>NW_025813504.1:2605030-3086546 GCF_021976095.1 Xenia sp. Carnegie-2017 | reverse complement strand
AAATATTACTATATAGTTATATAGTTGAGGTACATAAATTATTTTTTTAATGTTATAGAATGATCACATGCAAGGCAATGAGCTTCAGCTATACAACAAATTAGCAAGCTTAATGTTATGTATCGAGGAAGAAGCTCATTATTTATTTATCTATAGTGTACAAAGCAGCAAGCTTGGAGAATTAGTTGCAATTTAACAGCAAACTTTATAAATTGATAAGGATAATTATTATTTATATAACAACAGGGTACAAAGCAAACATCTTAGAAAACAAAGTTGTAGTGTTATAGAAAGTTCTAAGAAATGAGGAGGTGGCTTATTTCTATAACTATATGGTCAAAGCAACTCAATTTCAGGAATACAGTTCCAATGTTATGGCAAGCATTAAAAATTGAGAAGTAGGATAATTATTTATGTACATCTTTCGGT
Source organism: Xenia sp. Carnegie-2017 (assembly GCF_021976095.1). Taxonomy (NCBI): domain Eukaryota; kingdom Metazoa; phylum Cnidaria; class Anthozoa; order Malacalcyonacea; family Xeniidae; genus Xenia; species Xenia sp. Carnegie-2017. The sequence continues at coordinate 3,086,117 of NW_025813504.1, read as the reverse complement.
ACAAATCAAACATTGTCAGGGACACAGATGTATTCTTAGAGCAGGCTTTAATAATTAAGGAGGTGGCTTATTTGTACATATATCTATATGGTAGTGTTACAAAGTAACCAGCTTTTGGGAATAAAGAACTTTGTCTTTTTATAGCAAGCTTAAGTATTGAGGAGGAGGCTTATTATTTATATGATCTATATGGTACAAAGCAACCAGTGAGTTTCGAGAATACATTTGCAGTGTTATAGCAGGCATTAAAAATTGAGAAGTAGCATTATTTTATATACATATATATCAGTAGGGTACAAAGCAAACAGCTTCAAGGACACAGCTGTAGTGTTATAGCTTTAATAATTAAGGAGATGGCTTATTTTCAATGAAAATACGAGGTCATTTTAATGAACTTTGAGTGAATGAATGACCACCATATTAATTCCATTTGATACATACATCATTAAGGGCCATAAGCATAATTGTGTGATTTTTATCATCTATAGCAAGTAACTATGTCAGAATCTTACCTTACTAGTGCACAAAGCATTGTATGTCATTCTGACTCTGCGGAAAAGGCAATTCTGAAAATTCACAAGGTCACACTCTTCGTTGTTATTCAGTTTTGATTGTTCAAGCTCTCTCTTGCACCAAAAAGCGTTCACAAGCTTCTTCAAACTAAAAATCTTGATGGAAATACCTTCTTGAATATTCAAACAACTGAAACTTCGACTTAGTATAGCGCAAAATATCAATACTCGCAGTGTAAGAGACCATAGTAGATATAATATGTATCAACCACTTGTATCAATATCATTGATTTTGGCAAGCTGTTTTACTACTATTTCCCATCTGCAACGATGTCACAGTCATTGCGCAACAAAATTATGGCTTGGGTGTCGATCCAGCTCTCATGGTGTCACTCGCACAAGATACTTGCGCTGTTAATGGCTTGACACTTGACACTCTTTCCAATTTCCAGGGTGTCAAAAGATAGCAAATTGCGCAATATTCCAACCGCCGACTATTCATATATTATTTCAGACAAAATTTGCACAATAACTAACAAGAAAAACCAAGGCGTGGGGACTAAGCTTAGCTGGCTTGGCAAGTCCTGGCCGCTATGCCACAAAATGAATGTTATCCAACAGGGAAAACTATGGAAAACACACACACAAAAAAGAAATTGTGGTACAGTTTGAAGTGCAATATGATTTCAAAACAATTTATCAAAATCGAAGCATGGAAAAGGCAGATATTCTTGTATAGAAGATAAAGAAAATGCAAGCAGTTGGGGTGGGTGGGTGTGTGTGAACTGGTTGACTCGTTAGCTCACTGAGCTGAGCTTATAGATGACTTTAATACTCAAACTAAGCTTGTTTACAGTTTGCTTGCAGACAGATTTATCTCAAGGGAAGTTAACCATTGTTTCCAGTGTTATCTAAAAGCACTCGATTAAACCTGCCTCTTAGCAAAACGTTAACAAGTCACGTCATCTATAAAATATTGTTGGTATCATTTACACACAGATATTTCTATTTCTATGACCCTGATTTGTTGGAAATTTATTTATAATGGCCAGTAAAAAAGGATGTTCTTCTAGAGCACTTTGATTGTTATACTAAAACATGTTTAATCTTGTGACCCTTTTCTATTTCAAATTTTTATCCTATTGCTGGGGTTGGTTAAAATAAAACAAATTTTGTACTTATTTAACCAGCTCTCTTTTAGTGACGGGACTTGTTAACGTTTTGCTATGAGGCAGGTTTAATCGAGTGCTTTTAGACAACACTGGAAACAATGGTTAACCTCCCTTGGGATAAATCTGTCTGTCAGTAAACTGTAAACAAGCTTAGTCTGAGTATTAAAGTCATGTATAAGCTCGGCTCAGTGAGCTAATGAGTCACCATTTTCACTCTCCAACTGCTTGCTTTTCTTGGTCTTCTATACAAGAATGTCTACCTTTTCCGTGTTCAATTTTAATAAATTGTTTTGAATTCATGTTGCACTTCAAACTGTACCACAATTTCTTTTTGGTGTGTGTGTTTTCCATAGTTTTTCCTGTCGGATAAGATTTATTGTGTTGCATAGCGGCCAGGCCCTGCCATATCATCTATAAAATATTGTTGGTATCATTTACACACAGATATTTCTATTTCTATGACCCTGATTTGTTAGAAATTTATTTATAATGGCCAGTAAAAAAGGATGTTCTTCTACAGCACTTTGATTGTTATACTAACATGTTAATTCTTGTGACCCTTGTACAATTCAAATTTTTACTTTCACCCTATTGCAGTTTTAAAAAACTGATCATCTCATTTTTCATAAAAGATGAATTGCATAGTTTAAGTAGTTAATGTGTTTTTATTCATATAACAATAACTGTGTGTTTCATCAACATAACAGAAGTGTGGAGAGAGCAAAACGATATTACGTAACTGTAGTCACATAGACTTTTAATATTCTAATGTGATTATTATAAATATGATGTTTCTCATCTAACATGTTGCCCATTGGCTAGCACATAGGATTCTAAATCAAATTTTTTGACTTCACCAGCCAACCCACTCTAAGTTAATTGAAACTTTTTTCGTAGAAGATAGATCCACTCTGATTCCCCATTCCACACACATGAAAAAAGTATTGTTATTAGCTCTTATGTTTGTGAAAAATACTCCTAAGTTGCAAGTGATAACTGATCGGATTGCTATGCTTAACCTGCAACAGAACATGATACTCATTTGATGAGTACACTTGGACAAGATGATAAGTCTTATCTATTCTTATGCAAACTCTCTAATGACAAAGAGTTTTTTTGTGGAAACGCTATATAAAGTTCTGTGCAAACATAAACAAAGTAAACATAGCTGAGGTTATCAAATGTTTATGGTCACCTTAAGGTGGTGATCTTTTTCAAACTTCAGCACTATCTTGCACTATTTTTGCCATGTTTTTGTAATTAAAAAGAGAGTTTGTTAAATAAGTACAAAATTTGTCTTATTTTAACCAACCCCTATTTAATGAAGAAAACTGTGTTTAAGATGCAAAAACAGGTATTATGTACTAGTTCTATGATGTATTTGCGATTAAAACGATTGCTGGTTACATATGTACAAAATTTGCTTTATTTTAACTAACTCCGTTTTAGTGAAGATAAACTGAGTTTATAATGTAAAAACATGTATCATGTACTATTTTTGCGATGCTTTTGTAGCTAATTAAAAAGAGAGTTGGTTAAATATGTACAAAATTTTTCTCTTTGTTTTTCAAACTTCACCAAGTGTTGGTCAACACATGGTGATGTTCGAAAAAGATCACCACCTTGACGTAACCATAAGCATTTGATAACCTTGCAACTTAGGAGTAATTTTTACAATTATAAGAGCTAATAACATTACGTTTTTTCTTGTGTGTGTGTAAAGAGTGAGTCATAGAGCGAATTTATCGTCTATGAAAAAAGTTTTAATTAACTTAAATGGAGTTGGCTGGTAAACATTTGATAACCTCAGCTATGTTTACTTTGTTTATGTCTGCACAGAACTTTATATGGAGTTTCCACAAAAAAACTGTCTGTCATTAGAGAGTTTGCATAAGAATAGATAAGACTCGTCATCTTGTCCAAGTGTTCTGATCACATTGCAGCTTGAGAGTAATTTTCACGATAATAAGAGTTAATAACATTGCATTTTTTCTTGTGTGGGTGAGAGGGGGTGGGGAGGGGGGGGGTTGAGTCATAGAGCGAATTTCTCTCCTATGAAAAAAGTTTTAACTAACTTAAAGTGAGTTTGCTGGTAAAGTCAGAAAATTAATTTAGAACCTAATGGGCTAGCCAATGTAGAAAAGAGCTATACTTGTAAGAAAAAGATGGTCAAGTTTTAAAAAACCCGGATCTTGCTGAATAATCAAATTCATTACCAGCACAGATGTATTATTACATTAACTACTTAAACTATGCAACTTATCCTTTATCAAAACTGAGATGATCAGTTTTTAAAACTGCCACAGGGTGAAAGTAAAAATTTGAAATAGACAAGGGTCACAAGATTTAACATGTTTTTTAGTATAACAATCAAAGTGCTGTAGAAGAACATCCTTTTTTACTCGCTATTATAAATAAATTTCTAACAAATCAGGGTCATAGAAATAGATATATCTGTGTGTAAATGATACCAACATTATTTTATAGATAAAGTGACTTGTTAACGTTTTGCTATGAGGCAGGTTTAATCGAGTGTTTTTAGACAACACAGGAAACAATCAGGGGCGGATCTAGGATTTTGGATACCATAGGCAAAACATTATGACGTCATTCAGTGCTAAACCTATGACGTCATACTTTGCAAAACATACTACACTATTTAAGCTTTCGATAAATTGCTTAAATCAAACAGTCTAATCATTCAGCTATGCAGAATCTTGTAGATCTCAATCGTATAAATACATAAAAACATTGTATATTTATACTTACATATCACAAGGTCGTTGATTTTCACTATTCAGAATATTGAATGCACACAAGACTGTTTCGCCCCATATCAGGGCTCATCAGCATGCCTAGGAACACTTTAACGCAAAACAAAAAATCGTGATCCGGCATGGACAGCCCTGTGAGAGCCGAATTAAGCAGACTGGTTATGGCGCCAGAAGTTCGCCTACACACCTTTGAAAAAGGAGTTTGGTTAGAAATGGGTGACTATATGGGATATTTCATGGATGTGATATTGCTCAATTTTCACACCATCCCAGTCAATTCCAACCCTTTACCCCCACCTAAAATGAGCACTCTGGTTTTGAAGGCGCCAGAAACTCGCCTTTCACACCTTTAGCAAATAGCAAAGGAGTTTGGTTAGAAATGGGTGACTATGTGGGACATTTCATGGATGTAAGATTGCTCAGTTTCTTACACCATCCCAGTCAATTCCAACCCTTTACCCCCCCCCTAAAATGTGCACTCTCATTTGCCAACAAATGAGCAGAATGTAAATGTAATGTAATAGTCAAAATAGAGCTTTGTATAAAGAGTCTTTGTGAAGACTAAAATTTGGTGTAAGGAAAAATTATTCTATTTATGCTTAACAATTTTGTGAAAGTAAATTTATGTCGACAACGGCCGAGTACCATACACGTACTCAGCAGTTTTAAGATTGGAATGTATATAGGGAAAAAAACCTTTATCGGGCGAGCTATTAGTTTGATGCAAATTCTATTGACGTTACTATTGTGTACAACGCACAATAAATGGTTAACATATGGACATTTCAACAAAATAAAAAACTAGGATATGAATAAATTCATGCAAATTTTAGCCTTGTATTTCCAACAGCAAAAGTATTAATAACCTCACCAATATCTGGTACAATTTCCTGATGAATTTGCATCAAGGCCAAACCATTTAAGCGTTCCCCAACCATGGTACTTCGCTGATAGTTTTTAAGTGTCCTAAGGGAAGAAATAGATCGTTCACATTCACAAGAGGTAATGGGGAGCGTTCCTAAAATACGTAGTAAAATTTTAATGTTTTCAAATCCGGCGAAATGAACAGATTTTAAAGTCTGGGCAATGTTATCAGGAAGGAGGCCGCAGTGGGTCTCCCAATAAGTGTACCACAACCTAAGTTCAGCATCTAAGGCCAAAGGATTTGGCAAATCATCATAATAAAAGTTAGCCACAGTTTTGAATGGCTCTTTCCAATCCACCCCATCTCTTGTCATGGACATCATTTTCGTCGGTACAATGCTAAGGCCTTTATAGACATTCACACTCTCAAGGTCGAATCGTGATTCTAAAGAAGATTGCAAATGATCTAGTAGAGGAAGAGTAATTGCACGTTTATAATACTCAGAAATGGTTGTGTGGGGAATATTTTCCCTGGTCGTTTGTTTGCGCACTGTTCTTGGTTTCCATTCTTCAATGCCAACTTTTGCTGCCAGTTCAAGCGCTTCGTCATACCAGGTGTCATGATAAAAATCAGAGGAATTCCTCATGTTCACCACCTCAGTTTTCAAAGTTGAAATTAAATGAATACCATCCATTATATCGATACTCTTACCCTGTAATAACTGTGTTACTGGAAGAGTTGAATCAAGAATATTTCTCGTGATAACTAAAGCAACGACGAAATCAAACCTGTCAATAAGTTGAAACAAAGATGAGGCATCAGACTGAAGCGACGGTTTGAACTCACCATCTAGATTTTCAGACATATCGTTAAGGGTGGTGTATACAGGTACAAAAGCTCTTGGAATGTATCTAAACCTTCGATACGTTCTACCCATCTAGTTTTGCAAACGTCTGTTAATCTAGTCTTTTCGAGTTTGTTTCTGAATTACGTATATGTTTTTCAAAGGGAATATTGCGAGTTTGGGAAATTTTAATAAAATTAGTGGCATTGTTAACATGTTTCAACATATCATTGACAACACGTATACTCAAAGAATCGCAAATGGATAAGTTTAACCTATGACTATAGCAGTGTGTATAAAGAGCCTTTGGGTTAAGCTTTAAAATTTGAGCTGCTAGACCATTAGTGCAACCAGCAACTGAACCAGCCCCATCATAACCTTGCCCCCTACAATCATCTATTGATAAAGTCAGTTCCTTTAGAGCCTCTAAAAGTAGCTTGGCAAGTTGAGCACCACTTAGTCCCCACTTACAAAAAAGAAATGAAATGAGAAATGAATTCTTCCCTGATATTCATATCGGTATCAGCAAAGCGCAAAACAAGAGACATTTGTTCTTTATGTGAAGAATCAGATGCTTCATCAGCAATAACAGAAAAAAACTTACTTTTTTTGATATCAGAAATAATCTGATTACTGATTACCTGGCCACAACATTTAATGATTTTATTTTGACTTGTTTTAGAAATATAACTTCTATTCTTACCACAATTCTTTAAATGATTTTCTAAAACTTTATCCCCTCTCCTAACTCCATAATTGAGTGTTTCAATGAAATTACCAACCCTCCAGATGAATAACAACCAACAGTAGGGTGATACTTGGAATCATCACGATGCCCACGAAGAGGTAAACCTAGACGTCCACAAAAAATGACAGAATCAATAATTGGAGATAGTATTTCCCTATTCTGTTCTATTTCTTTCTTGATACCAGCATCCATGATCATCTCGATAGGCTGCAGAGTACCTGATATTTGGGAACGCAAAGCATCAAAATTGGTGATGTGGATGCATGCAAACCGACTTCTCCCTTTACTTTTTCCAGCATGTTGAGTGAAAGAGCATTTAGCATTCTTCCAATCTTGAAGAGGTTCAGTAAACAACTTTTTTACTTTACTGGCCTTGCCTGGGAATCTATTGCCAAACAACACACACGATAGACAATACGCACCATTTTGTGAAGGTGAATAGCAAAGCCATTCATGCTGGTCTAGCCAATCATGCCTAAATGATCTGCCATTAGATTTAGGAAAATGATACTTTTATCTGGTTTATATACATTTTTATCAAATGACATATTTCAGAATTATCCATACCCTTAACTTTCTCCTATACAAGGAAACATCAAAATTATGGGTTAAAACAGCAGGTTGCATATCACCAGAAGTTGGAATACCAGGCAATAGTTCCTGGGATGATGTGTGAAGCAAAAGACTATTGGCTTTATTTAATGTCTGAGCAAGAGCTGCAGCAGAAGAAAAACTCTCATTGGGCATCCTTTTAAAAGTTGGTTGGGCAGCAGGCCTATTAGTTGAAGTAAAAAAAATTTGAAATGTCAACTGTTTTTTGGTGCAATATTTGGAAAAATTTTGACAAATTTTCGTTTCTCTGTTGTTGAGCTGCTAGAATTAGACTGTGTACAGGAATTAGACAATTTTCGCTTCAACCTGTGGGCATGGAAAATGAGAGGCACAAAATGATTAGACTGAAAAGTCTCACCTGGTTGTACAGATCCTTCATGACAAAACAAAATATTAATAGCATCCAAACCTCTTTGGCTTAATAACCGGGGCTGAACAATACGATTAAATAACAATTTATATCTACTTTCACCAGAATCAGGATAAAAGTATGAATTTTTCTACCTAAAACAGAAGATAGGCCCAAAATACAAAGAAAAGATGACCATTTCTGGTCATTACAATTAAAATAGCCTCCTGTTTTACCAGTTCATCTGTTGTATATCCAGTGTCTAAACATTCTTTAGACACTGACAAAGGCAAAAGATTGTTTAAGCTTTGGGCAAAGTAATCACTGTGCTCACTTATAACAGACAAAAGCATGGGTGTTGAGCATAAAAGCAGCATGAATAAATAGCTCAAGCGATGTTAAAATTCGCAAAGTAGGGACCAATGCATTGTTACCTACCAGAACTAGGAAGCTGAACTGTAGAGGCAATTGCCAGAAGCTTCAGATCTTAAAAATATTCAAGAAAAGAAATTAATATTTTGTTTGGTAGATTGATTGCATTGTATGAATGAATTGCTGACTGTAGACAAAGATATAGCCTAGCGAAATTGAGATTTAACCATTTTACACGTATATATAAATACTACAATACGATATATATAATTATAATATATTTACCTTATTGCAGTACAAGTCTTTCCGTCATGAGCGTGCTTTGGCACATATATTTCAGCTCAAAATTTCGACACAGAGTATGGTCGGGGTCATAAATTCTATCTAACAGCTGCTCGTTAGTAAACATAGGTCGAACGTCGACCAATAAACGAGAATAAAGCTCATTAAGGCATTTTAAATCGTTTTTGGCCAACGCAGACTGAGCAGTCTCGTATAAATTACCACAACACAATGAAGACATTATAAAATATCACAAAACCGTAAACTGAGCACAGAGGCTGTTCAGAAACAATACGAGTGTATGTTAATTTTCAATTGCCTAATTTGCCTAGCTCAACTATGCTTATCAACAGCAATGATTGGTTGGAATTGCTCAAGTTAGGCAAAAAATTGACCAATGAAAGCATACGGTTGCAAAAATTGCCCAATCAGAATACCTATACACGATGTCAAGTTAGGCAAATTCATCTTGTTTAGGCAAATTGCTAACAACCAATCAAATGGCTAGATCGCCTTCTTGACTTAGGCAAAATGGCTGCTTTGCCTAACGACACGGAGCTTTATAGATAATCATACGCATCTGGACTACGATTCATATCAAAATTACGTTATTTAATTGCACAACATTTCTAAACAAAAGTCAGATGATTTGACTGCGATAAAGTGCTATTCATAGTTTCATAATTCGATAAATTCGTATCGAATCTAAGTCGAAGTATATTTTGGTAATTTCACCATAGGCACTTGCCTATGGTGCCTACCCCTAGATCCGCCCCTGGAAACAATGGTTAACCTTCCTTGGGATAAATCTGTCTGCCAGGCAGTGGCGTGCGGTCATGCAAGCGTAGGCAAGCGCCGCTTACCTAAGCATTTTACCGAACAAAAAGTTTTTGGATCAATCTCTGAGCAAAATCAGTTTAAATTTTTCTGTTCTAAACAATGTCAATGTAATCTTTTGTCTAAATTGTCTTTACAGTTGAAATGCTTGCTATTTATACGCGATTTACTGTCGTGGTTTTCGGTTTCACTTTGCTACACTTGTAAGATGAGTCAAGTGTATTAAATTAAGTGGATTAAATTAATTATTTATTAACCAAGGCAAGCGCGCTTGCCTTCGGAGCTCAATTTGAACATTTGCGCATGCGTTAATCTAGATTTGGAGGCTTCTTATTCGAGGAATATCGAGAAAAGGCAAGCGGCGCTTCTAAGGGCGCCGCTTGATAGCGATTGGTCAACAGTCTTGTACGCTCGCAATTTTAAACACATATCAGCGCACGAATAATATTCGTATATTCAACACATTGGACATCCGAATTATTCACGTCGTTAATGTTATCGTTTATTAAAAGACGACTGAGAGCGAAAGGTAATGTTCTGATTTCTAATTCAAAGTAGTAGTAGATTTCTAATTTATGTATGTAGAAGATATTATCTGTAGCATGTTATACTTTAGCGTTATATAAGTCTTGCGTATGAGCTCTGAACGTGTTTTCAATGTACTAGAACGCTATTAAATTTTGTGATTATTTTATTCACTAGCAAAGAAGTTATTTGCAACAGTCGTGAGTATTCTATATGTTAGAATTTATTTACAGGCTTTTTATATATTTTGATAAACAAGGTGCAGTTATTACACAGCGGATAATGTACTTGAAATTTGAGTAGTTTTACGTAATTATAAAGTTAAGTGCGTAAGTTTAAGTAGCGCGTTTGAGTAAGTGTAGGATTGGCTATTTCCTCTATTGCTAATACATGAATCTAGATGAGTAATGTACGCACGTTATGTACGTCACTACAAGATATCATGTAACTGATGTAAGGTATAAATAAGATTGATTTTCCTATAAAATATATAGCATAGGAATTTTCATCCTTTTATGTTCTACTTCTACAATTCGGTATTTTCACGACACCTGTACAACATGACTGAATGCATTGTGGAATCACTGTTATCCCGCTCATTTGGATTGAGACCTTTTTCCGAGAAACGAGAGATCGTCGGCCGTCCCACTCCTGAGTTGCAAGGACTACATACAACATCCAAGCGAAGTTGTAAAGTCTTTATTCGAAGTTTTCAGACGTCAAATTACGACAAGTACAAATGGCCGGCTGGCTCCTCAAAATTGAATAAGTTATTTTGCTGGCCGTGTCTTTTGTTCAACTCAACAGACAAGACAGTCTGGTGCAAGAAGGGATACGATGATTTGGCCAACCTGTGTAATGCCGTCAACAGACACGAGAAAACGAAGACACACTTGTCCAGTTGCCTAATGAATGCCAGTTTTGGGCGTACACGCATCGGCATGCATCTAGACGAACAGGCCCGTCAACACATCTCAGCTCACAACTTGATGGTGCACAAGAATAGAGAAGTACTTCGCCGTTTCATTGATGTTGTTTGCTCTCTTGGCAAACAGGAACTTTCTTTCAGAGGTCGGGTGGAGCTGGAGGAGTCTGCCGACCGGGGCAATTACGTCGAATTGATAAAACTGCTAAGTGCATATGACCCCACGCTTGAACAGCATCTTCATACAGCAACCGTGTTTTCTGGACTTTCTAATCGTATCTAGAACGATTTGATTGTTGCTTTCAAGGACGTTATGTTGAAAGCAATAAAAGATGAAGTGATGAGGAGCCCATTTGTCGCTATTTCCCTGGATGAAACCTCCGACGTTAAGACCTTATCGCAGCTAACAACTATAGTTCGCTATGTCAACCCAGTTGGTAAAGCTGTGGAGCGCTTTCTTGGATTTACCGATGTAAGTGCGGACCGTACTGCGGCTAGACTGAAACAAGAAGTCGGTAAAACCCTGAACGAGTACGGATGCGGCGAAAAACTGATTGCCCAAACGTATGACGGTGCGAGTGTGATGTCAGGAGAACTGTCCGGTTTGCAAACACGAGTAAGAGAAGACTATCCACATGCTCTTTTTATCCACTGTTGCGGACACGCATTAAATTTGGTCCTTGTTCAAGCTGTCTCGTCAACTAAAGAGTGTCGTATATTTTTTATAACCGTCACTGGTCTTTCATCCTTTTCATGCCTCGTCCAAGAGAACATACCTGTTGGACACAGTTGTCGGCAGACGCATTCCCACTGGAACAGCTGTTCGATGGCACTATCAGAGCAGGTTAATCCATGCTGTACTGGAGACAAGAGCAAAGCTGCTCGAAGTTTTCGAATACATCATCGAAAATGATGACGAGTTTGACGGTACGACGTTAAACGAAGCGAGGGGCTACTGACAAGTTCTTGCAGATTTCCAGTTTGTGTTCTGCCTTAAAATATTTTCAGAAATATTTGGTCTTACGGATGTTTTGTATAATATCATTCAGAGTAAGCAGTTCGATATTGTCTTCTGTGTCACGAAAGTTCGCGAGACGAAAGATAAGATTCAAGAACAACGAACAAAATTCGTAGATTATTGGAATTTTACGTCAAGTATCGTCAAAGTAGCACTGAAACGCGGGCAAAGTGAAGAGGATGTAAAGGCGTCCTTCCGTCAAATGTTTTTCTGTGTAGTCGATACCATTGTCGTGCAGATTGACTCTAGATTCGAAAGTCTTAACAGCAGAGCATTCGTTTCTTTGTTGGATCATTCAAAGCACGAATTGTACAGCCGGAATTTTCCCGAACGAGAGCTGCAATCGTTGCAAGATTCATATGGAACATTCTTTAATCTTCAAGCACTAAAAGTGAACTAATCGTTGTATACGCATCTGCCGAGCTCAAATCGAAACCTGTTTTGATATGATATCAAAATAATCGAACTTGACTTGAAAGCCTGTTTTCCAGAGGTGTACCGATTGTGTCAGCTCATTCTTACTATGCCAAGTACGTCCTCCTCTGCAGAAAGATCATTTTCGGCTCTCAAGCGTATCAAAACGTATCTTCGCAGTACACAAGGGCAAGAGCGACTTTCTGCATTGGCTACAATTTCAATCGAGAAGGAGATGTTGGTAAGTTTGCAGGGAAGCCACGATTCTATGAGGACGTTATAAAGGAGTTTTGCGCAAAGGAAAGACGGATGGAATTTACATTTAAGTAAATCTGTTGTAGGATTTTGGACTATTTCGTTCTGTTACTTCTTCACTACAATAGAAATGCACGCGTAGCCATTTACTTAAAACGACTTTATATCACAATACCACATGTAATACTTTTAAACCGTAATTGTGATATATACTCTATAAAAGTTTTGAATTTTTAGATTTTTCAATACTGTTTCAGTCATGACAGATACATTTTTTCGACAAAGTACTCCCAGAAATCGCGGGAAATGCGCTCCAGTAGCCTTCAAAATCCAAAAATTTTCTGGGGGAGCATGCCCCCAGAAATCCTAGATAGCTTCGCGGCATGCCGCGAACCTCACCCCCAGCGCTTACCTATTAAATTCGGTCACTGCACGCCACTGCTGCCAGCAAACTGTAAACAAGCTTACTCTGAGTATTAAAGTCATCTATAAGCTAAGCTCAGTGAGCTAATGAGTCACCCGGGTCACCCCCCAACTGCATGCTTTTTCTTTGTCTTCTATACAAGAATATCTGCCTTTTCCATGCTTCAATTTTAATAAATTGTTTTGAAATCATATTTCGCTTCAAACTGTACCACAATTTCTTCTTAGTCCCCACGCCTTGCCTTTTCTTTTTTGTCAACAATGCTCTATTTTAAAACTGCAGGCTCGTTTACGTGTAATTATGAGGTCAATTTCTAAGAAATGCTGTTAAATCCATAGATCGTTCAAAATTTCATACGTCATAATTTGTTATTGAAATTTTATCATCTAGCGAGCGCCTGGTTGACGTTATTATTTAGTTGTTTACGACAAAATTTATTCGTGTTTTATGAGGATTGTGTTGAAATAATGCTGTGTAAATTAAGACACTGCAAATTTATCTACGTTTGAATAAAGTGTTGGAGCCTTTCATATTACCATAATATTAAAGCTCTTATATATTCGATTTCTGCAATGCGATATTGCACTATTTATAAAATTCTGACGGTGTTCTTTGAGACCATTGACACGCCTTGGATCTGCCCCTGGGCTTTATGTGAGCATAGTGATTAGGATGGAGGTCTGGAAATCCTTGAAAAACAAGTAAAATTGGATTAACCGTGCCGTATTTATGCCGTTTTAAACGTCGCATTTTAAATACGTTTAATGCAATTAAAAATAAAGAAAATAAGAAAAAATTCCTTATTGTCTTTTGTTTTAAATGCATTTTACTCATGTAAAATGCTACGTTTGAAAATGGCCTTATTTACATTGTTTAATTTGGAAGTTGGACTTTGGCCAAAGAGCCCCGGCGAGGAAAATGTTGTGTAATCATTTATTTATTTTATTTATAATTATTGATTAACATTGTGAAATAAACCTTGGCAATGCAATGGAAAATATTAATGTGACACGCGGGCAAACATTTCTGTTGTCTGTCATTCAAATCACACAATTATAGTGAACGCGAGCAAATTTTCAATCTACGCCAGTAAACAAATCCATCCAGATATGTTCTACATCCAGTGGTGGTCCTATTGAAGTCAGTACATAACAATTTTTTATTGACAAGTTTGCAGGGGCAGCACTACCCTTTCTTTGTGACAATAATTTCTGTTTTATAAAATATAAACTAAGTGCATGGATGACTGTCACAGAGGTATGAGTGACACCCTCATTTCAAAACATCAAAGTTTTTTTTAGTGGTTTTAGGATTGCGATGTTACAATAAAATCTGTGCATTTTGCTCCGTATGATCATGAGTAATTGTGAAGCGGGATTTAAAAATATAAGCTCAAATTTCAATTGCTTTCTTTGTATGATTTAAAACTACGAAGCAGAGAGAAGCTATCTTCGTCATATAACAAAACTAAATGTGACATTTGTACTTTAAATAACGCTGACCATTGGTGTATGTAAAAATATAGTTTGAATCGGTTTAACTGAAATCCTACAGACTGTTAGAAGCTATGCCTTGTAAAAATTTCAAAACACGTTAGCTATAATGAGTAAATGAGATAATTACGTTAATCCTGTTAATCAAACAATTGTTCTCATTAAAATTAAAAAATGCATTTCCATGTTATGGTACAGAAACATAAATAGTTCCCGTTTTACTATCCTGTTATGTCTTCAGTAATGTTTTTGCTTTCAGCAAGAGAATAATACTTCCCTTGTTTTTGTATTTTAACTTCCCATATTCTATTTTATACTGATAAGTTTTACATCTCTATTATTATTGACATCACACAAACATATATTACGGACACTCAATTTACAAATGTATACGCTTATTTAGTTGTCGATTCTTTTGATTTAAAAATCGAATTTAGGACACAATTCAGTTGCGACTTTTTCGGGAGTACGTAGGGAGTACGTTTTTTGGGAGTCGTAGGTTTTAGTTTGTCTTTACCAGGTTGTATTGAACAGTAACAAATAAGGTATGACTTGTCATGTATTTAAAATGAACAACCAAAGATTAAAGTAATTGAAGATAAGAAAGTATTTTTTTCACAATATACATCAAAATTCATGCAAAATGCATATACTTAAACGCCATGTCGACAGTGAAGTGGCACCTATGCAAGTGTTTACATGAAGATGATTAAAGTCCATGTTGCCTTGAAGACGTTCTGTGTAACATAATTGTGGCACTTAATTGCATCGATTTTGCGTAATGAAACAATGAAAAAAAGAATGACAGCATAATGCTATAACCGACAACTACAATAACGAGCGTAATGAAACAATAACGATCTCTTCTAACAACATTTGAGAAATTAACCTTACACTCCTCTTTCTTGTAAGCGAGATACTACAAGTCACGGGCTTGTGACCGGTATAGCAGAGTTAAAAGTTGAAAGGTTTATCAAAGATTGATCAACTGAATATTCCTACTCATTTTTGTTTCGAAGCATGCTGAACAGCTCATATGGACAAAGCTCGAATTCCATATTAAATAAACAGTAACATAATCCGGTGTTAATGTTAGACATAACATCATTGGTCTTCAGTGAAAGCACCAATTTTCGACAGGAAAATTATCTATTTTCAACATAGTTTGTTACAAGCATCCCGCTTGCCGATATGTATAAGTGTAATCACAAGGTTAAATAGTTAGAATGTTATTTAACAAAAAGGATGACAGCATAATGCTATAACCAACAACTACAAACGATAACAATCTTTTCTAACAACATTTGAGAAATTAACCTTCCACTCCTTTTCCTTGTAAACGAGATGCTACAAGTCCCGGGCTTGTGACCGGTATAACAGAGTTAAAAAGCTGTTGGTTACAGCCTAATGCTGTCATTTATTTTCTTTAATAACATTTATCCAACTATCTAACCTTGTAATGAAATAATGAGCTTCATCCTGTAACATGAACGTACGTCTAAACAAGGGAAGTAAACAGTCATATGCACAATTATATAAGGCCCAGACTTATTTTCGTTTCATCATTTGTCTGCAAGATTTCTACTAAAGATGGCGAAAGTCAACTTTGGAATTTTTTTCACTCTCGTATTTTTCTACGCTGCCATTCAAGGGTAAGTATTCGTTTTACGCTCATTCCTTCATTCCTTAACACGTAAAAGTGGATTTTTGAATAAATGGTCAATCACTCATGCAAGATTTAATTGTTGTAATGATGCATAGATCTATGATATTACTTTCAAAAAAGCACTCGAGTACGTAATAACTTCAATTCAACGAGAGAAGATCTGGGATTTCTTTGCAGTTTATGCATTAGCCACAGAGTTTTCCACTCATTATCTTTATGATTTTTTGGGGGGAAATTGAGTTTTTAATTTTGTACATCAGGAAATACAACACGAATGTACTGGAGATAGATGGCCTTGACGGTCTCAGTTACTTTTTACTACAATTACATACATAAATTTTTAGTTATTTTTACCCCGAATTCTGTCATTTTGATGAATAATGGATTATTATTTTTTTTTGACAACAACGAATCCAAAAAGCTTACTTACTTAGTTTATTAATGCATTACAGTAACAAGTATATGCTATTACATTTGCTCATCCTATAATATTATTCAATTATAACAATTTAATCTTGAATGTAAATCAAACACTTTAACTTATTTAGTTTTGCGAAACAAGATGTTTCGTCCATTAATGGTCTAACGACCATTAAAGATAGAAAAGTAATGCCTGAGTACACAATTAACAGAGATTTTATCAAATTCTGAAAGAACAAACCTCAGTCAGAATAATTATTGTTGTACTTAATTATTATTTACAATTGTCAATCTTAGTAAACAGGCTCCTAAGAGAAACTATAAAATTTTAAAGCCAAAATCTTAAGCAAGATGCATGTGTGTTATCAGGACATTACTTCGGTCCCACCTCCCCCCCACCCCCCGTAACCCGCTCCAAATATCATAGTCTTATGCCGCTTTGAAGCCAAACATCATGGCATTAAACCGTTACAATTGTATCTTTATAGTTTGACTTCGTTTTACTTTTTTCATGGTAGCAATAGGGGGCTTACTCAGTTTAAATAGATCGGCAATCAACTCCAACAACAACCTGTTTTTCATTTTTTGGCTTTTTAATTAAAAGAGTCACAATGCCTACAAGATGGTAATATAATACACACTTTCTCCGCCGTTTCAGATCTTTTTCTTTTTAGTAGCAAGATACAATGATATTCTTTCAATAAATTGTGTATTGGTAGGAATTTCTAACTTTGGACAACCAGCAACACAACTTCTACGTCTGCGAAGGCGTTTATCACTATTAGTTCTATACTCCATGTTTAGGAGTGATCATCGTTGTGACGTCACACGACAAAGAAAAAGTTCGCAAAATATACAGCGAAAATCGCAACTTTAAAAAGCTACAAAATCTGTTAGAAGTGACCAGTCTTAATTCTGTTTTCAGCCAATGTGCTAGTAAAGCGCATATTTTCAAGAAAGTAAATAAAAAAGTTGTCGAAAAAATCGTGGCTGTAGCACTTTAAACAAGTCACACATTGAATCACAATTTTAATTGCAACCAAACTAGGTTTAATATGTTGCAGATACTAGACGGAAAAGATCTTTTCCCTGACTAAAGTCCGGCTACAGAACTTCTCTCATTACCGGGTCCCACCAAAGCCGAAATCTAAAGTATAAAATGTCAATAAATTTGGGTTCCTCTTTTCAATAAAGGCAAAGCCTGCTATTTTTGGTGTCCTTGATTAAATGAAATCTGCCATCTTGTGCTGTAGTTTTTTAGTACAGACAAAGAATTAATACTTGCGCACATTATTTCCTATTCTGCTAGTCCTAAAACAATGGACTATCTGTACACGAAAAATCTGTAAAAAAATTAAAAATTACATTAATTTGTACAATGAGAAACGGTGGATAGGTAATATCATGTTTTCTTTAGTCATAGTGTTCATAACACTTGACATGTTATTAATCGGCGTATCTCTATTTATCGAACAAGTATAGAAGTTTACACAATCTAATATATACAGCTATCTATAGAACTTATAGTTTTTCTCTTGTTTAAAGTCAACAAATTCATTATAAGAGTAAATCTATTTGATAGATTTCTATAATTAGTGACAAACACTTATTCAATAGGAACTATTGTCAATTATTGGTATTAAGATTAATATAAAATCAAATCTATCTCTAATAGGTGAAGATTATAAAAAATGACATATTAAAAAAAAACTTAAATAGCCCACAATGTTAAAGCTGAGCGTATGTGTTTGCGTTGAGATTGACAAAAAGATTGACAAAGGCTTAAACAGCATGCACGATATTTTACACCCTATATGTTTCAAATGATTTTTAGCTTTTCCGTTTTCTTGAGCGAGATATTTTAAATTGCACTTTTAATTCAGCTTGGGAGAATAATCATAATGTCAGTGTCTATAATTGGATGAGTTTGGATTGACTTCATTTGTTGATGTTGGCGTATGCTAAATTTGACTTTTGAGGCAACCACGCCTTCCTCCTGTTTCGCTGTCTTTAATTTTTTTTTAGATTCTTTCAATGACCTGCTTTAAAACAACAAAAACGCCTAACATTGTTTTTCAGCTTTAATCATCCTGGTCACTTTAAGTGTTTCCTTTAAGTCAACAACCTTTTACGGCATCCCAATAGGCGTCATAGATATCCGTTTGAGTTTTTTATACAATCGATTTATGTATTGAACACCAATTCTTATTCATGTGCAATATGTTTGTCTAACTTCCATTTTTTATGGTCTTAGCAGTCTTATATTTTGACAAGGTAGGAAACTTTCAACACAAAATTACCGACCGTTAATTCAAATATTTTCAGAAAACCGTAAATATTCCATAGATAAATGTCAAAACATAGAAAACAACTGCGGCACAATAATAACGTTTGTTTTTACTATATTTTTGCAGCTTTTTCAACATTAAAATTTGTTTCTATTGTATGAAAAACATCAATGTTTTTAGGGTTTGTAGCAAAAATTTTTCAAAACGTATCTAATTCAGGGCCACTTACCTTCTCATTCATCATGTTTTTGAATGTTCAAAGGCATCGCAGATTGGCAGCATTTAATTCAAAAACTGTACTAGCCATGCAGTCTGAATACATACAAACTAAATTGCGCGCGTGACAAGCATTACACATGAATCAAAGAAAGTAATTAATATTTACGCAAATCGATCGCGCATAAAAAAGGTTCCAAGGCTGCCTGTGGCACTCCTGTTTACTGATCTTTTATTGATCTTGCGTCACGCAATAGTACATATACCTGAGCCCAGAGTCTTTACTAGAAAGTTAATTGGGGAGATGCATATCCATATATTCCGTTGCGCCCTACTGACTTCTTTTGAAAGTGAATTGAGTTTTAAAAGAAATCAGTATGGCACGACAGAGCCCAGACTCTGAGCTCATCTATGGCAAACACAATTGAATTCTTGAATGTTTCGATGAAACTTAAGAAAGCTAAAAAAGTCAGCCTATGATGAAATTTACAACAATGATCAACAGGGTATTTGACATTCTTAATACCAGATCTCCTCAGGCAAAGGGATACTAGAAACTTCTGAGA
The DNA here is from genome assembly GCF_021976095.1 of Xenia sp. Carnegie-2017. Lineage (NCBI taxonomy): Eukaryota > Metazoa > Cnidaria > Anthozoa > Malacalcyonacea > Xeniidae > Xenia > Xenia sp. Carnegie-2017. The sequence goes on along the minus strand of NW_025813504.1, from coordinate 3,066,540 downwards.
AGAAAATCTGAGGACACAAGGGTGTCATGCAAAGAGAACCTAAAATTAAGAATGGACATGACATAAACTCAAGCAAAAACCTACGCAGTATAATAATCATGGACGTCTGTCATCTTTACCGACAAATCAAGTCATTTAAACATCTTTGATGATCATACTCTTGAGTTGACCAATGGCCTTGATGAAAACAACAAGATGAAATCGATTACGTACACTGCCGTCAAGTACTTCACCCTTCAAGTACAGCAAGCGTTTTAATGAAACCGTTATATTCATAATGGACAATGAATTTACAGATTCCAGTTAACTAAATTGATTTTGTTTAAAAACCAACAAAATTTTATGAACTATTGATAAATATTACGTATCGACCGTGAACTGTACAGTGTGTAAACTGTTTCCGTCAGTGGTATCATCTCAAAAAGAGTGAGGAAAGACTTCTTTGAGAACCCGAATTGAAACTCACTCGGACGATTGAAATCTGTCAAGCGGATAAATTATCGTTACAACAATTAAAACTGTTTAATAACGACAAAGAAATAAATTCTATCCACTGGCCTCGTCATCCACGACGAGAAAACTTCTCCAAAAGACAGCACGTTGATAAAAGGCAAAAGGAAAATCGTGATGAAATTAGCATAGAAAAGAAATGCATGCATTGTGGAAACAAGCATCCTAAAGAAAAATGTCCAGCATTTGGTCGGCAATGCAATAAATGCAAGAAATTCAATCATTACGCCAAGATGTGTCGCTCAAGTAGAAAATTAAACTCAATTGAGACAAAAGGATCTAATAATGGATCTAATCAAAAAGAAGTAAGCGACCACTTCCTATTCCTCAATACAATACAAGCTGCCATAAACGAAACAAGAATCAAACGCAATCAAGCGGAATCTGCAACACTGTGCGTGAACAATACTGAAGTCAAGTTAAAACTAGATCCTTCGGCAGAAGTTAACGTCATCCCAGTTAAAACATATAAATCGTTAGCAAGCACTACAAGAATACCGTTAAAAAAGCCAGCAGTTAATCTCATCGCATACAACGGCAAGCCTGTTCCCGTTAAAGCAGTATGTACTCTGCATTGCAAATACCGAGAAGAAGAGTACGATTTGGAATTCTTTATATCAGATGCACCCAGTCAGCCTATACTCAGTATAGTAGCCTGCAAAGAGTTAAACCTCGTCAAGTTTACTCAAGGACTAAAATCACAAGTATCCGGTGAGAGCGCGTCAAAGTCAACACAATATGCTTCTACAGATGAATATTCAGAACAAATTCGAACCAAATATGAAGATGTATTTACAGGTCTTGGCTGTCTCTTAAAACTATACCACTTGGAAGTGGACCCTGAAGTACAGCCGGTCATAAATCCACCATGAAAAGTTCCACATCCTCTGCGAGAGCATCGAGCAAAAACCCTCGAAGATACGGTTAAGCAAGGAATTTTGGTAGAAGTTGATGAGCCGTTGGATTTGGTAAATTCAATGGTTACTGTCAAAAACAAGATGGAAGTTTACGCATCTCTATAGATCTTTAAGACCTCAATAAATCTTTTGAAAAGAAAATATCATCAGCTTCCAACAATCGAAAAAATCATTGCTCGAATGCCAGGTGCATGCTTCTTCTCGACGTTAGATGCAAAATTGGGCTATTGGCAAATACCTCTGGACGAAGAAAGCTCCAAGCTCACGACTTTCAATACACCATTTAGATTTACCTGAATGCCGTTTGGAATCCGAAGTGCTCAAGAAGTGTTTCACAAAAGAATACATTAAATCTTTAATTATATAGCTAGAGTCGAAAGAGACATCGATGACATTCTTGTTTGGTGTAAAACACTTTAAGAACATGATTAGCGTCTCAAGGCAACGCTGGGTCGAGCTATAGAGTGCAATCTAAAGTTTAAATTAGAAAAAGGTCACTTTAGAAAAAAGAGTGTGGTGTATATTGGACATCAGCTCACACACAAAGGTGTCAAGCCAGATCCACGGAAACTAGAAGCAATTGTGAACATGCCACAACCCGAAGACAAGAAGCGAATTCAAAGACTTCTTGGTATGGTCAATTATGTTTGATAATTCGTACCAAATTCACCGGAAATCACTTCACCTTTACGAAAATTACTTAAAAAAAGACATAGCGTGGCACTGGACGGAAAGACATTCTCATGTTTTGAAGAGACAAAGACCTTACTCTCAAGTCCACAGCCTGGCATCTTAGCATATTGTGATTTAATGAAATCAGTTTATCTTCAAGTAGACGCGTCGAAATCGGGACTAGGAGCAGTACTTATTCAATGAAATAGACCAGTAGCATACGCTTCAAGATCTTTGACACAAGCAAAAACAAGATATGCACAGATAGAAAAAGAATTGCTAGCGGTTGTTTTTGAGCGTAATCGCTTCTATCAGTGCATTTATAACCAGCATGTCATAGTTGAATCGGATCATCAGCCACTGAAAACAATCAGCAAGAAATTGTTGGATTAATCATCACTTCGCTTGCAAAGAATGCTACTGATTTTACAGCGGTTTGATACTGAGGTAAAATATAAACCGGGAACTGAATTATACATAGCAGATACGTTGTCCAGAGCCCATTTGTCAAATTTTAAATCAGAGGAAGAAACACTTGATTTGCATTATCAAACGATTGCTATGATCTCAATGCTACAATTGTCTGACGGCAAACGAAGAGATATCACTGAAGAAACAAGGAAGGACTATATGATGAAAGATCTAGTGAGAGTGATTACTGAAGGTTGGCCAAATGATAAGAAAAATCTTTCAAGCTTCTTAAAACCATTATGGAGCAACAGAGAAGAACTGACAGTAATTGAAGGCGTGGTGCCCAAAGGAGAAAAGATTTTCATTCTACCCTCACTGCGAGGAAGTGTTTTAAATAAAATTCATCAAAGCCACATGGGCGCTGAAAAAAGTAAACAGCGTGCTCTTGAGCTTGCATACTGGCCAGGTATAAATAAAGATATTCAGGCAGTTGTTGAAAATTGCTCAATTTGTGCTGAATATAGATGCAGCAATCGAAAAAGCCTATGTTACCACATACAATAACTAAATATTAATGGCAGATTGTGGCAACAGACATGTTCTATTGGAATAATGATGATTACCTTCTGGTTGTGGACTATTACAGTAGATTCTGGGAGATATTTAAAACTACCAACACGAAGAGTCTTGCAAGAATAGATAAAATGAAAACACTCTTCGCACGACATGGAATTCCAGAAAACGTTAAATCCGACAATGGTCTACAGTACTCTTCAAGAGAGTTTGCCGCATTTGCCAAAACGTGGGGTTTGAACACATAACGTCCAGCCCAGGTTATTTGCAATCAGACGGCTTAGTGGAGAAAACGGTACAAATGGCAAAGTTCACTCTGACGAAAGCTCGAAGAGATAATCGAGATTTAAATTTAGCCATATTAGAGCAAAGAAATACACCAATTGATGACATTGGATCACCAGCACAACTAAGCATTGGATGAAGACTTCGATGAAATAGGCTATCCTCGACTAAACAACGTATTCCAAAAACAGTGAATCCTGAGATCATTCAAGTAAAATTGGAAAAGAAGCAAAAACAACAGAAAGAATACTACGATAGATCGTCGAAATCCGTCGAAAACTTGAGAGAAGGTGAAAATATTTGTGTTGAAAGAGAAGGGAAATGAAAACCAGCCGTTGTCATAATCAAAGCGGACACGCCAAGAAGTTATAATGTGAAAACATCTGAGGTGCAGAATATCGACGAAATAAAAGACATTTGAAGAAAACTAATGATCAAAATTTGCAGCCTCCCCTTCGTTTTCAATCAAAGAAAAATGAAGCAGACACAAAAGAACAAACCCAACTTTAAAAAACAAGAGTAAAAGATGAGCAATCGATATGTTTAGCTGGAACGACTTTATCACCAATGAAGACAAGATCAGGATGTATCGTAAGTAAGCCAATATAATGAAAAGACTATGTTTAACCTTTAATATAGACATTTATAAAATCAAAACATTAGTTACATTACATAGGGAATAGTTAGTTAATCGTTTATTTAAACTAGAAAGAAATTATTAGAAAAATCAGACAGAAAAATACAAGGATACTAGTTTTAAAAAAGGAAGTTGTAATATATTGAAATGAAACATGATTAATATACATCTATGCTAATTCTTATCTATATAAGAAACTCATAGTCGTGTACATAAGTAGTAGTCTGACTGACAGAGTCAGAGACGTATCAAGAAAAATAAAGAATATTACACAGTCCACAATGCGTAATTTTATAGTCAAATGTAAAACGTAAACAAACTTCTCGAAAAAACCCGAAAAAAAAACCCATTAACGAATATGAGTAAAACGAAAAACTCTCGAAAAAGAGTTTAATTATGCAGACGATACAAAACTAAAAATGACTTATTTTTACTGACAAAAACTAGAATAGTGAAAGCCAACCCTTACAAAACAGCAAGGACGAGATCGAAAGCAAGCTTTGTGTCAGGTCAAATAATGCCGTTTATAATAAAAATTTTAATAACCTCGCTTTCACGATCTTTACTTTACTACGGGCTTGGTTGGTGCAAAAAGAACTAGGTCCGATATTTCTCCGTAAAGACTTGAGCTCAGTTATTAAGGGCTTGATATACATGAAAAAATTTCTCAATTCTGGCTGCCTCGTATATTACAATTTCATTGGATATTATTTTTTATAACACTATAGCTTTCAAACACGCAGCTAGAACAAGGTGACTACTTTTGGCAGTGTTCATATTTTTTTCAAACACGTCTTGCAAAAGGTGAAGTGTAAGCTCGTTCACCATAGAAAATTTACGTAAACTTGCGCCAGCCATTGCATTTGCTTTGCTTACTTTAATTTTCACGCCTTTGAAACGTTTTATTTTGATTGTCTCTTAGATCACTTCATTGTTTGATTAACCAATCCGGAGCAATTTTTTTTAAAAAAATTGCACTGTATTTCTTTTTTCTGCACCGTGTTTCTTCTTTTTTCCCTCTGGTATTCACAATAGATTGCACTGCTCTTAATTAACCAATGAGAACTGAGAAGTTTTTTCATGTATATTATTAAAGCGTAAATCAACATAGCCAATCCAATGTTGGCTTCTGAGTTTTACATAAAAATAGCGATTATAAAAAATGGACAAATGACTTTTTAATTTTAGTTTAACAATATTAAGCCACATTTGCACCTTTATGAGCAACGTCTTTCGCCAAATTATTTTTCTCGATCTTGCGAAGAGCAGCGGCAAGTTCTTCGTACCACAACTGCTTATTTTCTCGTAATTCAAACCATAACTTTAGCATTTCAAACCCTTTCCAGACCACTTTACGATTTTCTAGTTCAATTTCTTTTATTCTCGCATCTCTGACATTCAGAAATATTGCCAAATTCTTCCATATATCAGGAATTTCTTGGGCAATCTCTAGCAGAATTTGGTAAATTTCTGCAAAAGACGCACATATAAAAGCAAGTTAATAGCATTTTTTACTTTAGAAGAAAACGCGGGACATCTTACATCAACTATATAGATATACATAGCATGACAGTTGTTAAAATACATCAAAGGTTTGTCATGTTGATTTAAGTACAACTATGGATAACAATATAATGGTGCTTTCAGTAGTGATGTGTTAAAATGCTAGAACCAAATTTGGGTGATCTACATTGGAAATTTTAACAAAGTCCGTTTCGTTACGGTGAAATTGATTCGTAATTTTTTGCATCATTTAAACTGCATACGGTACGTAGTTATAAGTTATCAGTCAACACTGATGATTGCCCAACATTAAGTTCGAAATAAAGCCATTTTTTAAAGAAATCATTTATTATTTGTAACGTTTCGTCTTCAGACAAGACAACATCAGACAGGTAATTAAAATAAGCAATATGTTAAGCGTCTTTTTTTTCTCTCTCAATTGCCTATTTGCCTATTCTGTTCTCTTCCTAGCATTTGAACAATGCAAAACCGATTCAACAATCGTAATGGAATTTGCAGAGCGCAGATATTAGTACAAAAAAAGAGCTCTGAAGAGAAAAAATTTTCAACGAAAGACAAATTGTTAACGTAAAGATCATAAATTATCCTCAGAATTTAACACGGATTCCAACGTCATTTCGCCTTATTATACATGAAAGTTTTCTCCATTTAAAAGTATAAAAAGTAAATATACACCAAGGAGCCAAGGGCAAATAATGTTAATTTTTACTTAGCATAATATTTGATATGTATAACGCGAAAAACTCGTCATCCGAGTGAGCACCTTCAGCAAGCTTTGTTTTTCACCATTGTTTATCAAGTGTAGTGAAAGACTTTTCACCCTAACGCTACCTAATTGGTTGAGAGAAAGACTCTCTTTGCGTTGAAGACGTATAAACAAATCATTGATTTCACCTTTCTCTGATCTGATCATATATTCAAGATAAAATAATCGATTTTTCTCTTTTAAGTGCAAGTTAAACAATTGACATATATCCTTAAGTTCATAAGTACTAATAAAGCAACATGATGGTAAAAAATTTTTGGTTCTTCGATGGACGCATGAAAAAATCACACTTTTCGAAGTTGGCCCATGGCTGTTTCGTTTCTGATTCATAACAAGAAAGAATTAAAATTAACCTATGACTTAAGATAAGTCTTGTTCAGTTTTCAAATTAACATCAATAACCTTAACACATTTCACGCATATAAAACATGAAGTGCAACCTAGTACATAGATGGGAAAGTTGGTAAAATAAATTGCTTCACACGTCAATGTTGTCATCCCTGTTTTATTTGATTTTAGGATCAAAATTATGCACCGAAATATTTCGTCCCCAAGATTTATGTCTCTTGAGTTTTTATATTTCTTATAAATTTTTGCATTTTCAATAATGCTTGCGAGTTAATAAAAAATATTTTAACATAAAGAAGGTAAGGCATACATGCTCTAAGATTTGACTCGATAGGTTTGATGGTGTAAACATATATTCATGTTTGCATAAAGTGTCGTTATGGACGTTGCAGCGAGAAAATCTCCTTCGCTCTTTAAAGAACAGGCATTTACTCCTGTCTGTTCTCTGTAGAGTCTCTTAACTCTTCGTATTGATAATTTTATCCCACAACTAAACATATTCTAATCATACTACATTGAGAAATTATCGTGCAGCAACCTAATTTGTCAGCAACCTATATTTAGAATTAACCCAATGAAAAATTGATCATCTATGGCAATTTCACTATTTCATAAATGCCACTAATTTTGCAAAGCATTACAAAAACCTTATTGCATAAAATAAGGTGTGCCATATATATTTCATATCGCATACCATATATATTTTGCTAAGTGGAAAAGAATCTGCGCAAAAAGACAGAAATTAAACCAGCTTTGCTGAATTGTAAAGTAATATGCAATGTTATAAAGGTACTGGCTGCCATAATTTAGTAACCCTAACGTCAGAACTCTAACTGAAACAACATACACATAAACTGGTTATGTTTCTGTTTCTTTAAATGGGGGCAAAGATGCTAAACCACTTATAGGTTTTATAGAGAACTGGTACCAAATCACGAAAAACGTATTCACTGCTGGAAACAAACTAAAACACCCTTGATCTGTGCGTGTATCTGAACAAGAAACTTTCTGTTAATTTGGGTCAGTTTTTGTTTACGTGTATACGAAATAATGTAAAAATATGCCTTTTACAATAGGTTTCATACTATAACAATTTCTGCAAATTTAAAAATATCATGTTTCTACGTAGTGACGTAGCTGATGAAGGGTTGGAGTTAAAAAATTAAGCAAGATATACTTTAAATTGAAGTCATATATTTTAATTCTACTCGTCATCATGATTAGCGAAGGCATAACATGCCTTTTCATATATCTATATAATACAACAACAATCACACCCGTGCATCTTCGTAAATGGTTTGTGTTAAATACTGCATGCTGAATTTATATTCTTTTTAAGCTACTCGTTCGTTCCTCACTCAAGGCAAGAAAGACGTACAATAAAATTTTGCCTTAAGAAAATTTGTTCAAATTAAAAATTAACTGCTTCCAAGGGGCTTCACATATTTCACACGTAAAAAACGGCAAATAAAGCAACATAGTGCAGATATGAAAAAGTTGGTTAAACTAAATTGTTTCAAGCATAAATGTTGCCAGTGTTTATTGTCTTAAGATCAAAATTATGCAAGGAAGTATGTTGCTCACAAGCTTTATGTCTTCTAAATTTTTATATTGTTTTTTAATTTGTTAGGCGTTTGATATAGTGCGTTGAGAAAAAAATTGCCGCATATTGAATATAACTTAAACATGTTCTAAGATTTGAATTTCACTTGATGAGGAAAACTACTTGGTTTGAGCTAAGAGTTTTTTGGGGGATAGGTTATTCATGTAGTAAAAATATTTATTTTAAAATTTGATTTAAAATAGTTATGATAGTAAAATTGTCAATGAAGAATTACAAGTTAACTAATTTTCGTTTTTTTCCTCCATAGTTTTCCCTAGAGAACTGTACAATTTTTGGAAAGAAATATAGTGAGACTCCTGGATGTGCTTTACGTTTGAGGTTTTGCGTATAAAATTTGTTATAACAATGCTGGTTTTTTAAACTATTTTAATGTCACAAAAGTAACATGTGCTATTTGAATTACTACAACCTAAAAATAACACCAAAATTTGTAACGTTTCGCGTTATCTGTGATTGCAAAATGTTCTAACCTCTTAGTTTTATAACAATGAACAATATTTACAAACAAAAGTGAAAGAATATTTGAAGAAATAATGAAATCAACTTGAAATAGATTCCAAGTATTTTCATGATTTCCTCTCTTTTTGACTATTAAAAAGTTCATCTAATAAAGCTCTAAGTTTTGTATATTTACCTTCCAATAAAAAAAGCATACCTTCTATTTTCTCCGTATGAACGTGTAGATTTAAACGAGATATAGCATCAGCAGTATCATCAGATTTTATTTCTTTAAAACAGATATAAAAGAAGAGCAAGTGAACCATACCATAAAATAGAATGCTGCTTTTTATAATAAGTATGTTTCTAGAGAAATACTGAGTTAAGTGGAGTTTATAAAGTTTACTGGATTAAAAAAAAAGAAAAAACCAAGAATCATTTCATGAACTAAATTATTAGAATTTAGCTGCACGTTCTTTCCAAGAACAAAGATATATATCAATCTTGGTTTTTAAAAAAATAAATAACATTTTTAAAATCCAAGTATTGTAAATCTGGTATTTTTCTTAAAATATTTAAAATAAAAATCTAAAAAAACGTAAAACTTTATTTATGTCCTAATTTTTAATTAAGTTTTTTTTTAGTTTTTCAAATTTTAAGAACTAAAATTAAACGAAATTAGTAGGAAATTTTTCAATTCGTCATATATAGAACCAAAAAACACTATTTGTAATAAAAATAACTTGCCCCATCCTTGTAGCTATGCTAAAAACCAAGCACAATTTTAAACAGAGTACTTAAGATTTTTTAAAGCATACGTTTATATTAAGTAAAAACAGGCAATTCAAAAAATAAAAATAGCTGAATCAGGACAAAGTCAAACAAATTGTATTTAGGTATATCAGATTAGAAAGATTTAGGATGAAAAGGCTCTCAGAAGTTTCTAGCCGTAAATTACAAACCAATAATAAAGCATAAGATTGAAAGAAAATAAGGAAAAGTTTACCAAAAACAAATTTTAATTGCATGTGTCGTCGTTTCTTTGTAGTTTAATTTAGGTTAGTTTTCTTATATGTTAAGGAGATTTAAAATATTTTCGCTCCTAAATATGTATTGAAGTGCAATACATTGATCTTAATTTGCATCAACCTTTAAGAAACAGATCTTTTTTATCCATTTTAAGATAGCTCTACAAATAAACTATATATAAGAGAACTTAACTAAATAAATGCTAGGATGGTTAAACGGCCTAAAATAACATCATTACTCCAAATGAATCCCAATTTCACCAGAAACAGCTTTAACTAACTTTATAAATATTGCTTAAATTGCTTTTCTCTATTCAGATTTAGCCGAACATAATACAAGAAGAATTCATGATTTGTAAACACAAAAGACATAAAAAAATTTTACCTGCAATTTCAAAAACCTCAAAAGTTACACTTGAAAACGCTTATATTTGCTATGATGTAAAAAATAAAGAATAACATACCAATACTGTTCAATGACTCAGTAACAACAACATGATCCGAAGCAACTGATTTTGTTTGAATTGCCAGGGCTTTTTCATAAATATCTTTTGCTTGGTCACATTCTTTAGTACGATGGTACTCATTGCCAGGATTGTTAAAAGTCGTAGCTACATCTACATGTTCAGGTTCAAGTGATTTTTGCTGAATTTCCAATGCTTTTTCTTGAAATTCTTTTGCTTTGTCATATTCTTTAGTACAAAGATACACATTACCAAGATTGTTAAAAGTCGTAGCGACATTGACATGATCAGGACCTAGTGATATTTTTTGAATTTTCAACGCCTTTTCGTGAAATTCTATTGCTTTGTCATATTCTTTAGTACGATGATACACATTACCAAGATTGGTAAAAGTCGTAGCTACATCAACATGTTCAGGACCAAGTGATTTTTGTCGAATTTCCAACGCTTTTTCATAACACTCTTTAGCTTTGGTATATTTGTTGGTATCATAATGAACAATACCAAGAATGTTTAAAGTCGTAGCCACGTCAACATTTTCAGGACCTAATGATTTTTGTCGAATTTCCAGCGCTTTTTCAAAAAATTCTGTTGCTTTGCCATATTCTTTAGTACCATAGTGCACGTTGCCGAGATTGTTTAAAGTCGTAGCTACATCAACATGTTCAGGACCTAATGATTTTTGCTGAATTTCCAACGCTTTTTCATAACAATCTTTGGCTTTTGCATATTTATTTGTATCATAATACACATTGCCAAGATCGTTGAAAGTCACGGCTACATCGACATGTTCAGGACCAAGTGATTTTTGTCGAATTTCCAACGCTTTTTCATGAAATTCTTTTGATTTCTCATATTCTTTAGTACGATGGTACAACTTGCCAAGATTTTTTAAAGTGGTAGCTACATCAACATGTTCAGGACCAAGTGATTTTTTTCGAATTTCCAACGCTTTTTCATAACACTCTTTGGCTTTGGCATATTTTTTGGTATCATAATGAACAATACCAAGAATGTTAAATGTCGTAGCCACGTCAACATGTTCAGGACCTAGTGATTTTTGTCGAATTTCTAGCACTTTCTCAGAACACTCTTTGGCTTTCGCATATTTGTTGGTCTCATAATACACATTAACAAGATTGTTTAAAGTCGTAGCTACATCAACATGTTCAGGACCAAGTGATTTTTGTCGAATTTCCAACGCTTTTTTATAATATTCTTTGGCTTTAGCATATTTTTTGGTCTTAAAATACACATTGCCAAGATAGTTTAATGTCGAAGCGACATCAACATGTTCAGGACTTAACGCTTTTCGTTGAATTTCCAAAGCTTTTTCATAACACTCTTTGGCTTTGGCAAATTTGTTGGTATCATAATACACATTACCAAGAATGTTTAAAGTCGTAGCCACGTCAACATGTTCAGGACCAAGTGATTTTTGCCGAATTTCCAACGCTTTTTCATAACACTCTTTGGCTTTGGCATAATCTTTAGTACGATAATACGAATTACCAAGACAGTTTAAAGTCCAAGCTACATCAACATGTTCAGGACGAAGCGATTTTTGTTGAATTTCCAACGCTTTTTCATAACACTCTTTGGCTTTGGCATATACTTCAGTACAAAAATGCACATTACCAAGATTGTTTAACGTCGTAGCTACATCAACATGTTCAGGACCAAGTGATTTTTCTCGAACGTCCAAAGCTTTTTCATAACACTCTTTGGCTTTGTCATATTTGTTGGTATCATAATACACATTACCAAGATTATTTAATGTCGTAGCTACATCAACATGTTCAGGACCAAGTGATTTTTGTCGAACTTCCAAAGCTTTTTCATAACACTCTTTGGCTTTGGCATATTTGTTGATATCATAATACACATTACCAAGGCAGTTTAATGTCGTAGAAACATCAACATGTTCAGGACCTAGTGATTTTTGTCGAATTTCAAGCACTTTTTCATAACATTCATTGGCTTTGGCGTATTTCTTGGTCTTATAGTACACATTACCAAGATTGTTTAACGTCGTAGCTACATCAACATGTTCAGGACCAAGTGATTTTTCTCGAACGTCCAACGCTTTTTCATAACACTCTTTGGCTTTGTCATATTTGTTGGTATCATAATGCACATTACCAAGAATGTTTAAAGTCATAGCTACATCAACATGTTTAGGACCTAGTAATTTTTTTTGAATTTCCAATGCTTTTTCGTGAAATTCTTTTGCTTTGCCATATTCTTTAGTACGATGGTACACCTTCCCACGAAAGTTTAAAGTCGTAGCTACATCAGTATGTTCACAACCCAGTGATGTTTGTTGAATTTCCAGCGCTTTCTCATAGCACTCTTTGGCTTTGACATATTTGTTGGTCTCATAATACACATTACCAAGATTGTTTAAAGTGGTAGCTACATCAACATGTTCAGGACCAAGTGATTTTTGTTGATTTTCCAACGCTTTTTTAAAGACTTCATTTGCCTTGTCATATGCTTTAGTACGATGGTACATATTGCCAAGATTGTTTAAAGTCGAAGCTACATCAACATGTTCAGGACCAAGTGATTTTTGTCGAATCTCCAACGCTTTTTTATAACACTCTTTGGCTTTGGCATATACTTCAGTACAATAATACACATTACCAAGATTATTTAAAGTCGAAGCCACATCAACATGTTCAAGACCAAGTGATTTTTGTTGAATTTCCAACGCTTTTTCATAACACTCTTTGGCTTTGGCATATACTTCAGTACAAAGATACACATTACCGATATCGTTTAATGTCCAAGACACATCAACATGTTCAAGACCAAGTGATTTTCGTCGAATTTTCAACGCTTTTTCATAACACTCTTTGGCTTTGGCATATTTGTTGGTCTCATAATACACATTACCAAGATTATTTAAAGTCGTAGCTACATCAGTATGTTCAGGAGCAAGTGATTTTTTTTGAATTTCCAACGCTTTTTCGTGAAATTCTTTTGCTTTGTCATGTTCGTTAGTACGATAATACACATTGCCAAGATTGCTTAATGTCGTAGCCACATCAACATGTTCAAAACCTAGTGATTGTTGTCGAATTTCCAGCGCTTTTTCAAATAATTCTTTTGCTTTGTCATATTCTTTAGTACAAAGATAAACATTACCAAGATTGTTTAAAGTCGAAGCTACATCAATATGTTTGAGACCAAGTGATTTTTGTCGAATTCCCAACGCTTTTTCGAGAAATTCTTTTGCTTTGTCATAATCTTTAGTACAATTGTACACAATGCCAAGATCGTTTAAAGTCGTAGCTACATCAACATGTTCAGGAGCAAGTGATTTTTGTCGAATTCCCAACGCTTTTTCGAGAAATTCTTTTGCTTTGTCATAATCTTTAGTACAATTGTACACATTGCCAAGATCGTTTAAAGTCGTAGCTACATCAACATGTTCAGGAGCAAGTGAATTTTGTTGAATTTCCAACGCTTTTTCGTGAAATTTTTTTGCTTTCTCATATTCTTTAGTACAATAATACACATTGCCAAGATCGTTTAAAGTCGTAGCTACATCAACATGTTCAGGACCAAGTGATTTTTGTCGAATTTCCAACTCTTTTTCGTGAAATTCTTTTGCTTTCTCATATTCTTTAGTACAATAATACACATTGCCAAGATTGCTAAAAGTCTTTGCCACATCAATATGTTCGAAACCAAGTGATTTTTGTCGAATTTCCAGCGATTTTTCAAAAAATTCTTTTGCTTTCTCATATTCTTTAGTACAAAGATGCACATTACCAAGATCGTTTAAAGTCTTAGCCATATCAACATGTTTACGACCAAGTGATTTAAGTTGAATTTCCAAAGCTTTTTTATTACACTCTTTGGCTTTGACTAATTTGTTGATATCATAATTCACATTACCAAGATTGTTCAAAGTCGTAGCTACATCTACATGTTCAGGAACATGTGATTTTTTTCGACCGTCTATTACAAGCCTTGACAATTCTGAAACAGTTATAAAACCAAATAAAGCTTAAGTGACAAAAACTCGGCCCATTGACTCAGTTAACCCTCATATCTTATTATAGAGAGGTTATATAGCTTCTATAGGTTTTAGAAAAGTAAAGAGCGATTAGATTCGTGCAAAGACAGTTTTCAAATGGACACAAACGCCGATATTTCATGGCCATAGGAAGCATTTTGATGTCAAATTGAATTAAATAACTTGTTCTACCCATAACGTAAGTTTTTTATTATTTAAAAAGTCGCAAACCTAAAATATTCAAAAATTTACGTTAGTAAACGTTGTGCGCCATCATTCCTATTTGGTCTTTATTCTTGTACGGGTAAAAAAGAAAATAGTAATCTGGTACATCTTTGTTTATTCCCACACTACTGTTTTGACGCAATTACCTCAGCAAGTTCTATTTGTTAATTATACACTTTTCAGTAGTGTTTAATGTGATGTTCTAGCGTCAATAGTGAGCTTTAGTAAGTGTGTATTAATATACAGTGCGACTTAATTCAAGTACAAGTTTGAAGTTTGACCGTGTTCTGGATTGGCACAAGGAAGTTTGTTGTCGTTGTCGCTTCGTCAAAATTTTATTTTATGTAAAAAAAGACCAAGGTTTTTCTTTGAAAACCACCGAGTTTTGTGAAGCATTTAGCTCTAGCTACGGCTTTATTTGTTAATATTAATATTAACGAATCAGCAATAATGATTTTGCAAGAACTTTTTTTAGACAGAAAAATCAAGAGTCAAGAGTCAAGGACTTTTATAGACAGAAAAATCTTTACTTATTTACTTTTTATGTTTTATATAATTGTAGTATTTTACTGTTTGTTTACGTGTGCATTTGCATTGAGATGCATGGAAGTATAAAAGATATACCAAGTTTTTTCGTAATTGAATGACATTTTGAAGCTGTTACATCAAGGCATTTGTGAGTTGCAAAAAAATCCACAGAGTAAAACTATTAGGTTTCTAAATAAATAATTACACTCGCTACATCGACAAAGTTCGACTTTACTGATTTAAACATTAACAAATAATGAAGGTGCTTGAAGCATATATTGTTCATGGTCAACAAGGGGATGAAGAAATCGATAAAAACTATTTTAATTGTGAATTTTGTTATTTTCTCGGTACACTAAAACGAATACACTCTTTTTGGCGTAGACTTGTATGTTTCTTAAAATGAACGGTCTCTTCACAAAAACGCCTCATGAATCATTATTGGATTCATCGAATGGTTACTCTATCGTAAGTTTGGAATGTTGGCATGCATTTTGCAACATGAAATATTACGACGTTTGTACAAGTGCGTTTTGCATTCCGGCACTCGTTACTCTTTGTAGTAAATCTACCTCATATTTACACCTTAACTGATTTGAATTTATGTAATTTAGAATAAAACGAAAGCGTAAGAGATTCTATTTTCGTTTTTCGTTAACATAAACATATTTACAACCCATACCCTACGTTGAAACGTTCGAATTTACCAAAGAACAAGCATTTACGTACTTGTTAGCAATGAAATTATAAGCTCTTACTATATATATATATATATATATATATCAAATTATTTATGGTCCCAATATAGTTTAAAAGGCAGAAAGTCAAAGCGACCATTTCAACACCTTGCCCTCTACAAAGTTATAACAAGGAAGCATAATTAAGTAGTATAGAGACTACCGATTCTGGCGCAACCCCGGTCTGGGAGATTTCGTACATCAATCTGAGCGCCCCAGCCCTAGTTCGTTTACACAGTACAAAAAAAAAACTGTGTATACATTGGTCCCGACAAAAAATCGCACCGGTTCTGGCGCACATCACACCTTAAGACCTAGTATACGCAAATCTAAGCACATAGTAAGCACATATATCGGCACAAAAATCACAAGACAGCGAATGTCAAACCCAGGACAACGGCAGGAGCCAAAAGACGGGCGGCCGGCCGTCGGGGTCTATTAGTTCTGATGTGATAATTAGTTCTGATGTGATAGTTAGTTAGTACAAGTCGAGAGAGTTCCCCTCGAAGACCCAGTCCAACATGCGGAGGTGGGTATCTACTCGCTCCCTCGCAAGCACAACTTGCCGTTGCAGTTCCTCGGGAGCAGCCCGGAGGAAGCGATGAGGCCACCCCCTAGATCTCATAAGCTCCTCAACTAGCTTTTCTCGGTGCCAAGGCGACTCGACATGCTTACATAGCCATTCCACATCCCCGCCGCTGTCGTCACACAAGTGGCAAACGAAATTCATAGCTTTGCCAGCCAACAACGCACGATTATGCCGCCGGCCATTGAAATGCTCGGCTAGATTCATGACGCTCATAGCGCCAGTTTGACATGCCAAACACTTCATACCAGCGACACTATTTCATACACAATCTTATTCAAATATTGGTTTCCCTCGCGAACAAAAGAGATGTTCACCGCTGTTATTTATTATGATCACAGCTTCGATCGGTAGCCCCTGGCATGGGGTGATGAAAACTGTCACACCAAGATGATGCAACACTGTCAATGGCGCACAAAGTGTACTCACTTTCGCTGCAGTTTCCATCTCGAAGCGCTTGGCTCGTGATCAGCGAAATTGTTCGGAGCACGATCTCAGCGGATATCCGAATGCAATCGTGTTTTTCAGCTTTCTTGGCCAATCTGTGGCTCACGACCAAACCAGCAATAGCGGTCGTGCCGCAAACAGCTGCTAGGCCTTCGAGAGAGATCCTGACAAGAATTAAGACGACGGTACTGAGTACGGCCACGCCGCTAACAGCACTACCCACAGTGATAGTAGATAGGGCTTTGCTCGCGCTGTACTTCACAGCTCTTATGTACTTTTTGTAGAGTGTTTGGCGGGCTTCCATTTCCGTGTGCAAGCAAGCTTCAACCTCTGAAGTCTTCTGTAATCGGTACGTATTTCCGGCATCGCTCGCAGTAGGCAGCGTAGTATAGAGAGGCGCCGTCGACACCGGAGCTGAAGAAGGGGGCGCGGAGGGCTCAAACGAGGTCATACTGCTCCAATAGCAATGTCACTATAAAACCAACGGTAATGTCTGTTGAAGAAAACTAAATAACGGCCCCCGCGTCTCTAATGCAGAGTCGAAAACTGTGATGGCTGAAAACTGCCCACATGGCTTGCACACTTCGAAAGTTGTCTTCTCGACATCGTTCACCTTCAGCCGGACTGTCGCAACATTGTTTACAGCAGCCGCGATCCCCATGCGAAGCACTCGACTCGCGCTGAGAACCGGGCCAAGCGAGACCATCCGCCGGCCCCCTTCTCCGCCTGCAGAGAAATACGTGTAGGATGGCGTCTCACCCTCCTCGCAGCGCCATCGGAACAATAATACTCAACCCGCTTGGCGGCCTGAGCTTGGGTGAGAACGGTCTCCAGCTGCGTACGAGTGGGGCGGTCAAAAGCGTATTCCCATACAGAGATCGAGCTCGGTGGATCTTGCTTGGCATCGTATTGGCAGCGGAAGCGCGTTAAATCCGCCACAGGAGGTTTCCTTGCTTGGAGCCAAATCTCATCTGCTTGAGTCATACACAAATCTAACGCCATGCTGATACGATATGTATCAGGGGAACTCAAGATAATACAACCTATAGGTACGTCTCCAATTGTATCCGAACGTGCCATGTTGGTTCGAGACTGCCAGCGGGATCTTGATATAGTTTCTGAGAAGAGAGGTGCCATCACCCCGCCAGAAGACATTGAATCTCCAAACCCAAGCCTCTTCCAGTTTACTGCTGCTCATATGATACCACTCGTTTTCAGCCCGCTCAGCCCAGAGACTCTGATAACGGCGGTTGCTCGTTTTTAGATCACCCCCGAGATAACGGCGGTTGCTCGTTTTCAGATTACCACCTTCCATGTTGCTTCTGTAATTATGCTAGCATTATTATACTATAACAAAAACTTCACACTTCAAATGTAATTATGTTAGCATAATTAGTTCTGATGTGATAATTACAGTATAACTCAGACGACACTCCAGCTGATACCTTTCTCTTTCGACATCGTGTACACATACTGATCGAGGCACAGAAAGTTCACTTTGATTGACGTGGTGGTGTCGGAGGGGAGCGCAATAGGACTGTCCGCCACTGCCGTGAAATGATATTCGATTGTGAGATTGCCTCGTGCTTTTGCGTTGTCTGTGACAGGGTCCAGATTGAGATTGATCGGGATCATGAACCAGTTGTTGCAATAGTCCTCGGCCGTGATGGGCACTTCCGTGCCGTACCTCCTTCTGAAGAACAATTGGACCAAGTTTTAGCCCCTCAGGTAAGAACTTTTACTGTGGTCGTAGAAGTAAGTGGCTCCTGTTTGGTTAGCTTCGCCCGTGCTGCACTGCCACGAGAACTTCAGAGGGTGATCAAAGAGGTTCTGCACGTTCACGATGATGCAGAGCTGGCTTAAGTTGGCGTGGATCATAGCTAATCTGTTACTGGAGTCGGCGGCGGCATTTGGATTAAGTCCTGGTGCGTCTCCGAGCCTCGAGTCGTTGAAGAAGAGAATCATCTTCCTGGGGATCGAGGCATTGTTTAGGAGCGCGAGAATGCCAGCGTCATCGTTCAAAGACTTCTGAAATACCCTGGGGCACAAGGTGTGGAAATACAGCTCCTTAGCGATCGAGACCTGGTGGCTGTAGTCTTTTTTCATGCAATAGGTGGGTAGACAAAGTCGAGCTCCAGCAGATGTATACGTATTCTGCCGGTAGCGTCTGCATTGTCCGCACCGACCCCTGTGTTAGAAATGATCATGTTGCGACTGAGATCGCCTTTTGGGGAGGTCGACCCGAATCTTCACCTGTGTGCCCGGAGGCAGCCAACTATCCCCACTGGATAAGAGAGGGAGGAATGGGCGAAACTTATACAGAAAGTTCCCGCTGAGAACACGGACAATAATTTCTTGCACCGTATTCGAGAAGGCTTCGGTTTAAGAGGGCTGGACACCAGGCACCCTTTTAAGGTATGATCGGCAGCAAAGTCAGGGTTTCCGATTTCGCCTACTGTGTTTGTCGCAAAGGCATAGCCAACGCGACGGTCTACTCCATATGTGTAGGTCTGCAAGGGGAGAGCTTTCAAAGCCCTCTTGGTATCCAGCTTCTGTAAGCCGAATAAGTCACTATCCGCGTATTGCAACTTCCCGGTCGAGCTCTCTATAAGACTCAGATGTGCTGAAACGGTTGCATATAAGCCACGACGCCACTCTGCGTGACCTCTTGCTGATTGAGTCCCACACGAATGTTTTTTACCCAACTATAGGCTGGGCTCGTGGGAGTGATCCAATCGGGGTAATCGCCCGTGTTTGGGTGGTTGCGATTGTCTTTTACCGCGTACCGCATCTTGACGATGAAATAGGATTCCGAAAGCGCCATAAAGTTGTTTTCCGAGCTGATGTCTATCCCAGTCCAGAGACTTGGAATGTCCGGATAGAGAGTGACACTAGCTCGCCCCTCAAGCAGGGAGACCTTATTTTCAGTCCTCTCCTCGATGGCATCCTGGACTACCTTCACAGGTGACAGCAGACCACGGAAGGGCTCGGAGATTTGGGATGTGTCAAAAGTCATCGCCATGGTTCACCTTTGGTAAATGCGTCAGTTGCTTGTACCTCCAGTTGGATGTAAGAGGGTTGTTGGGTCATGTTTAACATGGCAGCAGCAACAAGCGTAGTCCTATCCGCGGTGAATAACTCGCCGGCGGTCAGCCGCAGCGTCCTCGAGCACAACTTTACGATGTGGGTTAAGGACCTGAACACTATGGGAAAGGCGATATTTTTCGAAAGTGCCCAGTTTGAGCTCCATTATCTGAATGTCGGGCCTGAAAGCAACAAGCTGTACGTTGTTATTAGTGACAGCGAGACCACGCTCAGCATCCTCACGGGGACATACACAGAGGTCGGGCACCTCATCAAAGTTATAAACCAGACTCTGGCCAACGCCGATCATGACGGTATAGTCTTCAGCTACGTGCGGGCTCAGAGCCGAGTTCAGGTCAGGGTGCCGGCTGGTAAGACCTTGAAGATGAAGAAAGATAGCCCCTCCCTCATCCTCGGCTTATGCGAGATTGCGGCAATTAAATCGTGGGATGCCGTAGGTGGCTCCTCCGGAATCGTGAAAAACCTTCCTTATGCAGTAGACCCGAGCGCAGTTCGGCGGGCAGTCCTCCTTTACACGGATCTGATCTACCCCGCTGTGGAGTATGAGGATAACTCTGACAGCCTAGTCCTCAAGACCTTTCTCGTGCAGACACTCGACGGCATTAACAATTATGTGTTTGCTAAGCCCGACTTGCAGCGTCTACGCCCCTACCAACAAGTTAATGAGGTGTCCTTTTGGTTGAAATTCAACCCTGGAGAGCACATTTCCAAAGGGTATCCGATCTTTCTGGATCTAAGAACCGTTGATATTAATTAATTTTAATCAGAGATTTAATGTGCCAAAAGATAATATGAGCAACATCTCAAGCTAATGATGCGTCTTCCGGAGGAGCTTCGGGTTGCCTGCCATGGTGTTGCTGCAGCGGCTCGCCACGATCTTAGGGGTGAAGGTCTGCGAATGAGAAGTTTTCAACTTCTGGAGTTCGGCAATATTGCCGATGTCTCGCGGGAGGGATGGAGAGCAATGTCTCGGGAAGCGTTTGTCGACATGGGGAAAAAGAACCTACCGTGCGCGGCATTGCTCATTGCGGCCAGGAAAAGGGCGGCATTCCTCATTGACATGCTCGCCGAAGATCTGATGCCCGCGACTGCGCAGCATATCCATACCGTGGCGGAAGCGCTTTGCTTCGAAGAGCGCCTCTTTGTACTGGGCATGGCTGATATGCTTTTTCACAACGGCCTTTTTAACACCTTTGGCTTGGCTCTCCTCCAAACCATCGGCTTTCAGGATAGAGTACATCTTGGGCCTGAGCTCTACAAACTCAGAGATAGGCGCCCGAGCGCACTCGTCCTTTATTTTCCCCAGCACATTCTTGTTGGCTGTGCTGAACAGCGGATGGTCTTTGGGATAGTTGCTGGTGTCGTACTGACCAGCGTTGAGTCTCATGTCGGCGTACACGTCCTCAGTCTGGATCTCCAGCACAAGGCTGTCGGTGTCGGTGTAGAGGAGCTCTGCTGACGACCAGTATTGCACCTTGAGATGGTTGTAGTACCAGTCGTACAACAGATGCTTCGAGAGGTCGAGAATGCTCATGCCCACGAAGACCGGCCTGTTGAGCAGCAGACTGCTTTTATTCATGTGAACGGCTGCGAGGTCTCCCGCATCGCCATAGATGAGATGCCGATTGAATGTCGGATTGGCGATAAGTTTGCGGAGTCTCTCGGTCTCGCTTAGCCGGAGCAGCTTCACATCGACACGCTTTCGGAGGTTCTCCATCATCTTGCCGAAGACGCTGTTGTTCAGCAGCTTGTAGAGGTTGACTTCAAAGTCACTCTTTGCCTTCTTCTGGAGTTCGGTGTTTTTCCGGATGTAGGGCTCCATCCAAGGGCTTTGATCGAAGCGGAGTGACCTGTGGATCTTTTTCAGGCGCATGCCAAGCCGCAGATAGAGCTGCAGATTCCGATAATGCAGGACTTATTGGGTCTTGTCGCGCAGATTGGGGACCAGCTTCTCGACCTCGTGAGACGCACCCCCAAACATCTGTTTGAGGAGATTTTGCTGGTAATCCGACATCCAAGCGTTGTAGAACTTTAGGCGTTCTGGCGCTAACGGATATGCATTGTGCTTGTCGTGCAGCTATTCTAGGTATTCCAGGTCGACTTCGAGAATTTAGCCCTACTCTGCATGTACAGGCTGGTTCAGGGTCGCTTTTGCATCCTCTTTGGCGACCCACTCGAACGCGCCTGTCGGCAGCGGGCGAGATATACTTCTTGGCGTTGTTGGGAATGCAGGTGACCTCCCCTTCAGTCTCTGCGATAGTCTGCCTTATGAGATGTCTGTCGTAGTCCCGCAGGTTGTGGAAGACAACCGGTATGATTGTCGTCTTCGGGCTGAGCCGCAACTTCAGGTTGCACTCATTGTGGGCTGCACCTCGGTACTTGCCAGTAATGTGGCAGTGGTCTCGCACGGAATCTCCTTTGAGGGGCTTGCTGCAGACGTGGCAATTTGTGGCTTTCTTGTAGCTCCCAGTCCTTTCCTGTCATGTGCATAGGCTCGGGGTTAGCCAACACCGTCTTGATCTTGCGCTCTTATTCTTGGAGCGCTTCCAAGAAATGCTTAGCCGCGTCAGGTCCTCGGTAAAGCCGCGGTGGCTGCGTTTCCCCGTCGAAACGGACGACTATGTACGAGTAGCCGCATGGCTCGTGCCTGGATGTTTGCTGGGTGCCGCTCTTTTAGGGTTAAGCGCGGGGCCCTCGATTTTGCAAACCAGACTCTCGAAGTCGGCGTAGATTATGAAGGGCGCTTTGAGCTGCTTGTGGTAGTTCTCAAAGCGGATTTTGTCGGGTTTTTTTCCGGGAGTTGGCATTCTGATGGCAACCGCGGCCTGGTTGATGCCTCGACATTCAGGATTATGCTCTTCCAGCAAATCCTGCTTGGTGAAGCCGTGAAGGCAACGCTCACAGAAGTGCTGCTGATGGTGGCCACTCTGGTTGAGAAGGCGGTCGAAGTTCTTAATCCAAGTGTAGGGGTGTTTCTTAGGATTTTTCGAAACTGAGACGAGGAAGAGATTCACAGTCTTGCGAGCTCCCTCTACTTTGCTCAGACGGCAAGGAACGACGCCACCTTCCCAACCGTACACATTGATAGCAAGGTCGTTCTGACGCTCTACTCGTTCGAGCTGGGATAACGGTGTGGGTGCGCTCGCTCCCGCAAAGTCAAGGCCCTCTTCAGTGGGATACTTTCCCGGCTGTTGCGGGTGTTTAGCTGCGGGAAATAGCGCAGCCCTTAGAGACTAGCGGAGGCAGTCGTCGTCTTTGTTTTTCACGTTGATGATCGCCTTCTTATTCTTGACCGTGGTGGGGAGAGGAAGGTATGAGCCTCCACGTAAAGGCTGATAGTGAGCAATGTCAAGCCAGAGTGTTTAACACGATCCACTATCCACCCAGATCCTTCCCTAGTGTACTTTTCTAATCTCTCCAGGATTGTTGGGAAGGCATCATGTAGGGCTTGCAGAATCTCATGCGCCTGTAGCAGCGTGATCTGCTTTGTCCGGAACACTGGTGCTTGGAGCACTTCAGTACCATTTGCTTCATCCTTCCGAAGCTTATCCTCTACAGTCAACTGCAACTTAACTCCTCGTAGAGCTAATAGCTCCTCGATGAGTTTGCGTTTGATGTGAGGCTGGACGTTTTTGAGAAAGCCATCAAATCGCGTTCGGAAGGGTGTCCCTTCAGCACCTGCATTTTCCAGGCTCTCAGTTGATAGCTGAAGGCCTTCGTTTCATCCCACTTAAGTTCCGTAGGTGGTGGGGGAGGAGCCCTTGTGGGGTGTTGTGGTTTAATTCCAGCCAGAAGTTCATCATCGGTAGGCTCGGCGGGCTTGCTCTTGTGTGGTTTGGGGATAGGCTTGCTCTTGCGCGGTTTGGGGATAGGCCTGCGCTTGCGCGGTTTGTGGATAGGCGGAGTGACATTTCTTGGCGTAGGCGTTTGAAGAGCCTCAATAGAGTCGTGCAGCGCGTCTCCGCTGATCACACCTTGCTTATATAATTATATAAGATCCTTAACAACACCTTCCATCTCAAGTGTCGCAAATTTTAGTTCTATACCCTCCGCGAGATAAATCTCTAAATCGAAATTAATTCAAAATGTCGAAGTTAATTCGGCGAGTACTCTAGCAAATTTCTTTCTTGCTTGTTTCTCCGCATAAACGGTATACTCTACGTGAGATAAATCTCTAAATCGAAATTAATTCAAAATGTCGAAGTTAATTTTAAATGTCGAAGTTAATTCGGCGAGTACTCTAGCAAATATCTTTCTTGCTTGTTTCTGTTTATAAACGAGCTAATGATGCACCCTATCCGCACCGCAGGCTTGACAAAGGATAGTTTCTGCCTGTGGTCCGACTCCACACTTACGACATGGTTGTGGAAGTCGCCCGCCTTCCCTTAACCGCCTCATATGAAGTCCACAGTATGCCCCTATGGAGCTTCGCCCACATGTGGTGAACTTTCCGGGTAAAAACCACGCACACTTATTCTTGCCCTGCCTCATGATAATGTGTCAAGACATATACTCTATGAGAGAATATTTGTCTAAATAATAGCCCCCGACGGCCGGCCGCCCTGGCGCGGGGGGTGGTCCGGCCGTCTTTGGATCCTGCCGTTGTCCTGGGGTTGACATTTGCTGTAATTATGCAAGCATACCTACGCAAGCTAGGGCTGGGGCGCTTAGATTTACGTATAATAGGTCTCAAGGTGTGAGGTGGGCCAGAAACGACGCTCTGTATACTACTAATTAAGCGATAATGATTGATGCAGCAGTACCATGTTGTGTCTCTTTTTTCTCGTTCATGAATGAAAAATCAGCCATTTATGTTGCTCCTTGTCATCAGGAATATTTTTGCAAGTTTTAATAGCTATTACATTAAACTGTTTTGCATATGTCACTATAATGAATTGTTGTTTATCATTCAGCTTACGAAAATGATTTAGTGTTATATCTATGCAATTTATTAAAAGTATGTCATTTCTGTTTCGTTTCACTTGTTAGAAGCCTAACTCAGAGCTCATAAAGTATGCAGTGAGGCCAACATTGAAGTGCAAATTGCCGAATTTTTAAAATATACTCCATGTAAGCAAGGTGGTTCCAGATTTAAGGTAGCATGTCATTATTATAGATTGCTGGGTAAAGTACATAGATGACATATTTTCTTTGTTTGATTTTCTCAACTTAGACAGGGAGAACTCAACTTATTTTACTCTGTAATCTCATAGTTAACATATTTGTATTTTCTTGTCTGTGTAAGTTGAGAAAAATACACAATAACATTATTGGCATGTGCACTTAAAGAAAGTGAGCATGTGTATTTCATTGTCCTTCAATTATAAGTAAAGCAAAATGGAATGGACACATATACATAATGCGTACTTTTAAAAACTTTCATTTTAGTGCAGGTATTAGATTTCTACAAGTTTTGAATTTTTTTAATTCAAACGGCATAATTAGATTTATTATATACAATTTGCTTAACGTGATATTAAACAATTATTGAATGAAATAGTATATGAATTAAGACTTATGAAGGCCAAGGTTTGTTCAATCTACCAATGCTGAGGCAGATAGAACACATTGATGCCTTGATAATTCTTTATATTACGTGAAAACCCAATTCAATAATTGTTTCATTATTTATATAAAAAAGCAAGTGTTGCTTAAATGTGAAAAAGGTGCCGTAACGATTAAAGTTTTGTTCACTTGTTTTGTTTCTCGTATGTATGAGATGACGTTGTAGCGCGAGATAATTTCGTATATTCGACGTACGTACGTGGTGGCATTCATATAAGTAGATTTATTCGATTGCTTTAAGTGAATAAAACTAAAAAATACTTTGATCCATATGTTTATATAAATTAAATTAAGAAGATATACATACAGCAGATGATTCAGTTTTTCATTTAAATGGCATCTCTTACAGACAAATATGTCAATGTTGTTGTAGGTGGTAAGACATATAAAAATGATATATAGACTACCATTTTCTAATAATAATATATGTTATTTTCTTGCAGGTCCAAAAAGGCAACTTATTGGAATCGGCCTAATTAGCATTTTTGTAAATATGTATATTAAAATACGCACAGCAAAATAGATGAATTAAAAGTTGATAATATGGAAATCAAACTTTAGTTCGTATCATTGGAAAGGCTGTTTTATGACTTTACAAATAATGCATCATTAATTGTATGTTAAATGGACGTCGGATAAACGTCAGGTAAACATTGTACGAACGTCTGATATATGTTGTATGAACGTCTGATATATGTTGTATGAACGTCTGATATATGTTGTATGAACGTCTGATATATGTTGTATGAACGTCGGATAAACGTTGTATGAGCGTTGTATAACCGTCGTGTTTAGGTTGAAAATACGTTACATCCCAACATTCATCCTAACGTGGCCACCACGTTCCTATGAGTATCAATATGCCCCCCCCCCGCCCCCCAATTAACGTTCTAGTTACGCTACTGACCATAGCTTTAACACACGCAGCTAGAACAAGGTAACTATTTTGGCAGTGCTCATATTTTTTTCCAAACACGTCTTGCAAACAGTGAATTGTAAGCTCGTTCACTAAAGAAAATTTATTTAAACTTGCGCCAGCCATTGCATTTACTTTGGTTACTTTAATTTAACTTTCACGCCTTTGAAATGTTTTATTTTGATTGGCTCTTAGATCACTTCTTTCTTTGATTAACCAATTAGGAGCAAATTTTTTTTTAAAAATTTGCACTGCATTTCTTATTTTTTTCCTCTGGTATTCACAATAAATTTCAATGCTCTTAATTAACCAATGAGAACTGAGAAGTTTTTTCATGTATATTATTAAAGTGAAAATCAATATAACAAATCCAATGTTGGCTTCTGAGTTTTACATGAAAATGGCGATTATAAAAAATGGATAAATGACTTTTTTATTTCAGTTTAACAATATTTAGCAACATTTTTACCTGTATGAAGAACGCTTTCAGCCAAATTATTTTTCTCGATTTTGCGAAGAGCAGCAGCAAGTTCTTCGTACCACAACTGCTCATTTTTTCGTGATTCAAACCAAAACTTTAGCATTTCAAACCCTTGCCAGATCACGTCATCATGATTTAGTTCAATTTCTTTTAGTGTCGCATCTCTGACATTCAGAAATATTGCCAAATTCTTCCATTTATCAGGAACTTTTTGGGCAATCTCTAGCAGAATTTGCTTAATTTCTGCAAAAAAATGCACATTTAAAAGCAAGTTAATAGCACTTTTTACTTTGGAAGAAAATGTTGGACATCCTACATAAACTTTATAGATATACATAGCATGAGATTTTTTAAAATACCTCAAATGTGTGTCATGTGGATTTTAGTACAACTATGGATGACAATATAATAGTGCTTTCAGTAGTGATGTGCCAAAATGCTAGAACCAAATTTGTGTGATCTACATTGGAAGTTTTATCAAAGTGCGTTTTGCTACGGTAAAATTTATTCGTAATTTTTTGCATCATTTAAACTGCATACGGTACGTAGTTATAAATTATCAGCTAACACTTATGATTGCACAACATAAAATTCGAAATAAAGCAATTTTTTTAAAGAAATTATTTATTATATGTAACGTCTTTATACAAGACATCATCAGACAGGTAACTAAAATTATCAAGTGTGCGTTTAGATTTATATATTAGAAGTGTAGTTATAAGTGTTAGATTACAGTAAGGTGTGAATAACATGATATATATGTATAGTAAAATACTATATAAAGTATGAGGGAAGATACTAGTATGGAGTGTGAAATGGACGCAAAACGTAATGGGATATTTAGAAAAGTTCGAGTGGGAAAGTAAAAATTAAAATATGTCGATCGTTTTGTTTTTCTCTCTCTCTTGCCTGTTTGCCAGTTCTGTTCTCATCTTAGCATTTGAACAATGCAAAACCGATTCAACAATCGTAATAGAATTTGCAGAGCGCCGATATTAGTACAAAACAAGAACTCTGAAGAGCAAAAATTTTCAGCGAAAGACAAATTGTCAACGTAAAGGTCGTAAATCATCCCCAGAATTTAAGGCGGATTCCAACGTCATTTCGCCTTATTATACATGGAAGTTTTCTTCATTTAAAAGTATAAAAAGTAAATAAAGACCAAGGAGCCAAGTGCAAATGATGTTAATTTTTAGTTAGCACTAATTTTGATATGCATAACGCAAAAAACTCTTCATCCGAGTGAGCAACTTCAGCAAGCTTTGTTATTCACCAATGTTTATTAAGTGTAGTGAAATACTTTTCACCCTAACGCTACCTAATTGGTTGAGAGAAAGACTCTATTTACGTTGAAGACGTGAAAACATAACAATGATTTCACCTTTCGCTGATCTGATCATATATTCAAGATAAAATAATCGATTTTTCTCTTTTATGCGCAAGTTAAACAATTGACATACATCATCAAGTTGATAAGTACTACTAGAGCAACATGATGGTTAAATATATTTTGGTTCTTCGATGGACGCTTGAAAAAATGTACAATTTTCGAACTTGGCCCATGGCCGTTTCGTTTCTGACTCATAACAAGAAAGAATTAAATTAACTTATGACTTAAAATAGAATTCTCGTTCAGTTTTCAAATTAACATCAATAACCTTTACACAATTCACGCATATAAAACATAAAGTGCAACCTAGTACATAGATGGGAAAGTTGGTAAAATAAATTGCTTCACATGGCAATGTTGTCATCCCTGTTTTTTGTGATTTTAGGGTCAAAATTATGCACCGAAATATTTCGTCCCCAAGATTTATATCTCTTGAGTTTTTACATAATGTTTAATTTTTGCATTTTTAATAATGCTTGCGAGTTAACAAAAAATATTTTAACATAAAGACGGCAAGGCGCACATGCTCTAAGATTTGACTCTATAGCTTTGATGATGTAAATAATTATTCATGTTTGCATTAAGTGCATTATAGATTTTCCAGCGAGAAAATCTCCTTAGCTCTTTAAAGAACAGGCCTTTACTCCTGTCTGTTCTCTGTAGAGTCTTTTAACTCTTCGTATTGATAATTTCATCACACAACTAAACATATTCTAATCATACTACATTAAGAAATACATGCCCCTCCAATGTTAAGCATACCAATGTGTATGAAATATACTTATTACAATTGATGGTGTGTAAATAAATGCACATAACGATGTCATATTTCATAAAAGTATTTGAATGATATAGGAAAACAAAAATGCAGAGTGTTTGCATGAAAGCACAAGTGTTACAGGGAAACTTATACTTTTCACATATTTACTACACTTGACTTGGTGTGCTATAGTGCTACAGTCGTTTAAACAATAAAATGTTTTGGAACAAGATATGAACTCCTTGCAAAATATTTGCTGTTTCCTTTTTCCATTTCTTAGAACCACTTGACTATATAAAAATTATTGTACAGCAATTTGATTTGTCAGCAACCTGTATTTAGAATTAACCCAATGGAAAACTCATCATCCATGGCAATCTCCCTATTTTATAAAAGCCACTATTTTTGCAAAGCATTCCAAAAACCTAATAGCGTTAAACAAGGTCTGCAAACCGGAGGTTGAAGAAGGATTATTAGGAAAATTACCTAGCATCCCAGGTCTCATTTATTGTCAATTTTACTATATAGTGTTTGAAAATTGAAAAACAACAACATTAAGAAATGGATTGGAAATTTAATGCTTATATAACACTGCCTGGTCATGATTGTAAAATACAGTTGAGTCGTTGTTACAGAATGTTGAGTTTTATGCCTGATTTCACATAGAAACTCAAATGCAGTAATTACTACAGTGTCGTACTCACTGGACTAAGTGCGAGATTTGAAAATGAATCTAATGGACAGTAAAAATATTTAAAATCACCAAGGCTGAGAAGTTGTGCATAGGCTGTTTGGTAGCATTTATCCAACAAAGGAATGTCTCGTTCTACAAATCTAATCCAAAGTAACACAGCCCGTAAAAAAATAAGGACAACTTTTTTCTCTATTTTCAAGGCAAATATAGAACGTTACAATATCTCAACGATAGGAAAAGATATCATTATGGAATCGTAAAGGCAAAGGCGTAACTAGAACGTTAATTAAGTTAGGGAGGGAGTATAATCATATATTAAGTTGTGCCATTCTGATTTCTATTAAAATTCAATTCCCTTTTAAAAGAAAACAGTAGGGCACAACGGAATATATGAATATGCACCCAAAATTAACGTTCTAGCTACGCCTCTTCTTAGAGGGAATCTTATAATGCATATATTTTGCTAAATGGAAAAGAATCTACGTGAAAAGACAGAAATTAAGCCAGCTTTGCCAAATGTAAAGTAATATGCGATGTTAGAAAGGTACTGACTGCGGAATTTAGTAACCCTAACGTCAGAACTCTAACAGAAACAACATACACATAAACTGGTTATGTTCCTCTTTCTTTATATAGGGGCAAAGATGCTAAACCACTTCTAAGTTTTATAGAGAACTGGTACCAAATCAGGAAAAACGTATTCACTTCTGGAAACAAAGTAAAACACACTTGGTCGGTGCGTGTATCCGCACAAGAAATTATTTGTTAATTTGGCTAAGTTTTTATTTACGTATGAAAGAATGTTACATGCAGTGCGGTGTTTTAAACTAAATGAATATATGATCTTTGCACTTTGCTGGACAATATAAGCAATTGTCTCATGAACCTGAAAAATTCAGGTGACTCAACGGGATCTTGAGTCACCTGAGTCATTCCGTTGAGTCACCTGAATTTTTCAGGTTCATGAGACAATTGCTTAAATTGTCCAGCAAAGTGCGAAGATCATCTCTTCATTTATTTTCATTTACGTGTTTACTAAATAATGCAATAATATGCTTTTTACAATAGGTTCCATACTATAACAATTTCTACAAAAAGTTATAGTTGAAGTTATAGATTTTAATTCTACTCGTCATCATGATTAGCGAAGGCATAACATGCCTTTTCATATATCTATGTAATACAACAACAATAACACCCGTGCATCTCCGTATATGGTTTGCGTTAAATATTGCATGTTGAATTTGTATTCTGTTCAAGCTACTCCTTCGTTTCTCACTCATGGCAAGAAAGAAGTATAGTCAAATTTTGCCTTAAGAAAATTTGTTCAGTTTTTAAATTAACTGCATGCAAGGAGATTAAATATTTAACACGTAAAAATAGTGCAACCTAATGCAGATATGAAAAAGTTGGTTGAACTAAATTGTTTCAATCGTAAATGTTGTCATGCCAGTGTTTATTGTCAAAATTATGAACGAAAGTATTTTTCTCCTAAGCTTCATGTCTTCTAAGTTTTTATATTGTTTTTTAATTTGTTATACGTTTGATATTGTGCGTAAAGAAAAAAATTGCCGCATAAAGAATGTAACTTAAACATGTTCTAAGCTTTGAATCTTACTTTATGCAGTAAACAACTTGGTTTAAGCTAAGAGTTTTTTGTGGAATAGGTTATCTATGTAGTCAAATTGATTATTCTCAAATTTGATTTTAAATAGTTGTGATATTAAAATTGTCAATGAAGAATACAATTTAATTAATTTTCGTTTTTTTCTTCCAAATTTTCCCCTAGAGAATTGTACAATTTTTGGAAAGGAATATAGTGAGACACCCGGATGTGCTTTAGTTTGAAGGTATTGCGTATAAAATTTGTTATAACAATGCTGGTTTTGTAAACTATTTTAATGTCACAAAAGTAACATGTGTTATTTGAAATACTACAACCTAAAAATAACACCAAAATTTGTAGCGTTTCGCGTTATCTGTGATTGCAAAATGTTTTAACCGCTTAGTTTTATAACAATGAACAAAATTTATAACCAAAAGTTAAAGAATAATTGAAGAATCAATGGAATCAACTTGATCTAGATTCCAAGTATTTTCACGATTTCTACTTTTTCTGACTACTGAAGAGTTTATCTAATAAAGAATCTAAATTTGTCTTCTAATATAATAAACATACCTTCTATTTTTTCCGTATGAACGTGTAAATTTGAAGGGGATTTAGCATCAGCAGTATCATCAGACTTTATTTCTTTGAAAAAAATATAAAAGTAGAGAAAGTGAACCATGGCGTAAAATAGAAAGTTGCTTTTTATAATAAATTTGTTTATAGGTGAAGACCGAGTTAAGTGGAGTTTATAAAGTTTACTAAATTAAATAAAAAGAAAAAACCAAGAATCAATTCTTCAATTAAATTATTAGAATTTAGCTACATGCTCTTTCCAAGAACAAAGATATATATCAATCTAGGATTTTAAAGAAATAACGAAAGTTTTTAAAATTCAAGTATTTTAATTCTGGTATTTTTCCTAAAGTATTCAAAGTAAAAACTAAAAAATGTAGAACTTTATTTGTGCCCTAATTTTTACTTAAGTTTTTTTAATTTTTCTAATTTTTACGAACAGTAATTAAAGGCAATTAGTAGAAAATTTTTTAACTCGTCGTATATAGAACAAACCAAATATATTTGTAATAAAAATAACAAGCCCCAGCGTTGTACCTACGGTAAAAAGAAAAAACAACTTTAAATAGAGTACTTGAGATTTTTTTAAAGCACACGCTTATATTAAGTAAAAAGCAGATACTTCAAAAAATTAAAATAGTTGAAACAAGAGCAAAGTCAAACAAATTGTATTTATGTATATCAGTTTAGAAAGATTTAGGAGGAAAAGGCTCTCAGTAGTTTCTAGCCCTAAATTTCAAACTACATAATAAAGCATAAGATAGAAAGAAAACAAGGAAAAGTTTACCAAAAACAAATTTTAGTTGTTCCTTAGTAGTTTAATTTAGTTTAGTTTTATCTATATGTTAAAAGAAATTTAAAATATTTTTGCTCTTAGAAATATATTGAAGTGCATTACATTGTTCTTGATTTGCATCAAACTTTAAGAAACAAATCTTTTTTATCAATTTAAAGATAGCGAACAAATGGACTATGTATAAGACAATTTAATTAAATATATGCTCAGGATGGTACAACGGCCTATAATTGGATCATTACTCAAGATAAATCCTACTAAAAAATAACATACCAATACTCTTCGATAGTACAGTAACAACAACATGATCCGAAGAAACTGATTTTTTTTGAATTGCCAGCGCTCTTTCATAAAATTCTTTTGCTTTGACATTTTCAATATAGTTTAAAGTCGTAGCTACATCAACATGTTCAGGATCTGGTGATTTTGGTCGAATATCCATCGCTTTTTCGTGAAATTCTCTTGCTTTGTCATATTCTTTAGTACGATAGTACACATTACCAAGATTGTTTAAAGTCGCAGCTACATCAATATGTTCTGGACCAAGTGAATTTTGTTGAAATTCCAACGCTTTTTCATAACACTCTTTGGCTTTGCCATATTTGTTGGTCTCATAATACACATTACCAAGAGAGTTCAAAGTCGTAGCTACATCAACATGTTCGGGATCTAGTGATTTTTGTCGAATTTCCAGCGCTTTTTCGTGAAATACTCTTGCTTTGTCATATTCTTTAGTACGATGGTACACATTACCAAGATTGTTTAAAGTTGCAGCTACATCAACATGTTCTGGACCAAGTGATTTTTGTCGAATTTCCAATGCCTTTTCATAGCACTCTTTGGCTTTGGCATGTTTGTTGATCTCATAATACACATTACCAAGAGAATACAAAGTCGTAGCTACCTCAACATCTTCAGGATCTAGTGCTTTTTGCTCAATTTCCAACGCTTTTTCGTGAAATTCAATTGCTTTTTCATATTCTTTAGTATCAAGATACAATTTACCAATGTTATCAAAAGTAAAAGCTACCATAACATCTTCAGGACCTAGTGATTTTTGGTAAATTTCCAACGCTTTTTCGAGAAATTCTCTTGCTTTGTCATATTCTTTAGTATAAAGGTACACCTTACCAAGATCATAAAAAGTCCTAGCTACATCAACATGTTCAGGATCTAGTGATTTTTGTCGAATTTCCAACGCATTTTCGAGAAATTCTTTTGATTTGTCATATTCTTCTGTATTATGGTACACAACACCAAGACTGTTTAAAGTC
Organism: Xenia sp. Carnegie-2017; assembly: GCF_021976095.1. Lineage (NCBI taxonomy): Eukaryota > Metazoa > Cnidaria > Anthozoa > Malacalcyonacea > Xeniidae > Xenia > Xenia sp. Carnegie-2017. The sequence continues at coordinate 3,032,630 of NW_025813504.1, read as the reverse complement.
GCAGCTACATCAACATGTTCAGGACCTAGTGATTTTTGTTCAATTTTCAACGCTTTTTCGTGAAATTTTCTTGCTTTGTCATACTCTTTAGTATAAAGGTACACATTACCAAGATTGTTTAAAGTCGAAGCTACATCAACATGTTCTGGACCATATGATTTTTGTCGAATTTCCAACGCTTTTTCATAACACTTTTTGGCTTTGGCATATTTGTTGGTGTCATAATACACATGACCAAGAGAGTTCAAAATCGTAGCTACATCAACATGTTTAGGATCTAGTGATTTTTGTTCAATTTCCAACGCTTTTTCGAGAAATTCTTTTGCTTTTTCATATTTTTTAGTACATTGGTAAACGTTACCAAGATTATAAAAAGTCCTAGCTACATCAACATGTTCAGGACCTAGTGATTTTTGCTCAATTTCCAACGCTTTTTCGTGAAATTCAATTGCTTTTTCATATTCTTTAGTATCAAGATACAAGTTACCAATGTTATCAAAAGTAAAAGCTACCATAACATCTTCAGGACCTAGTGATTTTTGGTAAATTTGCAACGCTTTTTCGAGAAATTCTCTTGCTTTGTCATACTCTTTAGTATAAAGGTACACATTACCAAGATTGTTTAAAGTCGAAGCTACATCAACATGTTCTGGACCATATGATTTTTGTCGAATTTCCAACGCTTTTTCATGACACTCTTTGGCTTTGGCACATTTGTTGGTGTGATAATACACATGACCAAGAGAGTTCAACGTCGTAGCTACATCAACATGTTCAGGATCTAGTGATTTTTGTCGAATTTCCAACGCTTTTTCATAACACTCTTTGGCTTTGGCATATTTGTTGATATCATAATACACATTACCAAGGCAGTTTAATGTCGTAGAAACATCAACATGTTCAGGACCTAGTGATTTTTGTCGAATTTCAAGCACTTTTTCAAAACATTCATTGGCTTTGGCGTATTTCTTGGTCTTATAGTACAAATTACCAAGATTGTTGAACGTCGTAGCTACATCAAAATGTTCAGGACCTAGTGATTTTTGGTAAATTTCCAGCGATTTTTCATAACACTCTTTGGCTTTGGCATATTCGTTGGTCTCATAATAGATATTACCAAGATTGTTTAAAGTCGTAGCAACATCAACATGCTCTGGACCAAGTGATTTTTGTCGAATTTCCAGCGTTTTTTCGTGAAATTTTCTTGCTTTGTCATATTCTTTAGTATAAAGATACACATTACCAAGATTGTTTAAAGTCGTAGCTACATCAACATGTTCTGGACCAAATGATTTTTGTCGAATTTCCAACGCTTTTTCATAGCACTCTTTGGCTTTGGCATATTTTTTGGCATCACAATACACATGACCAAGATTGTTTGAAGCCGTAGCTACATCAACATGTTCAGGACCTAGTGAAGTTTTTAGAATTTCGAGACATTTCTCAAAACATTTCATAGCTTTTTCGTATTGTCCAATTTTGTAATGCTCAATGCCAAGTTCGTTTGATATCTTAGCTTCATTTTGCTTTTGTGAGTCTTTTTTGATTTTTAATAATTTGAAAATGAAACTCATTATCTTTCTGACATTACCACCACTAGAAAAAATGATCAAACCTCATGTACTTTTCATTATAAACAAATAGGAAATATATAGATTTACTTCGTTTTTATTCATGTTATTTAAATTTTTAATGTTAACCGTTTATTGCCAGCCATGACAATTCTGAAACAACTATAAACCAAATAACAGTTAACTCCCTGGTCTGATAATAGACTGGTTATATAACTTATGTAGGTATCACAAAATTAAAGCCCGATAATATGTTCGACGATGAGACAAATTAGATTCTTGCACGGACAGCTTTTAATAGTACACAAACCGCCAATATTTTAGGGCCAGAAGAAGCATTTTAATGTCAAATTGAATTGAATAACTTGTTTTACCCATGACGTATATTTTTTATTATTAAAAAAGTCGCGAAACTAAAATTTTCGAAAATCTACTTTGAAAAACATCATTCACCATCATTCCTATTTGGTCTTTTAATCTTGTACTGGTGGAAAAGAAAATGATAACCTGGTATAACTTTGTTTATTCCAACTCTGTTGTTTTGATGCAGTTAGTTTAGCATGTTTTATGTGTTACTTATACACTTTTCAGTAATGTTTAGTGTGATGTTCTAGCGTTAATAGTGAGCTTTAGAAAGTGTGTACTAATATACAGTGCGATTTAATTCAAGTACGAGTTCGAAGTTTGACCGTGTACTGGATTGTTTGATGTCGTTGTTTTTTCGTTAAAATTTTAGTCTGTTGTGAGCCGCCACCAGAATGGCCCCTTACGCGAAGAATGCCGCTATATCCTTCGCCCTCGGTGTGCTCAGCTCGCTGTGGGAAAACGTCTTTGACAGTATCTTCGGCGTGGGTATTCTTAACGGCAACATGTCTCGCCCCTCCGACGACTACCGCGAGGAATATGTGCCATCCCGCAAGCTGAATAAGGGCAGTGCAAAAAGATCGAGGGCTGGAAAGACTCGCAAGACGACGGGAACAGTTCGAAGAACACGCACAGCGCCAAGGTTGACAACAAGACGGAAGACGGGGGCGTCGAAGCGCGCAGCGCCTGGAAGAACAGCAGGAACACGACGGAAGACCACGGGGTGAGCGACGAATAGCGGTTTGGGTGAATTCAAGAGCATGCTCCTGGATGCTGCAAAGAGTACAGGCAAGAGCGCAGTGAATCGCACAAAATTGAGGGCCATTTCTAGTTTGAAATCTTCAGCCACAAGTTTGGCACCCAATGTCCTTGCTTCGGCGCCTGCGGCAGCTTCACGTTTCCATCAGCCTATCAGCAACAGCATTTCCCAGGCCTTGCGGACCGCGTCCTCGACCCCGACGAGCGCCCACATCGTCCAGTCGTACAACATTTAGAGAGGTGCATATCTTTCCGAACTAGATTTTCTGCTCTTATTTCCCACCCCCGTCAGAGCAATTTTGGCGAGAGCTTCTTCACAAAACGGCTCCTTGCTCACGTTTGTCCGAAAATTCTGTACGTCCTTTCGAACACCTCCGCTGATCAATATATTCAACTTAACACGGCCTTGAAGCCTTATTCCGTCATGCCTGAATCGATCGAGGATACGAGTATTGAACCGAAGTCATACGTCATCATCGACGACATCCGCGTCATGAATCTCAAATGCGGAACGCAGAGGGAATGCCACTATAAGTTCTTTTCGATGTATAGCCATCATCTGAAATTGAACGTCTTCTTCCTGTCCCAGAGCTTTGACAAAATAAAGGACAAGAAGGTTAACACAAACTTTCTCTATCTCTTCCGATTCACGGTTAAGTCGAACGTGAAGCGGTTTCTTAATACGTTCTTCAGGCGGCACGGGCATAAAACCGGCTCTCATCTTCAAACTGTACGAGAAATACTTGACGTGTTGCTGGTGCCTGATTCTCGCTATGGACTGCACCAATCAGCGATTCGCCTATTATTGCGACGAAAAATCTATTACGGTGGACCTTTGGTGAAAGCTTTGCTTTCTCCGTAATCGTTTTTAAGAAACGTTTTTAAGCTTGCTAGCCGCTTCCCAGCTTTGCTGTCTCGAAAATTCAGTTTAAGGATTGACGGTTGTCCGTGATCTTAACGATATCAACTTAAAAATTCCTTACCGCGAAGAACCAACGCTTGGAATTCCGTAACGTAAAAATCGTGCACAACAACTATGAAGATCCTATCAAAGTTTTAAATATAATTGTAAAATACAGTCCCATGGTTCGAGTGAAGTTTTGAGAACAGTGTTAAATTGGTTCAGTGAACCTGTGTATGAATTTCTTTTCAAATAAAGATATGATTAATTTATTAACGAAGTGGTAAAAGTTGAACAGGTTTGAAAAACGAGTTTGGTGATTGTGTCTCAAGTCTTGACACTGTAACAGTGGTACAAGAGGACTTTTAAACTTGGTAAACACATATTGCTATGAACATTTTCCATTCACTGGAATGAAAAATGATTCAGCCTTGGAAAAGTAACGATTCAAGTTGACGCAATTTCTTCAGGCAACGAAAATCAAATTTGGAAACAAAGCACACTTAAAATTCATGAGGAATATTTAGTTTAAACGTCTCCAATAAATATATTGATGATGGATATTTAGAACTAAATATCATTCTCCTTGATATTGAGGGAAATACGTCCGTAAACGTTCCTGTGATAACAGAAGATCCCGACGCAACTCTGTTATTACGTATTTAAATGCTGACTGGTGCTTAAATATTGTGTGGCAAACATCTGTTACATTACAAATATTGCTAATAACGTTAATAAAGTCAGTCTCGAACTGGAGTAATTAATTCTGTTATTTTCTCGGTACACTAAAATGAATACACTCTTATTAGGGTAAACTTGGATGTTTCTTAAAATGAACGGTCTCTTCACAAAAACGCCTCATGAATCATTACATATTTGTAAATAAAGATGACTACTGAAGATTTTGACTCTGAAGAAGACTACCGCTAAGGTTGTCGAAACGTCAGTCAACAACAACAAAAACAGTCCTTCTCAGGACTTTATTAACCTGGACGATCATCATTTACAAACATGTAACGATACTCCCGGGCTCAAACCATTTACTTTATCATAAATCATTATTGGATTCATTGAATGGTTACTTTATCGTAAGTTTGAAAAGTTGGAATGCATGTTGTAACATGAAATATTACGACGTTTGTACAAGTACGTTTTGCACTCCGAATACAGCAACCAGTATTGGCTGAATAAGCTGAGCTTCGAGCAATTGAAGAAAAAACAGGCTAAATATTTTAGGCCTAAGAACTGCGATCGTCTTATTGTACCTAAGGTAAGCCCCGAAATTTGGGGAAAATTAGACCCCACATCTAGAGGGAGTGATTTTAAATTGAGTGCCATTCAATCAGCCCCGACAAATGTCGGTCATATAGCAGCAAAAAACACCAATGAGCTGTTGGTTGCCCGCAATAACAACAGCAAACTGAATATTGATAATCTTGTTCGTATGAACGTTGATATCATAGCGATCCTGGGACATGTAAGTTTTGAATTATCTCAACGACGACGTGACGCTACACGTCCCAATCTCCATCGAGAATTTAGTACTTTATGCGCATCGCATGTTCCCATTACGAAATATTTGTATGGAGATGAATTGCAAACCCAAATTAATCAAATTCGCACAACCAACAAGTTTGGCAACGCGACAACAAGCTCTTCTTATACCACTTGGCAGCAACATTCCAAACAAGGGAAACGACAATGGCGCCCTTTTGTATCCCGTCATCAGGGTAACACTCCTTATTGGTCGAAGAGTTACCAATTCGGGAAGAAGCAATCGGACACAATGAATGATTGCAGGTAGAGAACTTTTTTTAAGAAATTTTTAAGAAATTTTTAACACTTAACAGGTAAACCAGTATTCTTTTTTTGTACCCACGCTAATAGCGTATTTGAATAAAAGCTTGGAGACCTATCAGTCTGGCAGCATATCAATTTTTTTAAGTTTATGGGAAACACTCGCCTCTGATAAGGAAATCTTAGAGACAGTGTCAGGACAAAAAATTGAATTTGAGACAATTCCGATTCAAAGAGCTTTACCCAAGCAAATACAGCTACCCGAGATTAAAATGAACGATATTGATTTAGAAATGAAAAACTTACGCGTAAAAGGCGTTTTGAAGATTTCTCACTCTGAATCAGGGAAGTTTGTATCTCCAATTTTCAATTGCCCAAAAAAGACGGTTCATTACTCTTAATCTGTAATCCTTAAACAGGTATGTTAGATATCACCATTTTAAATTGGAGTGTGTTTGGTCAGCTATTAGGTTTATAAAACCAAATTATTTCATGGCATCCATCGAGCTCAGAGATGCTTTTTATTCCGTACCTATTCACCCAGCATATCAAAAATCCCTCAAATTTTGGTGGAGAGGGCAACTATATGAATTTGCCTGTGTTTTTTTCAAATTTATGTCAAAAAGGACATATTTTGGTTGGATTTATTAATGATACTTGTCTGAAATTTGACACATATACTTCATGTTTCAGGAATATTCGAGATAACATTTGCTTAATTAGTGAAATGGGGTTTTACGTACTTCCAGATAAGTCAGTTTTAGTTCTCTCACAAGTAATTACTTTTTTGGGTTTCCGACTCAACTCAGTTCTTATGCGAATATTTGTGACGACAGAATGAGCTGAGAAGATAAACGCATATGTCATGAGCTGCTACAAGCTTCTCACAAAAAGATAAGGGATGTTTCTGAGGTTTTCGGCACTCAGCTTCGAGTCTCCCGGGCGTAATGTACGGTCAGTTGCATTATCACTGGCAGGAAGTGGATAAAAGCGATGCCCTTCAGTCAAACCGGGGAAATTTTGACAAGACAATGACCCTGTCTTCCGAGGCCATACATGATTTACGATGGTGGCAGTCATCAATATGCACGACTTACAGGCAATTTACTCACAATGAACCTAGCATATGCCTAACAGATGCGTCGTTGACAGAACGGGGCTGCTCCCTAAATGGTGTATGTGTTGGGGGTAACTAAACCATCTTGGAGGCTTCCAATCATATAAAATATTTGAAAATTCTTGCGCTATTGTTTGCCCTCGAGTCGTTTTCTTTAGAAATAAAAGGTTACCCTGTTAAGGTATTAATTGATGATACTACCGCTGTAGCTTGCATTAATCAAATGGGCATATGCCCACTCAAGGTCTATTTTCAAGTTGACATGCAATGTCTGGACCTGCTGCATTTCGTATGATAGTTGGTTGACAGCAGCGCACATTCCAGGATTACAAAATGTCACTGCGGATCGAGAATGTCGAATATCACGCAGAGAAACATAATAGCAAATGAACAAGACTCTGTTTACGTGTGCCATTAAAAAACTACACGTAACTCCGAACATTGATTTGTTTGCTTCAAGGTTGTATAATCAAGTGAAATCCTATGCTTCATGTCAACCTGACTCGTATGCTATAGCTGTCAACGCCTTTACGATATCGTGGGCCAATCATACATTTTATGCGTTCCCGCCTTTTAGTATAATTTCGCAAGTGTTACAAAAAAAAGTACAAGATAAAAGCAAATATTGATCTTAGTCCCTAACTGGCCAACACAAAGTTGGTGGCCATCTTTAATGCAGATGCAAATAGCACATCCTGTAGTTTTACCTGGAGGAAGAATGACTTTAACTCTTCCAGCTCATCCGGATCACATCCACCCTCCCAATACAAAACTGGAGCTACTACTTTGCCATTTATCGGGAAACTCCTCTCTGATAGAGGCATTTCACCAGAGGCTTCTCAAATCATCCCGCAGTCTTGGCGGACCGGTACCAAGAGGCAATATTTTACATACCTTAACAGTTGGTGACAATATTGCAACGCAAACAATATCGATCTTGTCGCGTCCTCTGCAGATGAGGGCATTAATTTTCTTACAAAATTATACCAGGAAGGTTTATCCTACAGTGGTATTAATACCGCAAGGAGCGCCTTATCTACAATCTTATTGCTACCAAGTGGCATCTCGTTTGGTACACATCCACTCGTTGCTAGGTTTGTTAAAGGTGTATTTGTTGCAAGACAATTTCTTCCTAGATATGCCATGGTCTGGGACGTTTCAGGGGTATTCAAACATCTTCGAAGTCTGTACACTCCAAAAGATCTCAATTTGAAATCATTAACACCAAATATAGTAATGCTTTTAGCTTTACTATCTGGTCAGCGATGCCAAACACTTTATGCATTGGATATTTCTCATAAGGAGAAGAAAGAAGATCGAATAGATTTTCATGTGCACCAACTGCTCAAAACATCTAAACCTGGTAAACATGCTGCTCCTTTAGAATTTCGGGTTCATCCACCAGAGCTTGGGTTATGTGTATTTAGTTACTTGTCCCATTATCTAAATGCCACTGAACCAATACGAAATGCTGCAAGACAACTCCTATTAAGCTTTTAAAAAACCTTATCAATCGGTCACTTAAGCGATCATTTCCCGATGGTTAAAATACGTGTTAAAGGATGATGGTATAAATACTAAGGTTTACAGTGCACACAGTATTAGAACTGCATCAACTTTTGCGGCAAAAACATTGAATATTTCTATGGACACTTTTATGAATGCAGCTACATGGCGTAATGAACAAACTTTTCAAATATTTTATAATAAACCAATTCATGCGAAAAACTTAGGCAATGATCTATTTTCTGCCATTTGTGTGTCATGAAATGTGAAATTTCAGCTATATAATTTTGTTATTAGTTATTGCTCATGTCCACATTGCTTTAAAATCTCACATGACTACCTAGTGACGTAGAACAGTGACGAAATAGAATTAGAAAATTAAACGAGACTTACCTGAAGTCGAAGTTTGATTGAAATTCTATGAGTTACTATTCAGGAAATAGGAATTCACCCACCCAACTACTAACTTACTTCTTTTCAAATGATGTTAAATACTAGATGACTTCCTAGTTCTTGAACAGTAACTCATAGAATTTCAATCAAACTTCGACTTCAGGTAAGTCTCGTTCAATTTTTTAATTCTATTTTAGACTTTTGTTAACATCTTCTGCTCTGCGTATGAGATGACTAATATTCCAAAAGCACTTCTTTTTCAGTACAACTTCACAGCACATTGTTGTCAAGTTAAAGACAATATGCCAAGCATTACACAGTCAATGAGTGGGGCTTCGAAATCACTTTATACATATTCAAATTCTCAGTTCCTCTAAACTGATTCTATGATTTGAAATATCTAGGAGAAAATCTTACAATAGATGGAGAAATGACTTTGCTGATGATTAGATAGAGTGTGATTTTTATGTCGCTCTCAATATATGTGAATGTGAGTGAGCTTTTAGTTTACGGGTATAGATTTCTTCAAGATTTTTATTGCCGAAATAAACATAAAACCCATAGCATCGACGACATTTCCATCAAGCAACTTCGTGAATATCTCAGGAAATACAATGCATTTTTGTTCGAAAGAAAAGAAACAACGGAAAATACAAAACAATTAAGTTCCTTCGTAAGAAATGAATTGTCTACGTTGAGTTTTAAATCGTACGCACTCACCTAGCATGAAGCAGTTTATTTAAATTATATATAATCCATATGTCGTCGTATGGATGGCTTAGACGCAAATAAGACATTGAAAAGGCTTAATGCAAAAGATCAAACAAAATATTTTCTTTTTAAAATACATAAAATTTAGTCAATATTTATCTATAGTGTGTCTACGCTATATACTAGTCATTCAGTGGTGGATTCAACTTTATATTAGAAGACTAATAAATACAACGCTTAATTTAGCCTTATTTTGTTATAACTATAAATTCATGTTATTAATAATTTCTATTCATTTTAAAATCGTCGAATCGTCCGACTCCCGGTCTGCATTTAAACTTAAAATCGTCCAATCATGTTTCCCTTTAATCATAACTCACTGCTTTAAAGGAACGCACGACAAATAATTGTTAAATGTTTATTGAGTACTATTGGTTTTGTAAAAAAATTAACGCTTGGGAATTAAAGCAAGCCACGAATATATTCAAAGTACGAAATCATTAATATTACAAATAAATGATTATCAATGACATATAGTAATTAAAACTTTATTTATTTTTTGTGTATCATACCTTGAACTGATAACGACTTCAACTATCTTGAAATAATCTCATAAAAACATCGAACGCATCCTTTAATTCCGTGTATAATAAATGTTTTTATGCAAAGGAATTTGAACCATCGTAGGAATATATTGTTATGTAAAGCGAGGGTATTACACCATATGATTTTTATTGTTGTTAATCATAACATTTTTTAAATAATATAGTGAGCATTGATTGAGCAAACATTAGATGTATATTTGAATTATAACTTTGCGATGTTTTTATTGTAGTGCATATGCTCGCTTTAATACTTTGATAATTTTCTCTAGTACTTATAATTAAATGTTATTTATAAAGAAATTGCACATAAAGAGTGTAAATGCTGATATATTTTTAGCATAATATTGAAATACCGGCTGAAAATTGCAGCACACAAACTTGTTTAATTATTCAAGAAATTTGAAAGAAACATAAACAAAACAAGAATAATTAAAATAAAAAGTTTCTGAAAGAAACTCTGAAGTCGACTTAAATAGAAGGATAACTGGTGCATATCATTGTAAAAACTCGCCATGTCAAAATCATCCATAAGATTTACTGCTCTCTGTTTTAACGTGAAAACAGTGTCCTCAGGCCCCAGCATCTGAAAGTCGCTCGTGTATGCGCTCTAAACCGTCGATATTGTCAAAAAATAGGTGTTCTGAAATGATAAAATGCTCTGCTTCAGCAATAATTGCTTTAGTGCTCTGAAAGAATAAATAAAGACTGTGTTCCGAGCCTACAGTGCCTCCTAAACCCGCTATTTTGAATTTGAGAAAAAAGCGCGTAAACCTGTAAACGAAGTGGGATCGCAAAGCATTATGCAACACGATGTAAAAAATTCGCCATACCGTATATGTAAATTTCTCAAAGACTATATAAAAAACACGACGATTGTCATGTTATAAAAAGGATTGGAACGCTCCATGAAACTTCGGAATAGGCTATAAATTTTGACGATACGATGCAAGAAGTTTCGAACTTATATGAAAAGTTTAGAATGTCCTACAGCAAGTTTCGGACATATTTTTTAGATTTGTCTCGAAGTATATAAAGTTTGCCATGTATAATTTTAGTATAGAATAGGCTATAAATTTTGACGCATAGAATAGGCTATAAATTTTGACGATACGATGCAAGAAGTTTCGAACTTATATGAAAAGTTTAGAATGTCCTACAGCAAGTTTCGGACATATTTTTTAGATTTGTCTCGAAGTATTTAAAGTTTGCCACGTATAATTTTAGTATGTTATGTAATATTGTAAGTTTAGAATAAAGTCCAATTTGGCGCCTCATAGGTATCCTTTGGCTATGAATCTCGTGAAGAACTCACAGAATTTCTACATACGCTTCAAAATCTGTTCAGGCAAACACAACAATCGTTGTTATCAAACGACCATCTTGTCTTAGAGCACTGTAAAAGTAAAATTGAGCATTGTATACCAATTGCTCCTGCGATTTAACTTTCACTAAATGATCCTCGTCCTCGAAATAATCCCTGCCTTACAGCGACGCAAAATGCACAAATACAAACGCCAAATATACTAAGCATTCAGGCTTAGTCAAATCGAAGACAACTTCCGGTCACAATTTTAACCAAATTAGCTACCTTTTGCTGTTTTTTTTCTGTGCACAACATTTTCCCTTTTTTATTTGGTGTTAGATGATTTTGAGTATATTAATGTGGCAGTAAGCTTTCAACTTAAATAATTGAATGCCGATTCTACTTTCTTATGCCATGTTTATAATGACACGTGTATTATCGAGAGAATAAGGAAAACTTTCACCAACCTTTGGGCCTTGGGGATATATCTTTTCCTATTTTCAGTTAGAGATCTGTAATGTATGAAATCCTTTACCAAAAATTAGCTTCTTGTATTCTATACTTTGTAACTGAAAGGATATATGTTTTGATAGAGAGCCCAGTAGTCCAAGCCTAAAATGGTCTTAACCTTTCTTTTGTCTATACCAGACTTGAAAAGTGTGACCACCCATCGTTTGTGACGTTAATTAAAATGTGATATTGGCTTTGTTGTTGTGACCATCAAAGAAGCTATAACCGAAAGGAACTCTGGTGAATTTGCATGAGCTATTATTTTCAGCTTTTATTCGAGGGGAAGTTTATGTTTTGATAAGTCCTTTTTCATTATGCAACTAATTTATTTATATCACCATTAGGTAACACATAAGAATTACTTTTATTTGGGGCGAAAACTACCCAACACCTATAATAAAGTCTAATTATCCTTTCGAAGATTTTGTTTGCGTTATGTAAAAATAAAAAAACATCTAAGATCTTTATATAAGGTGAATATCACAATTATTAACGCTGTACTTGAATAATTATGAAATTATGAAATGAGTACAGCTGTTTATAAATATATATAACACGAAAAAATTACATTGAAAACGTCATGAAATGAACAGAATTGTTAAAACTATCAACCATTCTATTAACATTATTTCAAATTGCACAACTCCATACAGAAGCCATGTAAATTTATACTAATATAAAACTTGTCCTCGCATGCCCTTCAAAAATCGGATCATAAAAATGGGTGTTTTTAAGAAAATGCAAAAATACAACAACCATGTTAGCCGTTGTTGAATTAGTACAAAAAAAGTTCATTGCATGCAAATACATCAATGATAAACAAGAATTTACACAAGAAGAGAAACAAGAAGAGATAAACAAGAGGGGTATACTCAATCCCCCTTCACCTTCTTTAATATACCGCCATTCTCACTTAATTCCGTCATCTAAACTTCCTACTCCCCTCACATGTAATCTAACACCTTGTAATATATGCTTGTATTTAAAACCTTATGTTATAATTTATCTCAAATAATCTGAAGATGTCTTAAGTTAAAGACGAAACGTTATTAATAAATCTTTCTTTATTTTACTATTGTGATGGCTTTTTTAAAAGTCATATGTTGGGCAATTATGTTCATATTGTAAACAAATGCTTTAATAACGTCGATAAAGACATCATCAACATACAATCCATACATACCACAACATGTTTGCAAACCTTATTGCAATTACCTTACCTTATTCCAATTGCAGTAAATCCGGATTGCTGTCCTTGGCAGCAACAGGGATGAAATTTTCCACGTTGATGTTACAAAAGATATCCACCCCGATACGTTGCGCTAAGTTCTCCTCCGTGTAAATTTTGCGAGATCGCAAAGACGATAATAATTCCTCGTAAATCGACACCAACGTTTCTACATCTTTGCTAGATAAAGCGCTGCTAACAAGATGTTGAAACAACGCCATCCTCAAATAAGGTTTAGATCTAGCTACAAAAAATTCGACTGATCGACGTACAAGTGCATGCAAGTGCATGAGGATTTTTTGTTCTGCTGGATTTCCACATAAAACCGCGCCGAATTTTGGTAAAAACGAAGATTCGATAACATGCAAAATGACGTATTTCTCGATCTTGACCAATCAGATGTTGAGTTTAAGCTTACCCATGCCTTCAACTTAGTCAAAAGTTGCAGCCAACGACGTAGTTAATTAAAGATTCACCATTCTTATTATATATAGAATATTGTAGCTTCGGCTTTCGGCTTAATATAATACTTCATGTAATTTACTTATAGAAATATCAACATATCGGAGACAAGCAATTTGTACGATAAATATAACACACTTCGATCTTATTAGATTTTTCTAACAAATTGCGATTTATTATGGGTCATTGATAAAAAATATTAAATTTTTGAAGTTGCAGATCGTGATGGATCTATGAAAAAGGAAAGTAAATTTACTATTACATTAATTTTTCATCCACGTCATGCGACGTATTTGACGTAGTCTGGATCAGCCCCTGTCTGCGCTATATACTAGTCATTTAGCAGTGGATTCAAATTTATATTAGAAGACTAATGAATACAACGTTTAATTTGGCCTTATTTTGTTATAACTATAAATTCATGTTGTGAATAAAGTTTATTGATTTTTAAATCATCGAATCGTCCTACTCCCGGTCTGCATTCAAACTTAAAATCGTCCAATCATGTTTCCCTTTAATCATAACTCACTGCTTTAAAGGAACGCACGAAAAATAATTGTTAAATGAGCAATAAATAATTGTAACATTTTTTAAATAATATAATGAACACTAATTGAGCAAAACATTAGATGTATATTTGAATTATATCTTTGACTTGTATACTTGCAAACTGGGACTTGTATAAACAATATGACTTATTGGGTGAGTGGGAGTGTTGTAAAATACACTCAAAATTCTTAACTATGTTCCAAAGCCATCATCAGAGAATATATATAATATATTAATCCTAACACGGTTTTTACTATGCACAAGAAAAACATGTGACTTGGACGAGATTTGAACTCGCACCTTCGGGATACTCATTGAGTTCTATAAGACCTGGAGGGAAAACGTCAACAAAATTACAATAAATTATTAGCTCGTGGCCGCATGGTCAAAAACATGGCGGATTTTGGTTGTCAAAGTCAGCGGAAAGATGCGGGCTCATAAAAATAAAATTTTTTTCGTCCAACCGAATTTGACAACCACAATTGCGATTATATAAAATATCAATGCCAAGCACAAAAACTTTTAGAAATTTTATCTTTAAAACATGCTGTAAACGTGTTTGGTATATGGTTGCTGAAGTAATGCCAGAAAAGGAAACATTTCATGACAACGGTGAGCAACGTAAGATTATTAACTATTTAAAGTGTTCAGTGTTTTTGTTTTTAGTCAATACTTGAAGTGTGATGGTATATATTTTAAGAATGTTTTTACTCCTAAGTTATAATTTAAGTTATGTTTATCCAGTCTTATTTGTTCTTTACTTAATCGCTTGCTAGACGAAGCAAAGCAACCAATTCTTATCGAGATATGCATATCTTAAAACTCCTTGTTTCAACTGAGTTTACCTTCAAGAAATGGAGGATTTCTTCGTGATATTTTTCTGAAAATATGAAGCAAATATTAAGAACAGAGCTGTATTGAAATCAAATGCAGTGCAGGATTATTTAATTAGCTCTTTGGTACATGTCGTTCAACAAAAAATACCTGTATTAAACAGCTAGCCCGGACAATTTGACAGATCATGGACAATCATGATGATAGTGTGTAAAGGTTTGCTTTTTGCTATAAGTTTTATTAATGCCATCTGGTGTTTCTGCAAATGAATTGTTTGTTATAGTAAACAGGTTAGTACATCAAAATCAAGATAAAAACTACGTTGTTCAATAATGTGCCAAATTATGCTCCTACCTTGAAATATTTGCACAAGAAAAGCTTATCATGACATGCATGAAACATTAAATACAGTACGGCCTCATCTGACAAAATCCATACGTTTTTCAATTCCAGGTGATTAAAAATTCACATAAGATGCATTGGTTGCAATGAAATTGAATGTGGAACAACCAAAAATTGATGACAAAGACCTTTTTATGTCTTCAAGAATTACGATATCATTTAAAAGAGTAAGAGTAGCAATCTAGTAAAAGAAACGACATCTATCTTCAACATGAGACTTTTCCAATTATGTATAGTTTCTTTGTACAAAATACTATTTTAGATAAACTTGACTTTTAAGTCATTCACTGATATTTTTATCAAAAGACGAAAACAAAAATTCAAAGGCATAATGTAAAATTCAAAAGTTTGTCAAGTTGTTTGAACCTAGAAAAAATTAGTATAGGTAACTGTAATCTGTAAGGACACAATAGAAAAATAGTGCAAGAAGGTTAGCATTCTTGAGAATTAATAAGTTCTTCTTGACACACATTACACAAGGCCATAATATTATAAATAATGACTGTACAACAACAATTATACAACATGCTAAAGATCTTCACCTACATTATAATTATTTAAACAGATTTGCCTTCATGCAACAATAAGAAAAGTGTTATGTCGGAGAAATCAATACAATTTAATTTAATCAATCGTATTTTCAATGGGAAATTAATGTAGTTCTGTTCAGTTGTAGATACATGTTTGTCAATGACAACCCAGTTTCTAATATCTTGGCGCAAAACAGAACCAGCAACATGATTATAGAATTTCTGAATTTCGTTCTTTTGCTCCTAGTTCTCCTAGCTCAAGATATTTTCTTCATAATTTCTCAGTAGATTTATCAGAATATCATAATACCTTATAAGACACTCAGAATCAATCCTACCAAAAAAAACTCAATAAATACCTACCTATAATATATTCCAGTCGACTTAAGTCGTGGGGGTAAGCTAACTTTTCTAACTCATTTTTGAACATTTTAACTAAGATTTACCCATCTATTCAGGAAAGACAGTTCCACCAAGCTGTTAACAAACAGTCAATAACACAAGCAATGCGCATGGGATTATGCATTAAAGCTAAACGACACATTAACAGTTTAAAGAATGCAGTTTGATGTTTATTTCTAATATAGCTAAAGCATTACTTGACAAAATATACGTTATTTTACAGTATATTTACCTCATTTAAATGTGTGTGTCTATTTCACAAAAACCTGAAACATTATTTTCAATATTTTATGCTTAAGGTATAGTGGTTGTTTTCGCTGGTTGTCATTAATATAAGCAGGAATAGAGATTCAGATTCGGCAGGGAGCGAATGGTAAAAAATTTTCTCAAAGTGGAAGTTTTGACAACCAATATCCGCCATTACCGCCATGTTTTTGACCGCGGGGTCTAGGCCCCTTTTCCCCTCCAGGTCTTATAGAGATCAATGGTGTCGATCCAGGTCTCATGGTGTCATTCGCAAAATAATTCTTGCGATGTGATTGGCTTGACACTTGACACCCTTTCCACGGTGTCAAAAGATAGCAAATTGCGCAATATTCCAACCGCCGACTATTCAGATATTATTTCAGACAAAATTTGAACAATAACCAACAAGAAAAACCAAGGCGTGTGGACTAAGCTTAGCTGGTCTGGCAAAGCCTGGCCTCTATGCCACACAATAAATCTTATCCAACAGGAAAAACTATGGAAAAACACACACAAAAAAGAAATTGTGGTACAGTTTGAAGAGCAATATGATTTTAAGACAATTTATTAAAATTGAAGCATGGAAAAGACAGAAATTCTTGTACAGAAGACAAATCCGGAAACTATTAAATTTGATGAAAATTTGGCCAAGGAAGTGCGTAGGTTTCCATGCTTATATGACAAAACATGCAAGTATTATAAAGACAAGTTTGTCGTGGCAAATGTGGCAGAAAAGTTGCAGAAAATCTGAATCTATGGGAAGGTAAAACAATGTAAACAAAATATAGGTGTGCTTGAGTGGCAGATTATAAAGGTGTATAGACTGCAGTCTGCTATAAAATATACAGCTTTCGATTTATCAAAATTTTTTCTATTTACGTCTACTGCAAAGTCCGAGGATCTCGTTATACTGGCAATGCTATTGCTTTGATAGAGGCATTGAAACATTACGTAAATAGCAATAAAGGCTCTGTGCCTTAGAAGCAGCAATATGTAAGAAACACTGGAATAATTTATAATTAAGAAAACAAAACTTTTTGTCAACAATTTCATTTAGACAACATGGCTTCAAAATCACATTCATACTCTAAAGTTTGAGCATTTTTTAACAAAGTTCTTCGATAGAATTTGTCAACAATTCAGTTTTTAGTTAACTTGTTGGTGTTTGCATCATTGAGCTTCCGAGAAAAGGCAGAGCCTGAGTACTATGCAAAAATTGGTTGGACGGTGTTGGGTTTTGATTCATTTGTATATTGAAAAGAACATTTTGAATCTGATGCTTTGTAATTGCCTGTTCATGTGCATTTAATTTCTTCAACTGGGAGGCAACAAGCATTCGAAATAAATCATTTTCATCTCTTTCCACGTGTTTGTTTTTGTTTTGATGCCTAATTGCTTTTGCATTGTATGAAGGAACTGTATTTCTTCTTGCTCAACATCAACTTTTGTCTTTGATAACTTTTTATGTCCAGTTGTATCAGATATATCAGAAATCTTGTCATCAAATACTTCATCTGGCTCTATTTGTTGACAGTCGTAGTCTTCATTTAGTAAGCCCGCATGCTCAATTTCATCATTGGTTAACAAACTACAATTACTTGTGGAGCTGCTGCTGGTAGTTGATACTGACAAATAAGTTTTTGTTGCTCTAGACTTTATGTATGGTACTAATAACTGTAGAAAATTATAGTCCTCCAATCAGTGTGTGAATTAACCGTGTGCAATGTGCAATTTGCACATCGTTTTAGCTAAAATGAAAACAATTGCACATCACTTTTTCAAACGATGTGCAAAAATTAGCGATTCTAACGAAAAACACTGCGATAACAAATACGGCGATAGCAAAAAATCACAATTATATTTTCATTAGGAAGAAGACCCACATACCAACAAAACTCTTAAAGTTGATAAATACTTGCTCCATCATAGTGGGTTTTACTTTTGTTCTAATGCTAAACTTTAAACTTTCCTTCGAACGAACAAAACGGAGGAGATCGTTTTACCGTTTGAGAAAGCAAAAGACGTTCTTGTCATAAGTACTTTACTTTTATTAAACAACAACGTGTTAGAAATATGTGAGCATTCTATAAAAAAAAATTCTACCAAATAAGTATATAAAAGCAACATGTTTAAAATATGTTAGTTTTATATGATGTAAATACTCAATGTTAATTTTCATAGTTAGAGTTTAATTATTTTAGCGTTCTTTGTAAATATAACATTTCTAAACGATAAATTTCTTTTTTCTGTCATTGATTTTGAACACAGAAATGTAAAGACCACTTTTATAGGTTGTGGAGCTTACGTAAAAGGGGACTTTGATTTAACGAAGGGAGAGATTCTAAAAATTCTGGTTAGGCAAAAAACACTTGTTAACACTGTTCACCAATCCTCAGGACGAGGTGGAGGTTCTTTTGTTGCTAGAAACAACAATATGAAAGATTGTTATATGCAGTGCGGTGTTTAAAATTGAATGAATGATGATATGACCTTCGCACTTTGCTGGACAATTTAAGCAATTGTCTCATAAACCTGAAAAATTCAGGTGACTCAACGGGATTGAGTCACCTGAATTTTTCCCGTTGAGTCACATGAATTTTTCAGGTTCATGAGATAATTGCTTAAATCGTCCAGCAAAGTGCGAAGATCATATCATCATTCATTTAAGGAACAACAATGTTCCACTACTGGTTGCTGGAGGAGGTGGTGGTTTAAAAAACCTGAACAAACGTCTAGAAAATTGTGATGCCAGCAATAAGACATCGGGAAAAAATAATAAATGTGTCACACCTTGTGTAAACTGGGCTGAAGGAGTAAATAGACAGGGAGCAAAGCAGGCAGACTCAGAAAATTCAGGTATAATATCAGATTTCACAATATCTGTTTGTATCATTGAATTAAAATACACGGAACGCCATCTGAAGCAAATAATTGAAGTTGAATCTTATAACAGACACGCGATATTTTACCCCCAGACACGCATGTCTAGTTTTTCGAGATTTTCTCGCGGAGTAA
This sequence comes from Xenia sp. Carnegie-2017, assembly GCF_021976095.1. NCBI lineage: Eukaryota > Metazoa > Cnidaria > Anthozoa > Malacalcyonacea > Xeniidae > Xenia > Xenia sp. Carnegie-2017. Next base: position 3,013,426 of record NW_025813504.1, on the reverse strand, counting down.
TAATTAATTAATAAACGCTAGGGTAAAATCTTCCGTGTCTGGGGTAAAATCACGGCTTCAAAAAATTATTAAGGTTTTGTATTTCAGGAAGCGTTCCATGTATTTTAGTTCAACGGTTTGTATACTAATTTTTTTATCAATCCATTACAAACACGAGTAGTGTTTTTATTTTATGAAATCTTGACAATAAATTGACGGCAAAACAACCTGAAACTTATACTGTTACTTTCATGTTTTTTTAGGTGATGGAGGAGGTGGATTTTACAGCAATGGAAGAAGTAGTAATCTGTTTGGAGGTGAGTATGGAGATGGAGGAGAAGGAGGTTTTGTTTTCATAAATGAAAGAGCAGGAGGACGTGCCAGAGCGTACAATGATGTTGGTGGATTTTGAGGTAGTGGTGGAACATATGGTAATAGAGGAGGACCAGGTGGAGGTGGGGGCTCCTCAGGTGGAGCATCCGGGGATAATGTGAATGGAGCTTGTGGTGGTGGAGGTGGATCGTACAATGTGGGAAAAAATCAAGTAAACAAGTCAGCATTTAATGAGAAAGGAGACGGATATGTCTTTTTAACTCTTTATGTTAATTAGCACTCAATCTCTTACTCTCTACAAAAGTATATGAACTTGTCTTTGAGGTATATGAGCTTTTAAAAAGTGAAAAAAAAACTAGTTCCTAATGATTAAACTTCATGATTGAATGATTAAAAGTTTATGTTATAAAAAGATGAGCAAATCTAATGGTATATTCTTGTTAATCTGTATTGCATTTCATATAATAAACAAAGTAAGTAATCTTTCTGTAATCGTTGTTGTCAAATATTCATTTTTGATCAAAATCAAAGAATTCGGGTGAACACAAATAAAAGTTTATGGATGTAACTGTAGTAAAAAGTTACTAATGCCGTCAAGGCCACTCTAGTTGGCATTGTATTTCCTAGTGTACAGTTTTTAAAACTCAATTACCCAAGAACAAATCATTAAGAAAATAAGCGGAAAACTATGTGGCTAATGCATAAACTTCAAAGAAATCTCATCCCAGATATTCATCAAGATTTAGATCAAGAAATTAAGTACGTACGTGAAATGTCATCGAAGATAGAAAAGTAATGCGTAAGTACATCGGTAACATAGACTTTTTAAATTCTTTATAAAATACCTCAGCCAGCTTACTTATTGCTGTACTTATTATGTATAATTGTGAATGAATTGTCAATTTTAGTAAGCTGGCTCCTAAAAGATAATAGAAAATTGAAAAAAAAAACATTTCAAAAATTGTAATGCCAGCTATAAGTCATTGGAAAAAAATAACTCATCTTTCTCTTTCTGTAAAAACTTGGCTGGAAGAGTAAATAGACAAGGAGCAAAGGTGGATTATTCAGGCTATTCATGTAATATCAAGGCTTATGGCCACTTTTTTCCTGCTAACTTTTTTTATTAATCAAAGACTAACTTGAGAAATGCTTGGTCACTATGAAAGATTTTCATTGAAGTTACACTATTTGACATTGGCCAACTAAAGAAACGCTTAAGTTTATGCAGCCAAACGTTCTCCATATGTCTACGATTGCTGTTGATGAAGGCGAGAATATCCGTGGAATATACAGGTCATTCCAACAGCAGAACGTAAATGTCATCGTAAATGAGAGCAGAACGTAAATGTCATCGGTACTACTTCGTAAAACAAAAACACAAAATCACTCTTTTTTGTTTCGATCCTTTTACATCTTTAATTACGCATTCACTATTGAAGCAATCAGGAGAAAGTCTAAGCCTTAAATATAGCAGGTTTTATAAGAAGAATTTTAAAATTGTACTTAAATTTAGTTAAGTGGTTTTTATCTTCTGTTCACTCATTTATATCCTGGTAATTTTATAAACGTTGTAAGTCATTTTCTCATATAATAACAGAAAATTAATATCTTTCTACGATGCTTTAACAAATGATCACATAAAAATTTTGTTGTAGCTAATTGTATGAATCTTGTTGGCCATGCGAACACATGAACATTTTAACTAGGATAAGAGATTACAATTTAACAGTTAAAAGCTAAATCACAAGTGTTGTGATTTTTTTAAAATATTTATTGTCACTCCTCGCTCTACACAGCTCTATATAACATAGACAAGAAAGTCTACAGATTTTCTTTTCTAAATTTAATTATTCATAATATTTTTCTGTATGTAATCTAATATGTCCCATTTGGTTTTACTTGATAAGCTAATTATAATAATAATTGTATCGTACTTAAATTGTCTCTTACGACAATTAACTTAGGCCTACCCACAAAATTTTGCTCGCATGTAAAGGTTTTTTTGGATGTCGTATAAAAGTCGAATATTGCATATATTTATATGTATAATTTATTCACAAATATAATTATGAAAACTTTTGATACACGAAAAAGAAGGAAATTTATAGATTTTTCTTTAATTAGAATCAACCGTGTAAATCAAATGGCACTTCATTTTCTATTTGAAGATTATTTAAATTTTTACTGTCATTTTGATAGTAAGCTGTACATTTAAATTATAAATTTTTATTTTGCCTTCAAAATAATAAAGTTTTTACTTAAATTTTTCAGATTTTCTACTTATATTAGTAACAAATAAACTCTTGAAAGCAACGTTTTGCATTTTTTTTGTCGTATAAATATGAAGATTGAACGATTTTTTTAAGTCCTTACTGAAAGCGGACTGCTAGATTAGACAAAAATTGGACAAGAAATGTATTATTAGTTATAGTTATCTCACCAAACAACAGCATAATTGAGGCACACATAATGGCATGCCGTTTTAAACCTATTTTCGTACTTAAGTTCTATAAAATCTTCAGCAATGAGCAATAATCACAAAACGAGATGAAACGGAAAAAACGGAGACTGACCTCTCACGAAAGCAAAACAAAAGCGTTCACATTAAGATAATAAAAAAATTACTAGTGCAATTGCTACAAAATATGTATATTTCCACATACTTACAATTATATAGATTTCTGCCTCATTTTGATCATTCAACACCACGAACTATAACAAAGATGACAAATTTTAATTTTGGCTTTTCCCTCCTACTTGTAGTTATCTATGGATCTATTCAAATGAAAGTTTCGTGTGCTGGGTTATGTTGATTGAATATAATAAGTTTTTGCTTGTATTTTTATCTCTTTTTAGCTGTTCATTTAATCCGATCTTGACACTTGACACTCACCTTTCTCATATATATTATATTCCTCGCAAAATCTATGCATTTTTTTACACGGCATTTTTCTTTTTTTCTAGAAAGACACTATCATCTTTGGTAACTGTCTCCACTAAAATCCTTTTTTTTATCATTACATAGAGTGGCGTAACCACCCTGCAAGTTTTGGTCCTGCTATGTAAATTTTAGATCATTAACATTATTCATTTCTTTAGAAATCTATTGTTTTTACAGTGAGTGATTACAGAAAAATTAACATAGCAGGACAAAATTTGCAGGCTGACTACGTCATTGATTACATATGCACACATTGCTGCGCATCGTTTTTTAACTTTTAACCAGTCCTTATGAATTTTGCTTCGATTTGCATGTTCTAATTACTGTTTCTGTCTTTCTATGACTCCAAGTGCTCACTTGACCATTCGCAGCTCGGCTACTTCCAGTCGACACTTTCTCAGCAGCTACTGTTATAGTTTTCATGCGATTAGATTATCGCCGGTCTGACAACACTCTTATAAATCTCTTCCTTTAATTTAGCCGATAGTTTCTTATTTCACAGCACACACTTAAAAGAGCTGCACACAGCTATAGGTCCATTCTCTACAAAAATTTTACGATAAACGGTGTTTCAACCATTCTCCTCCCAGTTCCATAGCTCCCAAAGATCTCATTTCTTCTGTTGATTTTTCCAACATGCCATTTCAAATCAGCTTATATCACAATTCTTTCCACCTTAAGTATCTTTTTATATGTATCATCCTGTCAGAATCTTTTTTTCTTTTTGCCACTCATTTATTCAGCTGTACATACACTCTATTTGTGTCAACCACTATTCAACTTTTTTCAATCCTTAGACATAACAAACTATCTGTTATACTTCATATTTCCCAACTACGTCTAGTAAAGGATTTTTGTACCCATGCTTGTCGTTCTTTTTTTAGCATTATTGTGCCACAATTTTTTAGCTTTACCCTAAGTATCTTGTTTTTGCTTCCTTAAATCTTTTTTCCTTAAAACAAGAAACCTTAATCTGACTTTTCTCCATCATGTATAACACTTCCCTTTTTTTCCAACATATTACCAATTATGCGTTCACTTCGAAGATTTGTTTTTCACTTCTCTTTTCAACTTTCTGTTGTTTTTTTTCCTTTTGCATTTTACTTCTTCTTCTTCTCCTAATTTTTAAATTAGCATGTCCACCAGCAATTTATATGTTGAAGGCAATGATAACGGACATTGTTATCCAGCGATCCTATTGGGTCAGGAAGTTTGACTTTTTGTAGCTACGAAAAATTTCTTTGCTGTCGCAATTTATTTCAATTGCGTTCAATGACACGCAAATTGTTATAATTACTTATCCACCAGGCAATTGTTGTTTCTCATATGACATAAACTCCAAGACAGTCGTTCAAGAGCCATTTGCATCAGAACAAATTCTATTCAAACTTGAATAATTAAAGATATCTATTCAAGTTAAATTAGCAGTTTGAAAAATGATATTTTTATCACCAGGAGTCATTCTTTGTGCTGTGATAAAATCAAAAGTTTGGCTGATTCAAAAATGGATGCTTATCAAGTACTGTGTAAGAAAAATACGTCACTTCCTCCTGATTGCTGTGATGACATCAAAACAGAAGTTAAATCATATGAAAGTTCGTATGCATCATTATGCTTAAACAGAACTGACGGTACGTAGACAGAAAAATATTTCTGCTTATTTATACTTGTAATTAATTTGAAGATAGGTTGTGCTTCAATATTTAGCATTTGATTGATTACTTCCTGTCAAATCTAGCTTGCGCTTCACATAAAATATATTTGTATTCATTGATTAAAGTGCATATAAACCTTACAGGATTTTAGTATTGTTTGAAGGAACAACTAGTGAAATTAACAAATTCAAAAAAGTATATTGTTTTACATTAAACCTACCTTAAGAAATTACTGTTAAAAATCCAAATTTACCATATATATTTTTCACTAAGGGGTCTGGTATTAAGTTGATTTCGTGACGTCATGTAAGGAACACAGTTTGCACGGCTCTATTTAATTCAAGACAAACTGTCAGCTGTAAATTATCCATAGAGTCCTTTTTTTAAAAATTGGCTTTATTTAGGTCGGCATTTTTATCGTTGGATTCATCAAAAAATGAAATTTTTGACGTAGACTTTGACAGTAGTTTCAGCAGCAACACTAGGCTCGAGTGAAAAAACACATGTGGCATAATATTTACTTTTTATATAGGAAGCTAGGACGGGATGTTTCTAAGACGGGTTCTGTACATCCAGCATTTATACGAGTTTTTACAACGAGACAAAAAGTAATTGAGATAAGAAAACCATCATATCGCATTTCTTCAGCCTTGATTTGCCAAAGCCTTTGTCTAAAGACTAGCCGGTGCGAGACAAAAAAACATCCCAGCTCCATACAGAAAAAGGACAATTACATATAGAAAATGTATAAAACCGAGGTCTCATTCATCTCCCGTTTTGGGAGTCAATCCATCCCGGCTCTCATATAAACAAGTGCTTTTTGTGCCTCATATACGTAAGAGAAGATTGGGCCAGCAATGACTGGGAACAAAGACTCTACACAAGCTTGCTTCTCTTGCAAATTAATATATACCGCCTAGTCAAGTTCTTGGGCTTAAATGTAAAATGCAAATACTATACAGAGCTGATATTGGACATTTTACTCGCTTTAGCGCAACAAAGTCGAGCCACTTATTTCAACAGAATTGGCTTATTAAAAGGAATGAGGGAAGGATTTTGCCTTATGGGCAGAAAATGTTAAGCCTGCCGGTTATAGTCGACTAAGTTGGCCTTATATGAAAACATCTTGCTATACTTTTCACATATCTCTAACGACAGTTCAGACCTGTGTTACTTACATGACGTCAGCTGTATTCGCAGGCCCAGTCCCATAGCGGTAAAACCGAGCAAACTATTTGTCTGATTACGGAAAAATTTTGGAATATGGCCTTTAATAACACGTATATTGAATAGTGTAAAAACACGTAAGGTTTATATGCAATTTAGATTATTCAATTCAATAGTTGTATTGTAATATAGTTGAGTTCCGTCAATTCAGTGCAAATTTTACAAATCTTGGAGCCACTGGTCGCCACGGTCCAACATCAATTGGTCAATTTTACAATGGTCAGGATCATGTAAATATGGTAAACGTATCAAAAGGTATCCAGTATTGGACAGTGCCTTACACTGGAACTTATGAAGTTACTGCTGTCGGTGCACAAGGCGGTTACGACAAACTTGGCTCTACATACAGAGGTAAAGTTTTTAAAGTTTTCTATTATTGTACTTTGCTATCACTTAATTAGAAACTCATTTTTTTAAGACAATATTATTACACTAAAAGTTACTATCGTAAGGGAAAGTGCTGCTCGGGCTTCCCCTTTCACCCATGGGACGAGTGCTTATAAGAAATGAAGTCCAGCGCACGAAAAGCGGACGGCAAGCTCGAGCGAGCATAAGTATATCCGCTTCCCATGTTTTACTTGCGACGATTATAGAAACATCCTCAAAAAATTTAACATTAAATTCATTGCTATTATGAATGAAAATCGTTTTTATTAGATTATACTACATCTTCATTTTTCGTTCTAAGGCTTTGTGAAGAGTAACAATGTCGTTCACAAATAAATGGAGCAAAGTTTACGCCGTATATGAAAAGAGTAAACAATGTTTACAAGATAATATACAACTGACTGAATCTTTAATTTTGGGCCAACAGGCCGTGTAGTTTTGTTAGTATTTTCTTATCATGGTCGGACTATATTGCTCATTGTTATATACTTAATTTGTGAACGGAGAGGCTTCACACGTGGCAAGTATTTTTTGACCATCCCATTACACATACGTACATAATTTAAAACAAAAATCATTTAACATGCTGAAACAGTTATACTACATGAAACATTGACTCGAAAACTATAAGGTCACTATTGAGAGTTTTTACATATTTATTGTCTACTTGTAACAACACATTAGCTAAATGTATTTTTGCCCACCATGCTGTTAATGAAATATTTGTGTCGATAATAGTGTACTTTTGCCACCATATGTGATTCCATTCTTGTCGTAAAAAGCGTCGATAATAACATGAAAGCACATTGCTTTTTTATCCGAGTGGATCACCTTGGTGCAAATCAGCAGCTGTTAATGAAGCCATACTACTGCTGGTATCAAGTATTCTAGGAAACTTTGCTTTCTGTTCGTTCGACGAATCAAAACTACAAAAGACTTAAATCTTAAAATGTTCTTTAATGTTTATCAATCGAAAAAACATACGTGCTCTACTTAATATTTTTATCATCCACTCCCCCACAATCAAAAAATGTTCTAAATTGTGACGTCGTGCCCTAAAAAATCTTGCCGGACAGACGCCAAATCCGAGTGTTGAAAAGTACATAGGTTGCGTGAAAAGACTGGGTCGAGTGAATTAGGAGTTATGAATAGTGTGTTGCCTCGTTCATGCTCGGCAGCAATTAACATGGCGATGAAATTTTCAAATTTTATAACTTTTACAGCTGTATATTTAGCAAATGGTCAAAACTGCGCTAATTTTTCTTTCAAATAGCAAAATTCACACACCTATAAGAAACTAAATGCATTTAACATCGCTTACTTTGTTTTTTTTGTATCTAGAACATACAATCGTCAAATTTTATCAAACTTTCGCAAGTGATTGTTTTTATAATGTATAAAAAATGTGACTGAACATAAACTGTTATTGTGTTCGTATAATAAATATTCAAGTACTTAAATTTATATAAGGGGAAGGCAATTAAAAATATGATTTGTTTTACATAAGCCAGAGTGTTTAGTCTGTTATTTGGGACTAAAGAAACCCTTTCTTTTGCGCAGGCGTCATTGATAATGACAGTGGAACACTTTACGATAAAAATTGTTACGTGACGTAACAATTTATTACTAAAAATTTTGAACTAATTATTCGGAAAATCGAATGCAGTGTTTTCATGAGTCGCCAATTTGGTTTGAAAATTGCATATAGTGAAACAAAATTTCTTCTAATTTCATGTACTGTTAAGCATCGGCACTTTGATGTACTCCTCAAACTTGGGCGATTGACGTCACATGCAAACACTCCATAAAATTACCAAGCCTAGATTGTGTAATCAATTTCGTTAAATTTTGCTAAAATGTCAAAATATGCTCAAAATGTTCCCAAAAATTTAAAAACTTGCTCACAATAAATTTTCTATTGTATTCTTATTACTATAAACAACTATGAACTTTTCTTTAAAAAAACACCAGCTGATTGGTCGAATGCTTGAAAAAAGTGTTTCTTAGAATTTTTGCGCGTGACGTCAAAGCGGTCATGTTGGGGCATTGAAGTAAATACGTGCAACGCTACCTGAAATAATTGAAGCCCTGACTTTACCCCAGACACGCGCGTGCAATGTTTCGAAATTCTCACGGAGTAAAAATTGATTGATTGAACACGCAACTCGAAGAGAAAATAAACAATAAAATCGAAAAAGACATTTTTTTGTTTGTCGTTGCTTGTTTGTATTGACATTTGATCAATTTGACCAACTAATTCAGTTGCTTCCTTCTTTGCTCATTTTAGTTTAATGTGTTGGGGAGAGAACATCAAAGTGCCGATGCTCAAAATAACATTAAATCAACATAAATTCTTTTCATTATAAGCGATTTTCCCCCAACATAGCGACTGATGAAAACACTCTATAGCTTTATAATGCGCGGAAACGTCTCTAAAAAATCTAACAGACTGCATGGTTTGCGCAAGAAATTTGACTGGTGAAAACATAAACAAAACGTGCTTTAAGTGATGAATTTAATGATGAATTTTTCTTTTAATACATTTTGAAAAGCCTATTTTGTAAAGAAAATACAAACAAGGATTATATATTTTCATTCCAATATTTTTCCTGTGAAACAAAGTACCTGTGTTTCCGTTTCAGAAGCTTGTGCTTTTATGCGAGGCCATGCAGTTCCAATTAAAAGAATTATTTCCTATGCAAAAGCAATAATTTTGATTTGCTTAAACTTATAATAGAATAATCTATCGTTTTTAGGTCGTGGAGCTTACATGAAAGGAGACTTTGAAATAAACAAAGGAGAAATTATTAAAATTCTGGTTGGGCAAACGGCACCCGTCAATACTCGTGCCTATTCATCAGGAGGTGGAGGTGGTTCTTTTGTTGCTAGGAACAACAATGTTCTACTACTGGTTGCTGGAGGTGGTGGTGGTTTAGAACACCTGAACAAACGTTTAGATAACTGTGATGCGAGCACTAAAACATCTGGAAAAAATAACAAATGTGTCAGTCCTTGTGCAAACTGGGCTGGAGGAGTAAATGGGCAAGGAGCAAAGCAGGCTGATTCAGGAAATTCAGGTTGTAGCAGATTTTGAATTTACGGTACTTAGGCTCACATTTTTAATAATATGAAATCATTACGAGGAAAACTTTGTTGTTAAGGGATACTGAAATTACTATGTATGAGCTCTAACCATTACACCAAGATTTATTATTATCGATTACAAACTTTCTCATATAAATCATACTAGCCCTGTGATGCATTTTTTGTTTGCAATCAAATCAGAAGTAAAACAATATAAAATTTATAAATAATTCTTATGATGTTTACTAGGTGGTGGTGGAGGTGGATTTTACAGCAATGGAAGAAGTAGTAAACAGTTTGGTGGAAAGTATGGAAATGGAGGAGAAGGAGGTTTTGCTTTTATAAATGGAGGAGCAGGAGGACGTGCCAGAACTAACAATGCCGTTGGTGGATTTGGAGGTGGTGGTGGGGCATATGGTAATGGTGGGGGAGCAGGTGGTGGAGGTGGTTACTCAGGAGGAGCATCTGGGGATAATGTCTACGGATCTTGTGGTGGTGGTGGTGGATCTTATAATGCAGGAAAAAATCAAGTGAACAAGTCAGCATTTAATGACAAAGGACACGGATATGTCATTATCGCTCGAAAGGGGTAGATTAAATCATCTTAAAGTTGTGTATTTTTTGGTAAAAACACTTTAGTATTTTGTTGTATAGTTTAGAACTGTTCAAGACAATATTTTTCAAAATAATAGTTTGCCTATCTCTTAAGACACAAATTGTGGTAGTCAACGTGAATCAGCGCGACATTTTCCTATATCTATAAATACGAGTAAACTTTTTGTGTATTGACAACATTGTTGTCAAATTACAATTTTTATGTAATAGGACTTCATAGTTGCATCCGGGGTAAGTTTTTTTTCCTGCAATGCCAGACTCTAAATTTTGATTGTGCACCTACTCTTTAAATAAATATTTTCAAACCTTAGCTGGTTATAAAAATCAAGCCTGTTTTGCAGTTTGCATTTTGGATAATGTCAATGAGGAATTTTATGATATTTTCTGAGTCATTCAATACCTTATAACTTGATACCATGAGAAGTGAACTTCAAAATGCTATTTATTGCTCTAAATCTACCCAATTTATACTATCTAAAACATAATTTATTTATACTAGAAATATAAAAAAAAATTTTAGGTATTTTGAATATTTTGCTATTTCAACATGGTATATGTACAATTGACAAAATGGTACAGGTACTGTATTAAGCAGTCCATTTGCGTTAAGCCGTCTCCTGCTATTGCTTCAGAAAATTTCATAATACAATTATCGTAAGAGAAACCTTTATATATTGAAGGGTTAAATTAATTACAGCACGTTCATGCAGTTAGCCTGAGTTAGGTCAGTTGTATAGAAAATTAGTTAGTGCTAGGTGTAGTTAAAAGGTAGTTAAAGTTAGCTAGTTAGCATCGCTAACTTTACAAACACAGTTAAATATGGCGGCGTTGCTTACGAAAGATATTTGTGGACAAGATGTTGTTGATTAACAAGGTTTTTCATATGGTTTTTTTTTTGCATCTTCCGTGGCAAAGGCTTTTTAGAATAAGAGCTTTGAGGGCGGTATACATTTTCTTTGCTGTAAACATCCCAAGTACTTTTAAGCTCATAATTCCATTGCCAACAACTTGTTAGGAATTTAATTATTATGAGCTCTTATTATATATATATCTTATATATCTTTCTTGTTTTCCCACAACTTTCCGCATCTTCCAAAATCTTCTGCGTATGAGGTGAGTGACATTCCAAAATAACATTTTTTTCTATATAATTTCATAGTACCCGATCATCAAGTTACTAGCAATAAAAATGTCGGATTTAACGATTGCGCAAAGAAAATATGCCAAGCATTACACCCGCTAGTTACCCTTCTATGTATTTCTTTTATATCGCCCATATTCTAAAAGCCCCCACACGCTTAATGAATGGGTCTTCAAAATCACTTCGTAATTATTCGAAGACCGCAATTTCACTTCACTGATTGCTTGATTTTAAATGTTTAGGAGAAAATCTTACCATAGATGGAGAAATGTCTTTGCTGATTATTAGATAGAGTGAGCGATAGATATTAATCACTGTGAGCGTGCGCGGGCTTTTAGAATACGGACATATGACTTCTTCAAGAATTTTTGTTGCCGAAATATAGTATTAATCCCAAAGCATCGACGACATTTCTTATTTAGCACAGGAAATATGTTACACTTCTGTCCGAAAGAAAAGGAAAAACGGATTGTACAAAACAATGAGTTCCTTCGTAAGAAAGAAATCATTTACGCTGAGTTATAAATCCTACGCACTCACCTACCACGAAATAGTTTATATAATCAAATATCAAGTTTACACAATCTAATATATACATCCATCTTCAGAACTTATAGTTTAAATTCTCTCCTTTAAATTCAACAAATTCATTAAGAGGAAATCTATTTGATAGAATTCTATAATTAGTGACAAACACTGCGCTTATGTACAAGGAACTATCGTCAATTATTGGTGTTAAGATTAATATAAACTCAAATCTATCCTTAATTGATGAAGATTATAAAAAATAACATATTAAAAAATACTTAAATAACCCATGATTTTAAAGCTGAGCGTATGTGTTTGCGCTTAGATTGAAAAATAGATTGACAAAGGCTTTATTTGCATAAACAACATGCAATATATATTTCAAATATATATATACCCCTATATGTTTCAAATGCTTTTCAGCTTTGCCGTTTTCGTGTGCAAGATATTTTAAATTGTACTTTTAATTTAGCATGGGAGTGAAATCACAATGACAGTGTCTATAATTGGATGCATATGAGTTTGGATTCACTTTTTTTGTTGATGTTGGCGTATGCTAAATTTGACTTTTGAGACAACCCGCCTTCCTCCTGTTTCGCTGTTTTTCATTATTTTTGAAGTTTTATGAATGACCTGCTTCAACACAACAAAAATGCCTTACATTTTTTTCAACCGTTAAGTATCCTAGCAACTTTAAGTGTTTCCTTTATGTCTACAACCATTTACGTCATCCCAATAGGCGTCCTAGAAATCCGTTTGAGTTTTTCATACAATCGATTTATGTATTGAACACCAATTCTTATTCATGTGCAATATGTTTGTTTAACTTCAATTTTTTATCGTCTTAGCAGTCTTATATTTTGACAAGGTAGGAAAATTTCAACACAAAATTACCGACTGTTAATTCAAACATTTTCAGAAAACCGTAAATATTCCACAGATAAATGACAAAACATAGAAAACAACTGCGGCACAATAAAAAAGTTTGTTTTTACTATATTTTTGCTGTATTTTCAACATTAAAATTTGTTTCTGTTGTAAGAAAAACATCAATGTTTTTAGGGCTTGTAGCAAAAATTTTTTAAAACGTATATAATTTATGGCCACTCACCTTGTCATTCGTCGTGTTTTTGAATGTTCAAAGGCATTCTAGATTGGCAGCATTTAATTCAAAGACTGTACTAGCCATGCAGTCTGAATACATGCGTAAACAAACATACGTGCATGAAGTTAAACTAAATTGCGCGAGTGACAAGCATTGCACATGAATCAAAGAAAGTAATTAATATTTACGCAAATCGATTGCACATAAAAAAGGTTTCAAGGCTACCTGTGGCACTCCTGTTTGTTGATCTTTTATTGATCTTGCGACACGCAATACGACATATACCTGAGCCCAGAGTCTTAACTAGAAAGTTAAATGGGGAGGTGAATATGCATATATTCTGTTGTGTCCTGCTGACTTCTTTTGAAAGTGAATTGAATTTTAAAAGAAATCAGTAGGGTACGACAGACCCTAGACTCTGAGCTCATCTATGGCAAATTCAATTCCATTGTTGAATGTTTCAATGAAACTTAAGAGGGCCAAAAAAAGTCAGCCTATAATGAAATTTACAAGAATGATCGACAGGGTATTGGACATTCTTAATAACAGATCTCATTTGGCAAAGGGATACAAGCAACTTCTGAGAAGAAAATCTGAGGACACATGGGTGTCATGCAAAGAGAACCTAAAATCAAGAATGGACATGACATAAACTCAAGCAAAAACCTATGCAGTAAAATAATCATGGAAGTCTGTCATCATTACCGACAAATCAAGTCATTTAAACATCTTTGATGATCATACTCTTGGGTTGACCAATGACCATGATGAAAACCACAAGATGAAATCGATTGCGTATACTGCCGAGTACTTCACCCTTCAAGTACAGCAAGCGTCTTAATGAAACCGTTATAGTCATAATGGACAACGAAGTTACAGATTCCAGTTAACTAAATTGATTTTGTTTACAAACCAACCAAATTTTATGAACTATTAATAAATGTTATCTATCGACCGTGAGCTGTACAGTGTGTAAACTGTTTCCGTCAGTGGTATCATCTCAAAAAGAGTGAGGGAAAGACTTCTTCGAGAACCGGAATTGAAACTCACTCGGACGATTGAAATCTGTCAAGCGGATGATTTATCGTTACAACAATTAAAAATGTTTAAAAAACAACAAAGAAATAGATTCTATCAACAGGCCTCGTCATCCACGGTGAGAAAACATCTCCATAAGACAGCACGTTGATAAAAGGCAAAAGGAAAAGTGTGATGAATATAACATAGAAAATAAATGCATGCATTGTGGAAACAAACATCCTAAACAAAAATGTCCAGCGTTTGGTCGGCAATGTGATAAATGCAAGAAATTCAATCATTACGCCAAGATGAGTCGCTCAAGTGGAAAATTAAACTCAATTGAGACAAAGGGATCTAATAATGGATCTAATCAAGAAGAGGTAAGCAACGATTTCCTATTCCTCGATACAATACAAGCTGTCATAAACGAAACAAAAATCAATCACAATCAAGCAGAATATGCAACACTGTGCGTGTACAATACTGAAGTCAAGCTAAAAGTAGATCCTGCTGACGAAGTGAGCGTCATTCCAGTTAAAACAAATAAATCGTTAGACAGCACTACAAGAATACCGTTAAAAAGCCAGCAGTTAATCTCATCGCATACAACGACAAGCTTGTTCCAGTTAAAGCAGTATGTACTCTGTATTGCAAATACCGAGAAGAAGAGTACGATTTGGAATTCTTTATATCAGATACACTCAGTATAGCAGCTTGCAATGAATTAAACCTCGTCAAATTTACTCAAGGACAAAATCACAAGTATCCGATGAGAGCGCGTCAAAGTCAACACAACATGCTTCTATAGATGAATATTCAGAACAAATTCGAACCAAATATGAAGATGTATTTATAGGTCTTGGCTGTCTCTCAAAACTATATCACATGCAATTTTACGCATCTGTATTGATCCTAAGGACGTGAATAAAGCTTTGAAAAGAGAACATTATCAGCTTCCGACTATCGAAGAAATCACTGCTCGAATGCCAGGTGCATGCTTCTTCTCGACGTTAGATGCAAGATCGGCATATTGGCAAATACCTTTGGACGAAGAAAGCTTCAAGCTCACGACTTTCAATACACCGTTTGAAAGTTTTAGATTTACCTGAATGCCGTTTGGAATCCGAAGTGCTCAAGAAGTGTTTTACTAAAGAATACATGAAATCTTTAAAGATATAGCTGGAGTCCAAACAGACATCGATGACATTCTTGTTTGGGGTAAAATACTTCAAGAACATGATGAGCGTCTCAAGGCAACGCTGGATCGAGCTAGACAGTGCAATCTAAAGTTTAAGCTAGAAAAATGTCACTTTAGAAAAAAGTGTGTGGTGTATATTGGACATCAACTCACACACAAAGGTGTCAAATCAGATCCACAGAAACTAGAAGCAATGGTGAACATGCCACAACACGAAGACAAGAAGCGAATTTAAAGGCTTCTTGGTATGGTCAATTATGTTGGATAATTCGTACCAAATTTTTCGGAAATCACTTCACCTTTACGACAATTACTTAAAAAATAGACATAGTGTGGCACTTGACCGAGAGACATTCTCATGTTTTGAAGAGACAAAGACCTTACTCTCAAGTCCACAGCCTGGCATCTTAGCATATTGTGTTTAAATGAAATCAGTTTATCTTCAAGTAGACGCCTCGAAATCGGGACTAGGAGCAGTACTTACTCAATGAAATAGACCAGTAGCATACGCTTCATGATCTTTGACACAAGCAAAAACAAGATATGCACAGATAGAAAAAGAATTGCTAGCGGTTGTTTTTGAGTGTAATCGCTTCTATCAGTGCATTTATAACCAGCATGTCATAGTTGAATCGGATCATCAGCCACTGGAAACCATCAGCAAGAAATTGTTGGATAAATCATCACTTCGCATGAAAGAATGCTACTGAATTTAGAGCGGTTTGATATTGAGGTAAAATATAAACCGGGAACTGAGTTATACATAGCAGATACGTTGTCCAGAGCCCATTTGTCAAATTTTAAATCATAGGAAGAAACACTTGATTTGGATTATAAAACGATTGCTACCATTGTCTGACGGCAAACGAAGAGATATCACTGAAGAAACAAGGAAGGACTATATGATGAAAGATCTAGTGAGAGTGATTACTGAAGGTTGTCCAAATGATAAGAAAAATCTTTCAAGCTTCTTAAAACCATTATGGAGCAACAGAGAAGAACTGACAGTATTTGAAGGTGTGGTGCTCAAAGGAAAAAAGATCTTCATTTTACCCTCACTGCGAGGAAGTGTCTTAAATCAAATTCATCAAAGCCACATGGGCGTTGAAAAAAATAACAGCGTGCTCGTGAGCTTGCATACTGGCCAGGTATAATTAAAAATATTCAGACAGATGTTGTAAATTGCTCAATTTGTGCTGAATATAGATGCAGCAATCGAAAAACCTATGTTACCACATACAATAACTAAATATCCATGGCAGATTGTGGCAACAGACATGTTCTATTGGAGTGATGGTGATTACCTTCTGGTTTTGGACTATTACAGTGGATTCTGGGAGATATTTAAAACTACCAACACGAAGAGTCCTGCAAAAATAGATAAAATGAAAACACTCTTCGCACGACATGGAATTCCAGAAAACGTTAAATCCGACAATTGTCTACACTACTCTTCAAGAGAGTTTGCTAAATTTACCAAAACGGGGGGGCTCGAACAATTAACGTCCAGACCAGGTTATCCACAATCGAACGGTTTAGCGGAGAAAACGGTACAAATGGCAATGTCCACTCTAACGAAAGCTCAAAGAGATAATCGAGATTTAAATTTAGCCATATTTGAGCAAAGAAATACACCAATTGATGACATTGGATCACCAGCACAATTAAGCATGGGAAGAACACTTCGATCAAATAGGCCATCCTTCACTGAACGACTTATTCCAAAAACAGTGAATCCTGAGATCATTCAAATAAAATTGGAAAAGAAGCAAAAACAACAGAAAGAATACTACGACAGATCGTCGAAATCCCTCGAAAACTTGAGAGAAGGTGAAAATATTTATGTTGAAAGAGAAGGGAAATGAAAACCAGCCGTTGTCATAATCAAAGCGGACACGCCAAGAAGTTATATTGTGAAAACATCTGAGGGTGAAGAATATCGACGAAATAGAAGACATCTGAGGAAAACTAATGATCAAAATTTGCAGCCTCCCCTTCGTTTGCAATCAAAGAAAAATGAAGCAGACACAAAAGAACAAACCCAACTTAAAGAAGCAAGAGTAAAAGATGAGCAATCGATTTGTTTAGCTGGAACGACTTTATCACCAATGAAGACAAGATCAGGATGTATCGTAAGTAAGCCAATACAATGAAAAGACTATGTTTAACCTTTAATATAGACATTTATAAAATCAGAACATTAGTTACATTACATAGGGAATAGTTAGTTAATCGTTTATTTATACTAGAAAGTAATTAATAGAAAAATCAGACTGAAAAGTATAAGGATACTAGTTTTAAAAAGGAGGGTTATAATATATTGATATAAAACATGATTAATATACATTTATGCTAATTCCTATCTGTATAAGAAACCCATAGTCGTGTACATAAGTAGTAGTCTGACTGACAGAGTCAGAGACTTATCAAGAAAAATAAAGAATATTACACAGTCCAAAATTGCGTAATTTTATAGTCAAATGTAAAATATAAACAAAGTTCTTGAAAAAAACAGCAAAACGAAAAGAATTTTAACAAACACTATTTACGAATGTGAGTAAAAGGAAAAACTCTCGGAGAAGAGTTTAATTATGCAGACGATAAAAAACTAAAAATGATTTCTTTTTACTGACAAAAAATAGAAAGATGAAAGCCAACCCTTACCCAACAGCACGACGAGAAACAAAGCAAGCTTTGTTTCAGGTCAAATAATGCCATATGTAATAAATATATTAATAACGTCGCTTTCATGATCTGTACTTTACTACGGACTCGGTTGGTGCAAAAAGAACTTGGTCCGTCCATAAAGACCTCGAGGTCAGTTATTAAGGGCTTAATATATATGAAAAACTTTCTCAATTCTGGCTGGAACGTATAATACAATTCCATTGGATATTAGTTTTCATAACACTATAGCTTTCAAACACGCAGCTAGAACAAGGTAACTACTTTTTGGCAGTGCTCATTTTTGGTCCAGTGCTAATTGTAAGCTCGTTCACCAAAGAAAATTTACTTAAGCTTGCGCCAGCCATTGCATTTGCTTTGTTTACTTTAATTTAATTTTCACGCCTTGGAAATGTTTTAGATTGTTTGGCTCTTAGATCACTTCTTTGTTTGATTAACCAATCAGGAGCAAATTTATTTTTAAAAAAATGCACTGTATTTCTTTTTTTCTGCACCGTGTTTCTTAATTTTTTCCACTGGTATTTACACTGAGAATTTAACCAATGAGAACTGAGAATTTTTTTCATGTATATTATAAAAGTGTAAATCAATAAAACCAATCCAATGTTAGCTTCTGAGTTTTACATGAAAATGACGATTATAAAAAATGGACAAATGACCTTTGAATTTCAGTTTAACAATTTTTAGCCACATTTGCACCTTTAAGAAGAACGTCTTCAGCCAAATTATTTTTCTCGATATTGCAAAAAGCAGCGGCAAGCTCTTTGTACCACAACTGCTTATTTTCTCGTGATTCAAACCAAAACTTTAACATTTCAAACCCTTGCCAGCTCACGTCACGATTATTTAGTTCAATTTCTTTTATTTTCGCATCTTTGATATTCAGAAATACAGCCAAATTCCATTTATCAGGAATTTCTTGGGCAAACATTAGCAGAATTTGCTTGATTCCTGGAAAAAAAAACCCGCACATTTAAAAGCAAGTTAATAGCATTTCTCCTTTGGAAGGAAATGTTGGACATCCTACATCAACTATATAAATATACATAGCATGAGACTTTTTAAAATACATGAAAGATGTGCAGTCTTGATTTCAGTATAACTTTTGATAACAATATAATAGTGCTTTTAGTAGTAATGTGTCAAAATGCTAGCACCAACTTTGTGTGATCTACATTGGAAGTTTTATCTAAGTGCGTTTTGCTACAGTTCATTCGATTCGTAATTTTTTGCATCATTTAAACCGCATACGGTACGTAGCTATAAATTATCAGCCAACACTGATGATTGCCCAACTCAAAATTCGAAATAAAGCCATTTTTTAAAACAAATTTATTTATTATTTGTAGCATATCGTCTTTACGCAAGACATCATCAGACTGGTAACTAAAATGATCAAGTGTGCGTTTATTTTTTTACATATTAGAAGTGTAGTTATAAGTGTTTGATCACAGTGAGGTGATATGTAGCGTGAAATGATGGAAAACGTAGTGGGATATTTAAAAAAGTTCGAGTGGGATGGAACTGCCTTGGACATTCAGTGTAGGTGTTAGATTTGTGAACAGGAGGCTTTCATGGATCATTAAGTCAGGAGTGTAAGGTGAGGATGAGATGATAGTGAACTCATCAAATGAAACTCTGTGACCTGATATGTTTATGTGAGGTAGGATGCTAGATTTGGTAGGGCACAATTACTGTTTTTCTGTCAGGGGCAAAATTCCCAGGTGCTCTGAGATTCTGGTTTAAAGATGGCGTGTGGTTTGACAAACATACGACGCGTTGCAGCGTCGACACTTAAAGAGATAAACTACACCAGATTTCAAAAATCTGGCAATCTTCTCCTTGAAAGGAAAGAAGGAGGAAATGCGTGTAGAAGGACGGAAAACAAATCTGATGTTAACGTGTGGGAAGGCAGCGTTGCCGAGCCGTTAAGTTTGGTGCGTATTTGAAGAGCGTGATACTGTTTAGGGAAAGCAGAAAGAGACGAGCTTCTTGGGCACGGTGGTAATAGATGGTTGTGGGGAAAAGGCGTCGTCGAGGAAAAGGCGAAAACTGTTGTAAAAAAAATTGAGAGGGGAAACCATTTGAGGGAAAGAGTTTTCGAACTATCTCTAGTTGATAGTGGAAGTTGTCGTAGCTTGAGCAGATGTTGAAAGTACGGAGAATAATGGTAGAGATAAGGTAGCATTTATAAGTGAGGGGGATGAAGCTATGGAAGTGGGTAAAGAGTTCAGTGAATGTGGTTTCTGGTAAACGGATGTTACGTATTTTCAGTAAGAACATGTGATACTAATGTCTACAAGAGGAGAATGTTATTTTGCTCGGTTTCAGAGAAGGCAGCGTGTTTCGACTTTATTGCAAAGCCATCATCAGAGAATATATAATATATTAATCCTAACACAGTTTTTCCAGTAAACTGCTATAGTAGCGAGAATCTCTGGTCCATACGCAGTTTAAAAATAATTTGACTCGTCTCGAACTTACTTTCAACATCTGCTCAAGATACGGAAACTTCCACAATCAACTAGAGATGGTTCGAAAACTCTTTGAGTCAAATGGTTTCCCCTCTCAACTTTTTGACAACACAGTTCGCCTCCTCCTCGACAACGTCTCATAACTACACTTCAAATTTGTAAATATAAAACGCGCACTTGATCATTTTAATTACCTGTCTGAAACGTTACAAATAATATATGATTCCTTAAAAAAATGGCTTGATTTCAAATTTTATGTAAGGCAATTGTCTTCTTAACACGAATCCGTTTCCCGCCTAGCAAGTCTCTCACTATAACGATGATGATGTAAACAATAATTAATTTTTGCATGAAGAATGTGTCATTATGGACTTTGCAGCGAAATAAATTCCTTAGCTTTTTCAAGAAAAGTCTGTAACTCGGGTAAGTCCTTTGTAGACTCTCTTTATTCTTCGTATTGTCAATTTTACACCACAACTAACCATATTCTAATTATACTACATTGAGCGTAAAGTCTACTTACTACAATTTCTGGTGTGTAAATGTACTGCACATAACAATGTTGTATTTTAAAAAATTATTAGCATGATATAAGAAAACAAGAATGCCGAATGTTAGCATGAAAGCACGAGTGTTATATGGAAAAATCTTTGTAGAAAGACTAATTAACTTTTTTCATACGATGACAGAACAGGCCGTCAACTTCATTGCCCATCTATTAAAGGTCTCGGCTACAGTGCATTTTGTACGGCCAAATCATCATTAACTGTAATAATTGTAACATGTGAGATCTTTCAAAGAAAACAGACTGGTGAGAGAATTGGCAAAAGCGATATTTGAAATAAAACCAGCTTTTCCAAAACGTAAAGTAATATAGGATGTTCGAAAAGTATTGATATGCTAAAATTTAGTAACCCTGACGCCAGAACTCGAACTTAAACAACACAAACATAAACTAGTTATGGTGCTGTCAGCCTGTCACTTATATGGTGACAAATGAGTCATAACAATCATAAGCTTGATTTTCAACTGGTGCAAAAACCAGGAAAAACATATTCCTCACCATAGAAACCAGTTAAAACTCACTAGGTCAGTACGAGTATTTCAAACAAAAATTTTTTGTTGATCTTCACTAATTTTTATTGAAGAAAATATTAAATTTTGTGATAACATGCCTATTACAATACGTTTATCATAAAAAATCAATGCAAACTTCAGAATATTATGTTTCTATCTATAGCTAGTGACATAGCTGATGAAAAGTTTGAGTTTAAAAATCAAACAAGACTTACATTAAGTCCTGTGCATCTTAAGCTATCATTTGCGTAAAATACTGTTGAATGTGTATGCTTTTTATCTTATTGCTTCTAGACCATAGGCCATATCGCAAATGTCATCTTGAAATGACATCAGTATGCGTCCACTGAAGAAACAGCTGAATTTCACAGCATTGGTAGTTTATATTTAACAAATAAATAACATTTAAGAGTTGTCTATACAGTTATACATACACGGGTATACGTTTTATTTGTGATAAAAGCTAAAAAAAGTTGGCCCAGTTACCTGATCGAGTAATTTTTCACTGTTATTAGACTATTATTTCACCGAACAAACAAAAAATGGCATTTTTTCTCGGCTTGCCTGAACCATAAATCCTCAATACCATGTTCCAAGTTTATTTTTCTACTTTGGTTTGCTAATAAAAATGCTAAGTCAGCCGTGTGATCTTGATCTACTCTGTAAAGTTATAACTTTGAGACTCTTATAGTCGTCTATATTTCTGTTCACTAGCCTTCTTGTCTGCGTCATTACTTGCAATACGAATATAGATTTGGAGCCGTGTCATACTGCATGTACAGTATACTAAAACAGTTCTAGCACAATGCTCAACTATTAAGATGTTTCACAACTACAACAAAGATGTCATGTGGGCTGCAAACAGCTGTGAATTTTGGGTAAGACAGCCCAAAAACATTTGAAAAATTTAATAAACAGCAAAGCTCAAATATTAAAACAATTCACTCATAGCTCAAAAAATGCAATAATATAACACAGCCAACACGACATCTCAGATACCATCTATCAAACTTATAGTTTAAAATTGAAATGACAATTCACTCTAGTTAGGTTGTAGCAACACTGATAATAATAATTCATACAATATTCATTTGTTATCTTATAAAAACAAAAAAGGCAACGTTGAATCACTACTATTCTGGTAGTATTTGAAGTAAATTTCGAGCAATAAACTCAAATTGAAAGGAAATGTAGCTTTGACATTCATCTGCATGGTACCAAATAATCACATGTATACTGAATTACATGTCGCCAAATATAAAAATTTAAATATTTTGATCATTTTTTTCCCTCTCTCTTGCGTAATTGCCTGTTCTGTTCTCTTGTCAGCATTTGGATATTGCAAAACCGATTCAACAATCGTAATGGAAATTGTAGGGCGCCGGTATGAGTACAAAACAAGAACTGTTACGAGCAAAAATTTTCAGCGAAAGACTAATTGTTAACGTAAAGGTCGTAAATTATCCTCAGAGTTTAACGCGGACCCCAACGTCATTTCTCTTATTATACATGGAAGTTTACTCCATTTAGAAGTAAAAAAAGTCAATATACACCGAAGTGCCAAGAGCAAATGACGTTAATTTTTAGTTAGCACTACTTTTGATTTGCATAACGGAAAAAAATTGTCATCCGAGTGAGCAACTTTAGCAAGCTTTGTTGTGCGCCATTGTTTATCAAGTGTAGTGAAAGACTTTTCTCCCCGACGCTAAATAAATGGTTGAGAGAAAGACTCTCTTTGCGTTGAAGACGTAAAAACATAACATTGATTTCACCTTTCTCTGATCGGATCATATACTCAAGATAAAATAATCTATTTTTCTCCTTTATGTGCAAGTTAAACAATTGACATACAACCTCAAGTTGATAAGTAGTACTACAGCAACACGATGGTTAAAATTTTTTGGTTCTTGATGGACGCATAAAAAAGTCACAATTTTCGAAGTTGCCCATGGCCGTTTCGTTTCTGACTCATGACAAGAAAGAATTAAAATTAACCTATGACTTAAGGTAGGTCTCGCTCAGTTTTCAAATTAACATCAAAAACATATAAAACATAAAGGGCAACCTAGTACATAGATGGGAAATTTAGTAAAATAAATTGCTTCAGATGTCAATGTTGTCATCTCTGTTTTTTATGATTTTAGGATAAAAATTATACACCGACATATTTCTCTTGAGTTTTTATATTTTTGTTAATTTTTGCATTTTTAATAATGCTTGTGAGTTAATAAACAATATTTTAACATAAAGAAGGTAAGGCGCACATGCTTTAAGATTTGACTCAATAGCTTTGATTGTGTAAACAATCATTAATTTTTGTATAAAGAATGTGTCATTATGGACTCTGTATCTAGAAAAACTCCTTATCTCTCAAAATGACAGGCCTTTACTCCTGTCTGTTATCTGTAGGGTCTCTTAACTCTTCGTATTGATAATTTTACCCCACAACTAAACATATTCTCATCATACTACATTGAGAAATATATGCCCTTGCAGTGTTAAACACACCAATGACTATAAATTATACTTATTGCAATTGATGGGGTGTAAAGCACAAGTGTTACAGGGAAACTTATACTTTTCACAAATTTACTACACTCGACTTGGTGATCTATAGTGCTACAGTCGTTTAAACAAGAAAATGTTTTCGGAACAAGATATGAGCCCCTTGAAAAATATTTGCTGTTTCCTTTTTCCATTTCTTAGAGCCATTTGAATAAGTAGGAATTATCGTGCAGCAACCTGATTTGTCAGCAACCTGTATTTAGAATTAATCCAATGAAAAACTGATCATCCATGGCAATCTCAACATTTTATAAAAGCCACTAATTTTGCAAAGCATTGCAAAAACCTAATAGCATTAAATAAGGCCTGCAAACGGGAGGTTGCAAGAATATTAGGAAAATTATACCTAGCATCCCAGGTATGTTTATAATTTAGTTTTATGTATATGTTAAAAGAGATTTAGAATATTCTTGCTCCTAAATATATATTGAAGTGCATTACATTTTTCTAAATTTGCATCGAACTTTAAGAAACAAACCTTTTTTATCCATTTTAAAATAACTCTATCAAATTGACTGTATATAAGAGAAGCTAACTAGATAAATGCTCAGGGTGGTTAAACGGCTTAAAAGAAGATCATTGCTCCAAATAAATACCAATTTCAACAGAAACAGCTTTAACTAATTTTATAAACATTCCTAGAATTGTTTTTTTTTTAAATCTAGCCAAATATAATTCAAGAAGAATTCATGATTTTTAAACACAAAAGACTTAAAAAATTTTGTCTGAAATTTTAAAAACCTTGAAAGTTACATTCAAAACATACAAAAATAAACAATAACATACCAAAACGGTTCGAAGATTTAGTAACAGCAAGTTGATCCAAAGCAACTGATTTTTTTTGAATTGCCTGCGCTTTTTCATAAAATTCTTTTGCTTTGTCAATTTCTTTTGTAGAATGATACACATTACCAAGATTGTTTAAAGTCGTAGATACATCAACATGTTCAGGACCTAGTGATTTTTGTTGTATTTCCAACGCTTTTTCGTAAAATTCTATTGCTTTGTCATATTCTTTAGTACAATGGTACACATTGCCAAGATTGTTTAAAGTCTTTGCTACATCAACATGTTCGAGACCAAGTGATTTTTGTTGAATTTTCAACGCTTTTTCGTGAAATTCTTTTGCTTTGTCATATTCTTTAGTACAATAATACACATTACCAAGATTATTAAAAGTCGTAGCTACATCAACATGTTCAGGACCTAGTGATTTTTGTTGAATTTCCAATGCTTTTTCATAACAATCTTTCGCTTTGCCATATTTGTTGGTCTTATAATACACATTACCAAGATAGTTTAAAATCAAAGCTACATCAACATGTTCAGGACCAAGTGATTTTTGTCTAGTTTCCAACGCTTTTTTATAACACTCTTTGGCTTTGGAATATTTGTTGGTATCATAATACACATTACCAAGACTGTTTAAAGTGGTGGCTACATCATCATGTTCCTGACCTAGTGATTTTTCTTGAATTTTTAACGCTTTTTCATACCTTTTTTCGGCTTTGGCATGTTTGTTGGTCCTATAATACACATTACCAAGATTGTTTAATATCGTAGATACATCAACATCTTCAGAACCAAGGAGTTTTTCTCGAATTTTCAACGCTTTCTCATAACATTCTTTGGCTTTGGCATATTTGTTGATATCATAATACACATTACCAAGACTGTTTAAAGTCGTAGCTACATCAACATGCTCAGGACCAAGTGATTTTTGTCGAATTTCCAACGCTTTTTCATAACACTCTTTGGTTTTGGCATATTTGTTAGTCTTATAATGCACATCACCAAGATTGTTTAAAGTCGTAGCTACATCAACATGTTCAGGACCAATTGATTTTTGTCGAATTTCCAGCGCTTTTTCATAACACTCTTTGGCTTTGGCATATTCGTTGGTCTCATAATACACATTACCAAGATTGTTTAAAGTCGAAGCTACATCAATATGTTCAAGACCAAGTGATTTTTGTCGAATTTCCAACGCGTTTTCATAACACTCTTTGGCTTTGGCATATTCTTTAGTACTATCGTACACATTGCCAAGCTCGTGTAAAGTCATAGCTACATCAACATGCTCAGGACCAAGTGATTTTTGTCGCATTTCCAACGCTTTTTCATAACACTCTTTAGCTTTGCCATATTTGCTGTTCTTATAATACACATTACCAAGATAGTTTAAAGTCGAAGCTACACCAACATGTTCAGGACCAAGTGACTTTTGTCTAATTTCCAACGCTTTTTTATAAGACTCTTTGGCTTTGGCATATTTGTTAGTCTTAAAATACACATTACCAATATAGTGTAAAGTCGAAGATACATCAACATGTTCAGGACCAAGTGCTTTTTGTCTAATTTTCAACGCTTTTTTATAAAACTCTTTGGCTTTGGCGTATTTATTGGCATCATAATACACATTACCAAGATTGTTTAAAGTCGTAGCTACATCAACATGCTCAGGATTAAGTGATTTTTGTCGAATTTCCAACGCTTTTTCATAACAATCTTTTGCCTTGGCATATTTGTTGGCATCATAATACGCATTACCAAGATTGTTTAAAGTCGTAGCTACATCAACATGTTCAGGATTAAGTGATATTTTTCGAATTACCAACGCTTTTTCAAAACACTCTTTGGCTTGGGCATATTCTTTAGTATGGTAATACACATTACCAAGATTGTTTAAAGTTGTAGCTACATCAACATGTTCAGGATTAAGTGATTTTTGTCGAATTTCCAACGCTTTTCCATAACACTCTTTGGCTTGAGCATATTCTTTAGTATGGTAATACACATTGCCAAGCTTGTTTAAAGTCGTAGCTACATCAACATGTTTAGGACCAAGTGATATTTTTCGAATTTCCAAAGCTTTTTCATAACACTCTTTGGCTTGGGCATATTCTTTAGTATGATAATACACATTACCAAGATTGTTTAAAGTCGTGGCTACATCAACATGTTCAGGACTAAGTGATATTTTTCGAATTTCCAAAGCTTTTTCATAACACTCTTTGGCTTTGGCATTTAAGTTGGTATCATAATACACATTACCAAGAATGTTTAAAGTCGTAGCCACGTCAATATGTTCGGGACCTAGTGATTTTTTTCGAACTTCCAGCGCTTTTTCATAACACTCTTTGGCTTTGGCATAGTTGGTGGTCTCATAATACACATTACCAAGATTGTTTAAAGTTGTAGCTACATCAACATGTTCAGGACCAAGTGATTTTTGTCGAATTTCCAACGCTTTTTCATAACACTCTTTGGCTTTGTCATGTTTGTTAGTATCATAATACACTTTACCAAGTATGTTTAAAGTCGTAGCCACGTCAACATGTTCAGGACCTAGTGATTTTTGTCGAATTTCCAGCGCTTTTTCATAACATTCTTTGGATTTGGCATATTTGTTGGTCCCATAGTACATATTACCAAGATTGTTGAAAATCGTAGCTACATCAACATGTTCAGGACTTTGTGATTTTTGTCGAAATTTCAACGCTTTTTCATAACACTCTTTGGCTTTGGCATATTTGTTGGTATCATAATACACATTACCAAGAATGTTTAATGTCATAGCTACATCAACATGTTCAGGACTTAGTGGTTTTTGTTGAAATTCCAATGCCTTTTCGTGAAATTCTTTTCATTTGTCATATTTTGTAGTACGATGGTACACATCACCAAGCTTGTTTAAAGTCGTACCTACATAAACATGTTCAGGATCAAGTGATTTTTGAGTCAAGTTGATTATATGAAAATTAAACTTTAATTCGTAACATTGGAAAGGCTATTATATGATTTGACAAATAATGCATCATTAATTGTGTGTTAAATGAGCGTCTGATAAAGATCAGGTAAACGTTGTATGAACGTCTGATGTATGTTTTATGAACGTCGGATAAACGTTGTATGAGCGTTGGATAAACATCTTACGAACGTCGGATAAACGTTGTATGAACGTTGTATAAACGTCGGATTTAGATTGAAAATACGTTACATCCCAACGTTCATCCTAACGTTGCCACTACGTTCCTACGAGCTCACAAAAAAACGTTCACTCAACGTTGGCCCCCGACGTTGAGTAGACTTTCAACAAACGTTGGTACAACGTTGAGACAACGTGATTTTGCTTGCTGGGTAAAAGGAAAACCCTCGGAAAAGAGTTCAATTATGCAGACGATACAAAATAAAAATGATTTATTTTTACTGACAGAAACTAGAAAAGTGAAAGCCAACCCTTTCAAAAAAGCAGGAACGAGAAAGAAATCAAGCTTTGTTTCATGTCAATTAATGACATATATAATAAACATTTTTATAACCTTGCTTTCACGATCTTTACTTTACTACGGGCTCGGTTGGTGCAAAAAGAACTCAGTCGGATAATTCTCCTTAAAGACCTCGAGCTCAGTTATTAAGGGCTTAAGATACATCAAAAAATTTCTCAATTCTGGAATCTCGTATATTACAATTGAATTGACATTTAATATAAACGACAAGTTTTTTGAAAATAGACATGTTTCGACATCTCATGATGCCATCTTCAGTATGAGTGAAATAATAGGTGATACAGGGTTTAAATAAAAGTAATATGATACATAAATTACAACAATTAAAAGGAAATAAGATAACTTAATTAAGAGCGTCCGAGCGTATTATAAACTAAATATTCTATTGAATTTAAAAACTTGAACATTGAGGTCAGGGTCAGTTTTGTTAATGTAGATTGCTTCTTTGATTTTGAGGGTGAATGAGGTGTCGGCAGTGTCGATGATTTTGAAACAAGAGGGTGAATAGTTGGTTTAGCATGAGTGAGATTTAAGAAGGTATCGGTAGATATGAGAGTTTTTTTGTCTGTTGTGGTATGTTCCCTCATTCTGGTGGATAAATGGCGCGAAATTTCGCCAATGTATCGGGAATTACATCCCGCGCAATTGAATTCATATACCACCATAGATTTAATTGAATCAGGGATTGGGTCTTTAAATGAGAAAAGGTTTTTGATTTTGAATGACGTGAAAATAAGTCGAATGTCAATATCTGTACAGAAGCGTCTCATAATGTTTGTAAGTCTGCGTTGTGTTCGTGAGTAATGTCCGATGTATGGTAGTTTGAAGTATAGAGTTGTTATTTTGGAATTTTCATTTGTGTTGGTTGTGATCGTCGTGTCAGGAGTTTCGGTGTCTATGTTGAGGTTGTTGCTATGTTTGCTGTCGAGATATCGTTTTACGGTTCTGTTAATAAAGTGAAGTGGGAAAGAGTTTCGTAAGAGTGGATGTGATGTTTTTTATGTCTCGTTGAAAGCCATTGTTCGTATTGTTAAGTTTGTATGCTCTGTCGATTAGTGTGCGTATAAGACCGGTTTTGAATGAAAGTGGTGTGAAACTAAAATGGTTCGTCAGAAAACCTGTGTACGTTGGTTTGTGGTATGTAGATGTTGTACAGCTGTCGTGAGATTTTGTTAGTAAAATGTCAAGAAATGGCAGTAAATCTTGTTGTTCAGTTTCAAAAGAAAATCTAATGTTTGCGTGCTGTGTGTTAATGTATTTATAAAACTTCATGGCCTCAGTTTCGTTAGTAAAAACACAAAAAATATCGTCAACGTATCTGCGGTAAAATAGTGGTTTAGTGTCGTTGTAGTTGTTTAGCCAGTTTCGTTCATGTGAACCAGCGGCGGATCTAGAGTATGTCAAATCCGTCGCGCGACTGATGTTTGAAATTCAAAAATTACCTATTCATATTAATTAAAAATTCATTAATTATTCTTACTTTATTATCGCATTTACTTCGTGATAAAAATCCCGCATTATTTATTATTGAAAACTAATGACTAATCCAATGAATATCTCGTTGGTAACCAGATCAGTTGAATTTTAATTGACCTGGAATTACCGACTGATAAGCCGGGTGGCTTGACTGGTTCGACGGATAAAGCAGTCTATGAACGTCAAAAACGCTTATTTTATTGGTCAATAGCCAGATCAGTGGACAGTCTGGAATGGTCTCGACTGATAATAAGGGTGGCCGGACGTATAAGGGAGTCCAATTGCTATCTTACAATTGGTTCATTTGAATTTTTGCTTTATTGTGGTTGGTTTGACGGATTTCGACTGATAGCCAACTGAACTAACATATATGTTTGTAAATGATGATTGTCCAGGTTAATAAAGTCCTGAGAAGGACTGTTTTTGTTGTTGTTGACTGACGTTTCGACAACCTTAGCGGTAGTCATCTTCAGAGTCAAATGAGGAGTAAACGTCAGGTTAGCCGTATTTGTTGTCTGGTTCTTACGTCATTGTATTGTGTGTACAGGAAATGTGCAGGAAATGTGTATTGTCATTGTGGATTAGTGTGAAGTGAAATATTTTATTTTTAGTTGTGATGTGTGATTTAGGTGTGACGTTTTAGTTGTAGTGTGTGGGTGTCAATTGTGTATTGTCATTGTGAATTAGTTTGAAGTGTAATGTTTTTAGTTGATCGTTTTTTTGTATTGTGAATAAGTCGTTTGTAAGGTGCCGGTAATTGCTGTGATCTGTTCAGGGGGGTTTGTTCCAAGGTGGTATACCAACTTTCTAATGTAAGCCGTTGTCTATAGTCAGTACTGTAAGTGATGCATTTTGCCGAGTCCCAGTCAATGTTGTGCTTTGTGATTCGGTGATGTTCGGCAATGTGATTAGTTTTGTCTTGTTTCTTAGTGCTCAGTAAGTCTTATGTTTAAGTTCCTGCCAGTTTCCCCGATATAGGAGGCGTGGCAGTCGGAGCAGTTTATTTTGTAAACTGCACCTTGTCGTTCGTTGGGTTGTTCTTTGTCCTTTATGTTCGTTAGTACTTGCCGTAACGTTGTGATTGGTTTATGTGCGACACGTATGTTGTATGGTCGTAAGATACGCGAGATAGTCTCAGACGTACCTTTGATGTAAGATATCGTTGCTGTTGTCACTGAGTTGTTCGTTTCGTTGGGTTCGTTGGGTTTGTAAGTGTTGCGTTTGATAAAGTCAGAGTTATAGTTGTTTTTGTCAAAAACACGTTTGAGATAGTTGTTTTCGTTTTGTAGAGCGTCCGGTGAATCACATATGATTCGTGCACGTCTTGTTAATGTTCTGATTGTGGTGGCTTTGAGTGATGTAGGGTTGTAAGATGATTGGTCTAGTAGTCGGTCAGTATGTGTTGGCTTGCGATAAACTGTTGTTCCTAGTTTTTGATTGTCATGTTTTACCAAACAGTCGAGAAAAGGAAGAGTTCCGTTTTCTTCGACATCTTTGGTAAATTGTATGTGGCTGTTCTGTTTGTTGATGTGAGTATGGAAGTCATCAATCTCGTCTGCATGTAGTGCTGTGATTGTGTCATCTACGTAGCGAAACCAAAAAGGTAGTGCATGTTTGTAAGTCATGAGTGCCCCATTATTAACCTGGACGATCATCATTTACAAACATATAACGATACTCCCGGGTTCAAACCATTTACTTTATTACGATCATTTGGACGACAGAGCGAACAACTTGCTAACGACTACATACGTTTTGCAAGCAACGTCAGACGCATACGCCAACAACTCTGGTTCAACCACTGCTGCAAGGATTTTGGTCTCGCTCCAGCAGGACTTAGAATTAAGTCTCCGTTGAACACACAAGAGGCTATTCAGATTGTCAAATCTACCAGCAGACGACTGATACGAGCACGGATTAACGACTGTCACAGACGAATCAACTATTACATCAAACAACAAGAACAAAGACTGAACAAACTGAAGGAACTCATACCAACGACAGTAAGTGATACTTTACTTTCTACCATACAAACTATTGCAGAGAAACGAGCAAACAAGACAGAGACACAGCACCAAATCAAACAACAACAAAAACTTGAACGTTTAAAACAAACTAAAACACGTGCAAGACATAAACATGACGATAACTGGGTGAGGAATATTTCTTCCCGCCCATTAGACGAAACTGAAACGCGACTACTATCTTACGGACTAAAACATTCCATAACACCTAGACAAATCCCAACTGAGACGATAGTAACAAGTGTCGAGGCTGTCCTAGCGTATCAAAGAGACTTGTCAGAGACAACCAAAGACGAGATCAGAAGCAGGATAGCCTCCACTTTACAATCGTCCTCTATACGTGACAACAACTTGACAAAAGACGAA
This sequence comes from Xenia sp. Carnegie-2017, assembly GCF_021976095.1. Taxonomy (NCBI): domain Eukaryota; kingdom Metazoa; phylum Cnidaria; class Anthozoa; order Malacalcyonacea; family Xeniidae; genus Xenia; species Xenia sp. Carnegie-2017. Next base: position 2,981,257 of record NW_025813504.1, on the reverse strand, counting down.
CAACAAGCACTCAAACGACTAAAACACGACAACAACATCGTCATTTTACCAGCAGACAAAGGACGCGTGACTGTGGTCATGGACAGAAATGATTACTTTAACAAAATGGACGCACTTGTCAACGACAGACAAACGTACGAACAACTCAAACGAGACCCAACACCATCACTAGTACGCAAACTTAACAGCAAGATCTTCTCTATGAGAAAATCCAACATTATATCTGAACGTATTTACTATTGACTCAGATGTTCAGTACCACGACCACCCAGACTATACGGACTACCAAAACTTCACAAACCACAAATACCCATGCGACCAATTGTATCATTCTGTGGTTCGCCTACTTACGAACTTTCAAAGTACTTGACTAACATACTGCAACCACTTACAAACAAATCAAAACACAACTACAATCCACTGAAACTTTCATTAAAAAACTCTGCACTATACAAATACCGGACAACTATATACTACTGTCTTTTGATGTGAAATCACTGTTCACCAGTATTCCACTTAATCTGGCACTTACTTGTACAAAAACCCTCATTACAAACACCACGGACGTACTGCCATTACCGACAGAAGACATTATGGAGTTACTAGAGCTCTGCCTCACCTCGACTTACTTCCAATACAAAGGAACACACTACAAACAATTACATGGGACAGCAATGGGCTCGCCCGTTTCTGTTGTAGTTGCTGAAATTGTAATGCAATCTATAGAGGAACGGGCACTCATGACTTACAAACATGCACTACCTTTTTGGTTTCGCTACGTAGATGACACAATCACAGCACTACATGCAGACGAGATTGATGACTTCCATACTCACATCAACAAACAGAACAGCCACATACAATTTACCAAAGATGTCGAAGAAAACGGAACTCTTCCTTTTCTCGACTGTTTGGTAAAACATGACAATCAAAACTAGGAACAACAGTTTATCGCAAGCCAACACATACTGACCGACTACTAGACCAATCATCTTACAACCCTGCATCACACAAAGCCACCACAATCAGAACATTAACAAGACATGCACAAATCATATGTGATTCACCGGACGCTCTACAAAACGAAAACAACTATCTCAAACGTGTTTTTGACAAAAAAAACTATAACTCTGACTTTATCAAACGCAACACTTACAAAGCCAACGAACCCAACGAAACGAACAACTCAGTGACAACAGCAACGATACCTTACATCAAAGGTACGTCTGAGACTATCTCTCGTATCTTACGACCATACAACATACGTGTCGCACACAAACCAATCACAACGTTACGACAAGTACGAACGAAAATAAAGGACAAAGAACAACCTAACGAACGACAAGGTGCAGTTTACAAAATAAACTGCTCCGACTGCCACGCCTCCTATATCGGGGAAACTGTCAGGAACTTAAACATAAGACTTACTGAGCACAAACGAGCTACTAAGAAACAAGACAAAACTAATCACATTGCCGAACATCACCGAATCACAAAGCACAACATTGACTGGGACTCGGCAAAATGCATCACTTACAGTACTGACTATAGACAACGGCTTACATTAGAAAGTTGGTATACCAACTTGGAACAAACCCCCCTGAACAGATCACAGCAATTACCGGCACCTTACAAACGACTTATTCACAATACAAAAAAACGATCAACTAAAAACATTACACTTCAAACTAATTCACAATGACAATACACAATTGACACCCACACACTACAACTAAAAACGTCACACCTAAATCACACATCACAACTAAAAATAAAATATTTCACTTCACACTAATCCACAATGACAATACACATTTCCTGCACATTTCCTGTACACACAATACAATGACGTAAGAACCAGACAACAAATACGGCTAACCTGACGTTTACTCCTCATTTGACTCTGAAGATGACTACCGCTAAGGTTGTCGAAACGTCAGTCAACAACAACAAAAACAGTCCTTCTCAGGACTTTATTAACCTGGACGATCATCATTTACAAACATATAACGATACTCCCGGGTTCAAACCATTTACTGAACTAACATAGTCAAGCTCACTGTCTGAATTGAATGTTTGATCGTTTTATAGTAATTTTTATAAGCATGATAGAAACTAAACTACAATCAGATGGAATTTATGGAAATCTTTTACAAATTCATATATTGACATGAATGCTGCTGTCCAAAATGTGAATTTTTTCAATGAGGGTGGAAATTTATGGATAAATTTTAAATGCTTGGCAAAGACGATCTCGCGAGCGACATTTCAGTCATTGATGTTCAAAAGAAAGCCAACATTGTTTTGAGTTTTATCAGCAGAAATTTACATCCAAAATCGTAAGTAAAGGACAAGTGAAGTGTATGCATGAATGTAATATATCAAAGTCAATATGGCGTATGGTAAGCAGATCGATGCTTCTAAAATTGTTGTTGACGAAGGACTTTTAGCTATGATTTCTTTAGTGCTTGGGGAATCGTGGCCGTTATACGGCAGCGAAATCCTACATTCCTGCAAATATATTTCAATGGACAAAAAATCTGTAGCCATAAGGTGCCATACTATTATTTACTTTATCATAAACAAATGTTTGGGGTTTTTCAGTTTATGATCATTCATCATTCAATCATTGGACAGTTATACTACATATTGTTTAAGATTTGAGAAAACTAACATTGCTTACATGAGAAGCTGTTTACTATAACCTGTGATTTTGAGTCTTCTGATCCATGAAGCTTTTTATTTTGATAATTTGACTGGAATGGTATTAAACCTGAGTATTTCACATACATGGAATGTTGTCCCATGTCACATATTGTCCCCTTTTTTAACTGAACACCTCATGTAGAGATGTAAAGGTGTGTTAATCTACGGCTCATACCAGATTGTTTGCCATAAATTCCAAAGGACTATTGATGTATGAAAAGCATTTTCTATAAAGTAAAAATGTCTTTCTATGTATGCAGATAAACCTTGAAACTTGGCAAAACAGCAAAGTATTTTTCATGATCACTAGGTAATTTTTCTGATGATCATTATAATTTCTAAACTAAATTATTTCTGATTTACATTTAAACAAGCTTTGATCATATGAAAAGATATTTATCATAACCAGTAAGCATGACACATGAACCAATTTTAACATTCAAGTAATTATATAATTAAAGACATGTTGGTTACATTCTGTTTGTATTTGCAAATACAATGCTACTAGTGATTGCTATATAGCACACCTTGCATATACTTACAGAAGATAATATTCTAGTGAAATGCCTAATAAACATTTATGGCATTAAGCTGTCCTTAACTGCAAATTTTCACTGTGATAATTTTTGCTTAACCTTTGGAAGAAAAAAATTTTGAGTTTTTTCTCAAAAGGTGAATTTGCTGGCACTGATGTGGAGATGGGTAAAGGGTTACTATAAACTTGCATGGTTTGAAGTCTGAGCTTTTCTATATCTATCAACTGTCACTTGTAGTACCAAATTTCTAACTAAACTCATTACATAGAGGTTTGAATGGGGGTCTCTAGGGGGGTCTATGCCTGACAACTTGGTAGAAATGTTTAAAGACTATATCTGTTTTTGAATAGCATTATTGTAAAATAAATTTTAGGTTCCTAGACATGCTAATGAGCCATATATTTGGCATGATAATGAGCCTAAATATTTGGCAAACATTCAAGTATTGTTCACTTCATTTTTTTTTTGAAAAAAAACGTAAGCAAAATGTGTTGTTTTTACGCAAAAACGATGCCCACAAATACATTTTGTATTGCTCTAAAACGCTGAAAATGGCATTTTCAAGGCTCTGAAATTCAAAATTTCTCAGGGGAGAATGCCTCAGACCCCCCCAGGTGCGGAGCGCCTTCGACGTTTTATGACTGATGCTTAAAACATCCTAGATCCGCCCCTGATGTGAACCCATGAAAATGTTAGCAAGTATGGGTGCTAAGGGAGAGCCCATCGCAACACCGTCCGTCTGGTCATAAAATTTTCCATTAAATAAAAATGCGTCTGTGCTATTGCTATTAAAAACAGTTGTGTGAGCTGTGTCCTGTTTATACTGAACCTGGGGTTGTGAGTAAATTTTTAAGTCGATTGCTAGGTTGATGGTTTCAGTAAGTACACACAACGCAGATTTACAAACATTATGAAACGCTTCTGTGCAGATATTGACATTCGACTAATTTTCACATCATTCAAAATCAAAAACCTTTTCTCATTCAAAGACCCAATCCCTGATTCAATTAAATCTATGGTGGTATATGAATTCAATTGCGCGGGATGTAATTCCCGATACATTGGCGAAACTTCGCGCCATTTATCCACCAGAATGAGGGAACATACCACAACAGACAAAAAACTCTCATATCTACCGACACCTTCTTAAATCTCACTCATGCAAAACCAACTATTCACCCTCTTGTTTCAAAATCATCGACACTGCCGACACCTCATTCACCCTCGAAATCAAAGAAGCAGTCTACATTAACAAAACTAACCCTGACCTCAATGTCCAAGTTTTTAAGTTCAATAGAATATTTAGTTAATAATACGCTCGGACGCTCCTCATTAATTTAACTTATTTCCTTTTAATTGTTGTAATTTATGTATCATATTACTTTTATATAAACCCTGTATAACCTATTATTTCACTCATACTGAAGATGGCATCATGAGATGTCGAAACATGTCTATTTTCCAAAAAAGTTATCGTTAATATTAAATGTGTATTGGCAATAGTGCTTTCACGAAATTATGGAAATAATTAAATTGGATGTTACTTTTCATAAGATGAAATTCAAATCACTTTCAAAAGAAATCAATAGTGCACAACGGAATATATAAATATGTACCCCCAACCCCCAATTAACGTTCTACTTACGCTACTGACCATGGTTTTCACACACACAGCTAGAACAAGGTAACTACTTTTGGCAGTGTTCATATTTTTTTCCAAACACGTCTTGCAAACGGTGAATTGTAAGCTCGTTTACTAAAGAAAATTTGATTGAGCTTGCGCCAGCCATTCCATTTGCTTTGCTTATTTTACTTTAGATTTCACGCCTTTAAAATGTTTTATTTTGATTGGCTCTTAGATCATTTCTTAGTTTTATTAACCAATCAGAAGCAAATTTTTTAAGAAAATTGCACGGTATTTCCTTTTTCATGAACCGTGTTTCTTATTTTTTTCACTGGTATTTACAATAAATTCCACTGCTCTTAATTAACCAATGAGAACTGAGAAATTTTTTATGTATATTATTAAAGCGTAAATCATTATAACCAATCCAATGTTGGCTTCTGACTTCAAAATGAAAATGGCGATTTTAAAAAATAGACAAATGACCTTTTAAGTTCAGTTTAACAATATTTAGCAATATTTTTACCTTTATAAAGAACGTCTTCAGCCAAATGATTTTTCTCGATATTGCGTAAAGCAGCGGCAAGTTCTTCATACCAAAACTGCTTATTTTCTCGTGATTCAAACCAAGACTTAAGCATTTCAAACCCTTGCCAGATCACGTTACGATGATTTAATTCAATTTTTTTTATTTTCGCATCTTTGACATTCAGAAATATTGCCAAATTCTTCCATTTAACAGGAATTTCTTCGACAATCTCTAGCATAATTTTGTAAATTTCTGCAAAAAAAAACGCACATTTAAAAGCAAGTTAATAGCATTTTTTAATTTGGAAGAAAATGTTGGAAATCCTACGTCAACTATATAAATATACATAGCAAGAGACTTTTCAAAATACATGAAAGGTGTGCCATGTTGATTTCAGTACAGATATGGATAAAAATATAATAGGGATGTCAGTAGTAATGTGGCAAAATGCTAGCACCAAATTTGTGTGATCTACATTGGACGTTTTATCAAAGTGCGTTTTACTAAAGTTAAATTGATTCGTAATTTTTTGCATCATTTAAACCGCATACGGTACGTGGCTATAAATTATCAGCCAACACTGATGATTGCCCAACTCAAAATTTGAAATAAAGCCATTTTTTAAAGAATTTATTTATTATTTGTAGCATATCATCTTTACACAAGACATCATCAGACAGGTAACTAATTTACATTTACATATTAGAAATCTAGTTTTGAGTGATACATTACAGTGAGGTGTGATGAACATGATATATATGTATAAAAAATATTATATAAAGTATGTGTGAAAATACTGAAATGGAGTGTGAAATGGACGCAAAACGTTGTGGTATTTAGAAAAGTTCGAGTGGGATAGAAGTGCCTTGGACATTCAGAGAAGGTGTTAGATTTGAGATCAGGAGACTTTCATGGATCATTAAATTAGGAGTGTAAGGTGAGGATGAGATGATAGTGAAGTCGTAAAAGGATGCTGTGTGACCTGATATGTTGATGTGAGATAGGATGCTGGATTTCGTAGGGCATGATGACTGTTTTCCTGTCTGGGGCAAAATTCCCAGGTGCTCTGAGATTCTGGTTTAAAGATGGCGTGTGGTTTGACCAACATACGACGCGTTGCAGCGTCGACACTTAAAGAGATAAACAACACCAGATTTCAGAAACGTGGGAATCTTTTCCTTTGAAAGGAAAGAAGGAGGAAATGTGTGTAGAAGGACGGAAAACAAATCTGATGTTAACGTAAGGGAAGGCAGCGTTGCAGAGGCGGTTAAGTTTGGTGTGTATTTGGAGAGAGTGTGAGCCTGTGTATGGAAGGCAGAAATAGACAAGCTTCTTGGGCACGGTGAAAATTGGCGGTTTTGGGGAAAAGACATTGTTGAGGAAGAGGCAACAGTGTTGTCAAAAAAATTAGAGTGGAAATCATTTGAATCAAAGAGTTTTCGAACTATCTCTAGTTGATTGTGGAAGTTTTCGTAGCTTGAGCAGATGTTGAAAGTACGGTGATTAATGGTAGAGATAAGGCAGCGTTTATAAACGAAGGGGATAAAGCTTTGGAAATGGTTAAGGAGTCCAGTGAATGAGGGTTTCCGGTAAACGGACGTTACGAATTTTCCGTCAGAACATGTGATACTAATGTCTACAAGAGGAGAATGTTATTTTGCTCGGTTTCAGAGAAGGCAGCGTGTTTCGACTTTATTGCAAAGCCATCATCAGAGAATATATAATATATTAATCCTAACACGGTTTTTCCAGTAAACTGCTATAGTAGCGAGAATGGCTGGTGCATACGCAGTTTAAAAATAATTTGACTCGTCTCCAATCCCTGTTGGCGTGGTAGCTCAATAGGTAGAGCGGCGGACTAGTATCCCGAAGGTGTGAGTTCAAATCTCGTTGAAGTCACATCTTTTTCATGTGCATATTAAAAAACCGTGTTAGGATTAATATATGAACAAAAAATTTTCTGTTAATTTGGCTCAATTTAAATTAATTGCATGCAAGGAGCTTCACATATTTTACACGTAAAAGACGGCATGTTGTCATGCCAGTGTTTATTGTCATATGATCAAAATTATGCACGGAAATATTTTGCTCCCATGCTTTATGTCTTCTAAGTTTTTATATTGATTATTAATTTGGTATACGTTTGATATTGTGCGTTAACAAAAAATTGCATTATAAAGAATGTAACGCAAACATGTTCTAAGATTTGAATCTCACTTTATGCGGGAAACTACTTGGTTTCATCAAAGAGTTTTTTGTGGGATAGGTTATTTATGTAGTCAACATGATTATTTTCAAATTTTATTTAAAATAGTTGTGATATTAAAACAGACAATAAAGAAAACAATTTAATTACTTTTCGTTTTTTCTTTCATATTTTTCCCTATAAAACTGTACAATTTTTGTGAAGGAATAAGGAAAGTGAGACACCTGGATGTGCTTTACGTTCGAGGTTTTGTGTATAAAGTTTGTTATAATCAATGCTGATTTTTTATAGTATCTTAATGTCACAAGAAAAACATGTGTTATTTGAAATACTACAACCTAAAATTACACCAAAATTTGCAACGTTTCGCGTTATCTGTGATTGCAAAATGTTCTAACTGCTTAGTTTCATAACAATGAACCACATTTATAGAATCAACAGTTAAACAAAAGTTAAAGAATATTTAAAGAATCCATGTAATTAACTTGACCTAGATTCCAAGTATTTTCACAATTTCACCTCCTTTTGACTATTAAAGAGTTCATCTAATAAAGCTCTAAATCAGGAGCGAGTCTAGGATTTTTTTAAACATCAGTCATAAAACGTCAGAGGCGCTTTGCACCTGGGGGATCTGAGGCATTCTCCCCTGAGAAACTTTGAATTTCAGAGCCTTTGAAATACCATTTTCAGCGCTTTAGAGCAATACAAAATGTATTTTGTGGGCATCGTTTTTGCGTAAAAACAACACATTTTGCTTACGTCTTTTTCAAGAAAATTTCCAATAATGCTAATCCAAAAAAGATATTGTTTTTAAAAATTTCTACCAAGTTGTCAAGCATAGACCCCCCCTAGAGACCCCAACTCATAATTCTTTGTAATAAGTTAATATAGAAATTTGGTATTACAAAAGCTCAGATTTCAAACCATGCAAGTTTATTGTACCCCTTTACCCATCTCCACAAACAGTGCCAGCTACTTCACATTTTAAGAAAAAACTCAAGTTTTTTTCTGCCAAAGATAAAGCAAAAATGATCAGAGTGAAAATATGCAATTAAGGATAGCTTAATGCCATTAATGTTTATTAGGTATTTCACTAGACTAGTATCTTCTGTATGTTATGCAAGGTGTGCTATATAGCAATCACTAGTAGTATTGTATTTGCAAATACAAACAGAATGTAACCAACATGCTTTCAATCATATAATTTCATGAATGTTAAAATTGGTTCATGTGTCATGTTTGCATATCATCAAAGCTCAATTAAAAGTAAATTTGAAATAATTTAGTTTGGAAATTGTAATGATCATCAGAAAAATTACCTAGTGATCATGAAAAATACTTTGCTGTTTCGCCAAATTTCAAGGTTTATCTGCATATATAGGAGCACAATTTTATTTTACAGAAAATTCTTTTCATACATCAATGAGCCGTAGATCAACACACCTTGACCTCTTTACATGAGGTGTTCAGTTAGAAAAGGAGACAATATGTGACATGTGACAACATTCCATGTATGTAAAATACTCAGGTTTAATAGCATTCCAGTCAAATTGTCAAAATAAAAAGCTTCATGGATCAGAAAGGACTCAAAATCACAAGTTATAGTAAACAGCTTATCATGTAATCAATGTTAGTTTTCTCAAATCTTAAACAATATGTAGTATAACTGTCCAATGATTGAATGATCAATGATCATAAACTGAAAAGCCCCCAAACATTTGTTTATAATAAAGTAAATAACAGTATGGCCCCTTATGGCTACAGATTCTTTTTCCATTGAAATGTACTTGTAGGAATGTAGGATTTCGTTGCAATATAATGGACACGATTCCCCAAGCACAAAATAAATCATAGCTAAAAGTCATTCGGCAAGAACAATTTTAGAAGCATCAATGTGCTTACCATGAGCCATATTGACATAAATCGCATCACACACTCGCATAAATTGATTTTGACATATTACATTCATGCATACACTTCACTTGTCATCTCCTTACGATTTTGGATGTAAATTTCTGCTGAGAAATCTCTAACAAAATAATGGCTTGCTTTTCAACATCAATAACTGAAATGTCTCTCACGTTTTCGCCCGAACATTTACAATTCATTCATAAATTTTTCACCCTCCTGAAAAAATTGCAATCTGGACAGCCGCATTCATGTCAATATATGAATTTGTAAAAGATTTCCATAAATTCTATCTGATAGTCGTTTAGTTTGTATCATACTTTATAAAATTACTATGAAGCGATCAAACATTCAATTAAGACAGTAAGCTTGTCTATGTTAGCTCAGTTGGCTATCAGTCAAAATCGGTCAAACCAATCACAGTAACACAAAAACTTAAAGGAACAAATTACACGATAGTACCTAAAGAACAAATTACACGATAAGCTGGGTGGCCGGACTTCCTTATAGGTCCGGCTAACCCGCTTATCGTTTGAGATTATTCCAGATCGTCCACTGTTCTGGCTATTGACCCATGGAATGGCTTAAATAAGCGTTCTTGAACCCCGTTATCGGTCGAACCAGTTGAGCCATCCCGCTTATCAGTCAGCCAGTTAATATAAATCTAGATGCTTATATCTACTGATCTGTTTAATACGGTGGTATTTGTATAGGTTTTCATACATAAAACAGAATTTTGACGATGAAATCCAAAGAATTACAGAACGAAAAGTTAATGATAAAAAAAATTGTAATCATTAAATTTGATAAATTCTTTTTTAACTATAAACATCAGTCATGTGACTGATTTGATATACCTAGATCCGCCACAGCTCTAATTTTTTTTTTTTACCTTCTAATATAATAAGCATACCTTCTATTTTCTCCGTATGAGCGTGTAAGTTTGAAGGGGATTTACTATCAGCAGTATCATCAGAGTTTCTTTCTTTAAAAATGATATAAAAGAAGAGCAAGTGAACCATAGCGTAAAATAGAAGGGTGGTTTTTATAATAAATATGTTTCTAGGAAAAGACTGAGTTAACTGGAGTTTATAAAGTTCATTGGATAAAATAAAAAAGAAACAAACCAAGAATCATTTCTTCAAGTAAATTATTAGAATTTAGCTACACGTTCTTTCCAAGAACAAAGACAAATATCAGTTTTTTAAAGTAAAAATGAAATTTTTTAAAATCCAAGTATTGTAAATTTGGTATTTTTCCTAAAATATTCAAAATAAAAAACTTAAAAATGTAAAACTTTATTTATGTTCTAATTTTTACTTAAGTTTTTTAATTTTTCTAATTTTTACGAACAAAAATTAAAAGCATTTAGTAGAAAAAATTTTAACTCGTCATATAGAGAACAAACAAAATATATTTGTAATAAATATAATTTGCCTTAGCCTTGTATATTTGATAAAAAAAGCTACAAGGCTAATCATACGTTTTTCAAAGCATATGTTTATATTAAGTAAAGAGCAGATACTTCAAAAAAGAACAATAGTTGAACCAGGGCAAAGTCAAACAAATTGTATTTATGCATATAACTTTAGAAAGATTTAGGGAGGAAAAAAGGCTTTCAGTAGTTTCTTGCCCGAAAATGCACACTACATAATAAAGCATAAAATGAAAAGAAAACAAGGAAAAGTCTACCAACAACAAATTTTAGTTGCATGTGTCTTTGTTTCTTAGCAGTTTAATTTAGTTTACTTTATTTATATGTTAAAAGAGATTTAAAATATTTTCGCTCCTATATAAGAGAACTTAACTAGAAAAATGCTCAGGATTGTTAAACGGCCTAAAATAAGATCATTACTCAAAATGAATTCCAATTTCAGCAAAAACAGCTTTAATTAGTTTTATAAATACTCCTAAATTTTTGTTTTGTTCAGTTCTAGCCAAACATAATACAAGAAGAATTCATGATTTGTAAACACAAAAGACTTAAAAAATATTGTCTGAAATTTAAAAACCTCAAAGGTTAGACTTAGAAACGATTATGTATACTATAATATACAAATATAAAGAATAACATACCAATACTGTTCGAAGATTCAGTAACAACAACATGATCCAAAGAAAATAATTTTTTTCTAATTGCCTGCGCCTTCTCATGAAATTCATTTGCTTTGTCATTTTGTTTAGTAGAATGATACACATTAGCAAGATTGTTTAAAGTCGTAGCTACATCAACATGTTCAAGACCAAATGATTTTTGTCGAATTTCCAACGCTTTTTCACAACACTCTTTGGCTTTGGCATATTGGTTGGTATGACAATACACATTACCAAGATTGTTTAAAGTCGTAGCCACGTCAACATGTTCAGGACCTAGTGATTTTTGTGGAATTTCTAACGCTTTTTCATGTAATTCTTTTGCTTTGTCATAATCTTTAGTACAAGGATACACATTACTTAGATCGTTTAAAATCCAAGCTACATCAACATATTCAGGACCAAGTGATTTTTGTCGAATTTCCAACGCTTTTTCATAACACTCTGTGGCTTTGGCGTGGTTGTTGGTCTCACAATACAAATAACCAAGATAGTTTAAAGTCGTAGCTACATCAACATGTTCAGGACCAAGTGAATTATGTTGAATTTCCAACGCTTTTTCATAACACTCTTTGGCTTTGGCGTAATTATAGGTATCATGATACACACTACCAAGATTGGTTAAAGTTGTAGCTACATCAACATGTCCAGGACCTAGTGATTTTTGTCGAATTTCTAACGATTTTTCATAACACTCTTTGGCTTTGGCATGGTTGTGGGTTTCACAATACACATCACCAAGATAGTTTAAAGTCGTAGCTACATTAACATGTTCAGCACCTAGTGATTTTTGTTCAATGTCCAACGCTTTTTGGAGAAATTCTCTTGCTTTGTCATATTCTTTAGTATAAAGGTACACCTTACCAAGATCATAAAAAGTCCTAACTACATCAACATGTTCAGGACCTAGTGATTTTTGTTCAATGTCCAACGCTTTTTCGAGAAATTCTCTTGCTTTGTCATATTCTTTAGTTTGAAGGTATAAATTACCAAGATTGTTTAAAGTCGTAGCTACATCAACATGTTCCGGACTTAGTGATTTTTGTCGAATTTCTAACGCTTTTTTATAACACTTTTTGGCATTGGCATGGTTGTTGGTCTCACAATACACATCACAAAGATAGTTTAAAGTCGTAGCTACATCAACATGTTCAGGAGCTAGTGATTTATGTTGAATTTCCAACGCTTTTTCATAACTCTCTTTGGCTTTGGCATAATTATAGGTATCATGATACACACTACCAAGATTGTTTAAAGTAGTAGCTACATCAATATGTTCAGGACCTAGTGATTTTTGTCGAATTTCTAACGCTTTTTCATAACACTCTTTGGCTTTGGCATGGTTGTTGGTTTCACAATACACATCACCAAGATAGTTTAAAGTCGTAGCTACATCAACATGTTTAGGACCAAGTGATTTATTTTGAATTTCCAACGCTTTTTCATAACACTCTTTGGCCTTGGCATAATTATAGGTCTCATGATACACACTACCAAGATTGTATAAAGTTGTAGCTACATCAACATGTTCAGGTCCTAGTGATTTTTGTTCAATATCCAACGCTTTTTCGAGAAATTCTCTTGCTTTGTCATATTCTTTAGTTTTAAGGTATACATTACCAATGTTATAAAAGGTAAAAGCTACATCAACATGCTCCAGACTTAGTGATTTTTGTTCAATTTTCAACGCTTTTTCAAAAAATTCTCTTGCTTTGTCATATCGTTTAGTATAAAGGTACACCTTACCAAGATCATAAAAAGTTCTGGCAACATCAACATGTTCAGGATCTAGTGATTTTTGTTGAATTTCCAGCGCTTTTTCGTGAAATTCTCTTGCTTTGTCATACTCTTTAGTACAATGGTACACATTACCAAGGTTGTTGAAAGTCGCAGCTACATCAACATGTTCTAGACCAAGTGATTTTTGTCGAATTTCTAACGCTTTTTCATAACACTCTTTGGCTTTGGTAAGTTTGTTGGTCTCATTGTACACATTACCAAGAGAGTTTAAAGTCTCAGCTACATCAATATGTTCAGGTCCTAGTGATTTTTGTTCAATGTCCAACGCTTTTTCGAGAAATTCTCTTGCTTTGTCATATTCTTTAGTTTTAAGGCATACATTACCAATGTTATAAAAGGTAAAAGCTACATCAACATGCTCAGGACTTAGTGATTTTTGTTTAATTTCCAACGCTTTTTCGAGAAATTCTCTTGCTTTGTCATATTCTTTAGTACAATGGTGCACACTAGCAAGATTGTTTAAAGTCGTAGCTACATCAACATGTTCAGGAGCTAGTGATTTATGTTGAATTTCCAACGCTTTTTCATAACAATCTTTGGCTTTGGCATAATTATAGGTATCATGATACACACTACCAAGATTGTTTAAAGTAGTAGCTACATCAATATGTTCAGGACCTAGTGATTTTTGTTCAATTTCCAACGCTTTTTCGAGAAATTCTCTTGCTTTGTCATATTCTTTAGTATAAAGGTACACCTTACCAAGATCGTAAAAAGTTCTAGCTACATCAACATGCTTCGGACCTAGTGATTTTTGCTCAATTTCCAACGCTTTTTCGAGAAATTCTCTTGCTTTGTCATATTCTTTAGTATAAAGGTACACCTTACCAAGATCATAAAAAGTTCTAGCTACATCAACATGCTTAGGACCTAGTGATTTTTGTTCAATTTCCAACGCTTTTTCGAGAAATTCTCTTGCTTTGTCATATTCTTTAATATTAAGGTACACCTTACCAAGATCATAAAAAGTCCTACCTACATCAGCATGTTTAGGATCTAGTGATTTTTGTCGAATTTCTAGCTCTTTTTCGTAAAATTCTCTTGCTTTGTCATATTCTTTAGTACATTGGTACACACTACCAAGATTGTTTAAAGTCGTAGCTACATCAACATGTTCAGGACCTAGTAAAGTTTTTTGAATTTTGAGACACTTCTCAAAACATTTCTTAGCTCTTTCGTATTTTCCAATTTTGTAATACACCATGCCAAGTTTGTTTGATTTCTTAGCTTCATTTTGCTTTTGTGAGTCTTTAAAATGTTTAAAATAGTTGAATTTGAAACTCATTATCTTTCTGACATTTGCACCGCTAGAAAAAAATCATCAAAGCTGATTTACTTTTCATTATAAACAAAAACACAATATATTGTCTTAATTCGTTTTTATTCATGTTGTTTTAATTTTTAATGTTTACCGTCTATTGCCAGACTTGACAATTCAGAAACAATTATAAAGCCAAACAACAGTTAACTCTCTGGTCTGAAAATAGACTGGTTATATAGCTTCAGTAGGTATCACAAAAGTAAAGCCCGATAATATGTGCGACGATGCGACAAATTAGATTCTTGCACGGACAGCTTTCAATAGGACACAAACGCCATTATTTCACGGCCATAGGAAGCATTTTGATGTCAAATTAAATCGAATAACTTGTTCTACCCATGACGTACATTTTTTATTGTTAAAAAAGTCGTGTAACTAAATCATTCGAAAATCTACGTTGGTAAACATTATTCGCCATCATTCCTATTTGGTATTTGAATCTTGTACTGTTGGAAAAGAAAATGATAATCTGGTATAACTTTGTTTATTCCCACTCTGTTATTTTGACGCAATTAGCTCAGTATGTTCTATGTGTTACTTACACACTTTTTAGTAGTGTTTAGTGTGATGTTCTAGCGTCAATAGTGAGCTTTAGTAAGTGTGTACTAATATAGAGTGCGACTTAATTCAAGTACGAGTTCGAAGTTTGACCGTGTACTGGATTGGCAGGAGGAAGTTTGTTGTCGTTGTTGCTTTGTCAAAACTTTATTTTAGTTATAAGAGAAAGACCGAGGTTTTTTACTTGGAAAACCGTCGAGTTTTGCGAAGCAAGTAGCTATAGATACGGCTTTGTTTCTTAATAATATCAACAAATCGGTAACAATGATTTTGCAAGAATATAGGACTCTTTATAGGCAGAAAAAATTTACTAATTTACATTTTATGTTTTATATATTTGTAGTATTTTATTGTTTGTTTGCATTTCTTTGCATTTAAGATGCATGGAAGTATAAAAGGTATACAAACTTTTTTCGTAATTGAATGACATTTTGAAGCTGTTTTATTAAAGCATTTTTCTGTTGCAAAAAATATCCACAAATTAAAACTTTTATGTTGCTAATTAAATAATTACACTGGCTACATGGACAAAGTTAAACTTCACTGATTTAAACGTTGACAAATATTGATGGAGTAGTCTAGAGACTGCCAGTTCTGGCACACCTTGGACTGGTAGCCCGCATACATAAGTCCATGACAAAAAAGCGCACAGGATTGCTAAGGCCAAACCCTGGACAACGGCAAATCCAAAGACGGACGGTACACCCTCAGCGCCCCACGCGGCTCTCCGTCGGGGGTCTATCAGTTAGAGAAATATTCTTGCCTAGAGTATATCCAAACATTTGACAGCCATGAGGCATGGCAAGAACAAGTGTGCGTGGTTATTACCCGGAATACTCAGCACATGTTGGCAAAGCTCCATAGCTGAATACTGTGGACTTCATATGAGGGGATTAAGGGAAGGTGGGTGACTTTCACAACCATGTCGTAAGTGTGAGTTCGGAATTCTGGCAGAAACTATCCTTTGCCAAGCCTGTGGTGCAAAGAGGGTGCATCATAAGCTTCGACCAGATCCCATGGATGGAGCTCTACATTCGGAAAAACACAGAAGGCGAAAAGCGACTTTGAGGTCAAAAAAGCGTCTTCGGCAAGACGATGGAGAACCTCCGAAATCGTGTCGATGTGAAGCTTCTCCGGCCAAGCGAGAACGAGAGACTCCACAAACTTTTTGCCAATCCAACATTCAATATAGATCGCATTCAACATTCAACATTGCCAATCCAACATCTCATCTTTGGCGATGCGGGAGAAGTTCGCAGAAGTTCACATGAATAAAGGTAGTCTGCTGCTCAACCGGCCGGTCTTCGTGGGCATGAGCGTTCTCGACCTCTCGAATCATCTGATGTACGACTGGTACTACAACTATCTCAAGGCGCAGTACGGGCTGGCTACAGAGCTCCTCTACACCGACACTGACAGCCTTGTGCTGGAGATCCAGGCTGAGGACGTGTACGCCAATATGAGGCGCAACGCCAGTCAGTACGACACCAGCAACTACCCCAAAGACCATCCGCTCTTCAGCATTGCTAACAAGAAGGTGCTGGGGAAAATGAAGGACGATTGCGCTGGGGCGCCCATCACCGACTTTGTGGGACTCAGGGCCATGATGTACTCTATCCTGAAAGCCGATGGTCTCAAGGAGCGCAAAGCCAAGGGCGTTAAAAAGGCTGTCGTGAAAAAGCATATCCGTCATGCCCAGTACAAAGAGGCACTATTCAAAGGAAAGCGTTTCCGCCAAGGTATGGATATGCTGCACAGTCGCGGGCGTAAGATCTTCGGCGATTATGTAAACAAAACATCGTTGAATCCGCTGGACACGAAGCGCTGGATCGCGGCCGATGGGATCTCTACCTTAGCATACGGGCATAGAGAAGCCGGTGCCATAGGCGAAGAATTTGATGCCTTCGTAGAAGAGCTGCTCCACCTCTAAGCGGAAGGCTCCGTGCGTGTAGTACAAGGAGTGAGCGTTACAGTGAAAGCTTCGCTTTCATAAAAAATGTGACAGCAAATAAAAAAGGCGACAGCAAATAACAGCGAGACAGGACTCCATCGCCTAAGCCAGGGTGTTTCGATCCCAAAGGGCACCACTTGGAGCTCCTCGTGCACAAACGCGCACTTGGGCCTATCGCTCAAATAATACAACACAGGCTTCCCACCTTTAACTAAAGCCCGCTCGACCTGGTGGCAGGTCACACTCCAGATAGGATCGGTCGCCCTACGCCGTTCGCCACTCTCGAGTTCGCTAGGCGCATACAAATACCGCACCATAACATCCGATGGCTAGCGTCGCTCTTTGAAACCAACTGGACGAAGCGCCGGCGAGGGCAGTCTGGCCATAACGCTCCTCTTCCGAATAGCAAGAGAGGGTTTTTCACCCGTCATACGAGTAGTTTCATTATTGAGCGCTTTAACCACCTCAGGAAATCTTGATACCCATTCTTTGTTCCGAGTTCCGGTTTTAGCTAGCTCGTGATGATACTGGTAACAGAATAATCGCTCTGCCATAGTTCGATTAAATCCTTTAACGATCCCCTGATTTCTATGAACCACGACCTTACCCCGTCGAATCGTGACACCATTTTCATAAAGTGATTCACCGCGGATAGGACTACGCTTGTTGTTGCTGCCATGTTTAAACATCATGACCAAAGAACCTTCTATCTAATTGGAGGTACAAGCCACTGACTCATTTACCGAAGGTGAACCATGGCGACGACTCTTGACACTTCTCAAATCTTTGACCCTACATCATTAATGGCAGGTTTCTTCCCCTCCTACACATGTTTGGCTTGGGTGCCGGTGTGTCGCCGTCGGAGCTGCAAAAAGCGATGAGCGACCCGATCAAATCACAAATGCTCATGCAGCGTGGAGGCTTTCCTTGGGCGTTGGCGGAGTTGAGCCTGCTCCCCATGCTGAGAGGAAAGGGGGCGGCACACCAGATCGCCAACTAAATAAAGGCGCACCCTCCTGAACGACAAACTGCAACCATGATTTGCAGGGGATTGGCTGTACCCCCAAGTCTGTTGGGAGCCGCAACCAGGATGGCCCCATACGCGAAGAATGCCACTATTCTCTTCGCCCTCAGTGGGCTCAGCTCGCTTGGAGACACATCGTTAACAGTATCTTCGGCGCGGGTATTCTTAACAGATCATGTCTGACCCCTACCGCGTGACCACTACCGCGTGAAATATGTGCCATCCAGCGGACTAAGGGCGGCGCAAAAAGATTGAGTGCTGGAAAGCCTCGCAAGACGACGGGAACAGTTCGAAGAGCACCCGCAGCGCCAAGGTCGACAACAAGACGGAAGACGGCGGCGTCGAAGTGCGCAGCGCCTAGAACAGCAGGAACACGACAGAAGACCATGGGGCTAACGAAGAATAGCGGTTTGGATGAATTCAAGAGCATGCTCCTGGATGCTGCAAAGAGCACAGGCAAAAGAGCAGCAAATCGTGCAAAATCGAGGGACATTTCTTGGTTGAAATCGTCAGCCACAAGTTTTGCACCCAATGTCTTTGCTTCGGCGCCCGCGGCAGCTTCAAATTTCCATTAGTCTATCAGCAACATTATCTCCCCGGCCTAACGGAGCGCGTCCTCGACCCCGACGAGCGCCCACATCGTGCAGTCGTTCAACATTTAGAGCGGTGCATATCTTTCCGAAATTGATTTTCTGCTGTTATTTCCCCCCCCCCGGGTCAGTTGTCCCAACGCCATCACAGGCGCCTGCGCCTCGTGTTCTTTCGAGTGTTATCGTGTGCCATTCTAGCACTTGCAGTGGCAAATACCCCGCTATCCACAGGCTTTAATTTTACGAAAAAAATGGTTTGACGAGCTTCTGCCTTCACTCAAAAAAAGGGGCAAAATATTTTTCTATTGGGTCAGAGCAATTTTGGCGAGAGCTTCTTCATGAAACGGCTCCTTGCTCACGTTTGTCCAAATAGGCTGTACGTCATATCGAGCACGTCCGCTGATCAATATATTCAACCTAACACGGTCTTGAAGCATTATTCCGTCATGCCTGAATCGATCAAGGATAAGAGTATAGAATCGAAGTCCTATGTCATTATTGACGACATCTGCGTCATGAATCTCAAATGCGGAACGCAGAGGGAATGCCTCTATAAGTTCTTTACGATGTATAGCTATCATCTGAGATTGAACGTTTTCTTCCTCTCCCAGAGCTTCGAAAACATAAAGGACACGAAGGATAACACAAACTTTCTCTATGTCTTCCGACTCACGGATGAGTCGAACGTGAAGCGGTTTCTTAATACGCTCTTCAGGCGGCACTGGCAATAAACCGGCTCTCACCTTCAAATTTTGCGAGAAACTCTTGACCTGCTGCAAACTCTCGATCCTCGCTATGGAAAGAAGCAATCAGCGATTCGCCCATTATTGCGACGAAAAATCTACTACGGTGGACTTTCAGTGAAATCTTTGCTTTCTCCGTCATTACCAGAAACGTTTTTTACCTTCCTAGCCGCTTCGCAGCTTTGCTGGCTCAAAAACTCAGTTTAAGGATTGACGGTTGTCCATAATCTTAACGATATCAATTTAAATATTACTTACCGCGAAGATTCAACGCTTGGAACTCCGTAACGTAAAAATCGTGCAAAACAACTGTAAATATCCTATCAAATATCCTTGTCAAAATACAGTCCCATGGTTCGAGTGAAGTTTTGAGAGGAGTGAGCCAGCACTTCGTACAGAATGTGCAAAAATTGTTAAATTGTTTCAGTGAACCAGTGTATGAATTTGCTTTTCAAATAAAGATATGATTAATTTATTAACGAAGTGGTAAAGTTGAACAGGTTTGAAATACGAGTTTGGTGATTGTGTCTCAAGTCTTGACAGTGGTACATGAGGACTTTCAAACTTGGTAAACACATATTGCTATGAACATTTTCCTTTCACTGGAATGAAAAATGATTCAGCTTTAGAAAAGTAGCGATTCAAGCTGGCGCAATTTCTTCAGGCAACGAAAATCAAATTTAGAAACAAAGCGCACTTAAAATTCATGAGGAATATTTAGTTTAAACGTCTCCAATAAATATATTGTTGATGGATGTCGGGAACCAAATATCATTCTCCTTGATATTGAGAGAAATACGTCCGTAAACGTTCTTGTAATGATAAAAGATCCCGACGCAACTCTGTTATTACGTATTTAAATGTTAACTGGGGCTTAAATAATGTGTGGCGAACATCTGTTACATTACAAATATTGCTAATAACGTTAATAAAGTCAGTCTCAAACTGGAGTCATTAATTCTGTTATTTTCTTTGTACGCTAAATTGAACACACTCTAATTGGCGTAAACATGGATTTTGGGCACTCTAACTTCGAGTCTACCAGGCGTAATGTACGGTCATTTGCATTATTGTTGGCTGGAAATGAATAATAATGAATAATAGCGATGCCCTTAAGTTAAACCGGGGTAGTTTTGAAAAACAATGACACTGCCTTCTGAGGCCATACATTATTTACGATGGTGGCAGTCATCAATATGCACGACTTACAGGCAAATTACTCACAATAAGCAACAAATGCGTCGTTGACAAGGTGAGGCTGCTCCCAAAATGGTGTATGTGCTGGGGGTAACTGGACGCCCTTGGAGGCTTCCAATCATATAAATTATTTTGAAATTCTTGCGGTATTGTTTGCTCATGAGTCAATTTCTTCAGAAATAAAAATTCAGCTTGTAAAGGTATTAATTGATAATACTACTGCGGTAGCTTGCATTAATCAAATGGGCGCATGTTACTCAAGTCCTTTCAGAAGTTGACATGAAATGTCTGGACCTACTGCATTTCGTATGATATTTGGTTGATGGCAGCGCACATTCAAGAATTAAAAAATGTCATTGCGGATTGAGAATCTCGAATATCACGCAGAGAAACAGAATGGCAGTTGAACAAGACTCTTTTTACGTGTGTCATTCAAAAACTAGACGTAACTCCCAACATTGATTTGTTTGCGTTAAGGTTGAAAAATCAAGTTAAACCCTATGTTTCATACCAACCTGACTCATATGCTATGGCTGTCAACGCCTTTACGATATCGTGGGCCGATTATACATTTTATGCGTTCCCACCTTTTAGCATAGTTTCGCAAGTGTTACAAAAAAAGTACAAGATAAAAGCACAGGACTAGTCTTAGCCCTAACTGGCCAACACAAAGTTGTGGCCAGCTTTAATGCAGATGCTAATAGCACATCCCGTTGTTTTACCTAGAGGAAAAACGACTTTAACTCTTCCAGCTCATCCGGATCAAATCCACCCTCTCAATACAAAACTGGAGCTCTTACTTAGCCATTTATCGGGGAACTCCTCTCTGATAGAGGCATTTCACCAGAGGCTTCCCAAATCATCCAGCAGTCTTGGCCGACTGGCACCAAGAAGCAATATTCTACATACCTTAACCGTTGGCGATAATATTGCAACGCAAACAATATCGATCCTATCGCGTCCTCTGTAGAAGAGGGCATTAATTTTCTTACAAAATTATACCATGAAGGTTTATCTTACAGCGGTATTAATACCGCAAGGAGCGCCTTATCTACTATCCTAATGCTACCAAGTGGCATCTCGTTTGGTACACATCCACTCGTTGCTAGGTTTGTTAAAGGTGTATTTGTTGCTAGACAATTTCTTCCTAGATATGCCATGGTCTGGGACGTTTCAGTGGTATTCAAACATCTTTGAAATCTCCATACTCCAAAAGATCTCAATTTGAAATCATTAACACTAAAAACAGTAATGCTTTTAGTTTTATTATCTGGTCAGCGATGCCAAACACTTTATGGATTGGATATTTCTCATATTGAGAAGAAAGAAGATTAAATAGATTTTCATGTGCACCAACTGCTCAAAACATATAAACCTGGTAAAGATGCTGCTCTTGTAGAATTTCGGGCTTATCCACCAGAGCTTGGGTTATGTGTATTCAATTACTTGTCCCATTACCTAAATGCCACAGCATCCATACGAAATGGGGCTAGACAACTCCTATTGAGCTATCAAAAATCTTTTCATTCGGTCACTTCAGCGACCATTTCTCCATGGTTAAAATACGTGTTAAAGGATGCTGGTATATATACTGAGGTTTACAGTGCACACAGTACTAGAACTGCATCAACTTCTGCGGCAAACGCATTGAATATTTCTATGGACACTGTTATGAATGCAGCTATATGGCGTACTGAACAAACTTTTCAAGTATTTTATAATAAACCAATTGAGGCGAAAAACTTTGGCAATGATCTATTTTCTGCCATTTGTGAGTCATGAAATGTGAAATTTCAATTATATAATTTTGTTATTAGTTATCGCTCGTCTCCACATTGCTTTACAATCTTACATGACTACCTAGTGACGTAGAACAGTGACATAATAGAATTAGAAAATTAAACGAGACTTACCTGAAGTTGAAGTTTGATTGAAATTCAATGAGTTACTGTTCAGGAACTAGGAAGTCATCTGAGATAGAGCGCTATCGACTTCGATTTCAGCTAAGTCTCGTTCAATTTATAATTCTATTTTTGACTTTCGTTAACATATTCATATTTACAATCCTATAACCTACATTGAAACGCTTGAATTTACTAATGAACAAACATTTACGTACTTGTTAGCAATGAAACTATGAGATCTCACAATACATATATCTTATATATCTTTCCTGTTTTCTTAAAACCTTTTGCCATCTTTCAAAATCTTTTGCTCTGCGTATGAGATGACTAATATTCCAAAATCACTTTTTTGTCAATACAACTTCATAGTACACTGTTGTCAAGTTACTAGCCAGAAAAACGGTGGACTTAACGCATGCGCACCGAAAATATGCCAAGCATTACACAGTCAATGAGTGGGGCTTCGAAATCACTTTATACATATTCAAATCCTCAGTTTCTCTCAACTGATTCTATGATTTAAAATATCTAGGAGAAAATCTTGCCATAGATGGAGAAATAACTTTGCTGAAGATTAGATAGAGTGTGATTTTTATGTCGCTCTCAATATATGTGAATGTGAGTGAGCTTTTAGTATACGGGTATAGACTTCTTCAAGAATTTTTATTGCCAAAATAAATACAAATCTCAGAGCATCGACGACATTTCCGTCAAGCAACTTCGTTAATATCTCAAGAAATACATTACATTTCGGTCCGAAAGAAAAGGAACAACAGAAAATACAAAACAATTAAGCTCCTTCGTAAGAAAGGAATTCTTTACGTTGAGTTTTAAATCGTACGCACTCACCTACCATGAAAGAGTTTATTTAAATTATATATAATTCACATGTCGTCGTATAGATGGCTTAGACGCAAATAAGACATTGAAAAAGGTTAGTGCAAGAGCTCTAACAAAATATTTTACTTTTAAAATACAAAAAGTTCACATCAAAATTCATCTATAGTGTGTCTACGCTACATACTAGTCATTCAGCGGTGGATTCAAATTTATATTAGAAGACTAATAAATACAACGCTTAATTTGGCCTTATTCTGTTATTAACTGTAAATTCATGTTATGAATAATTTTTATTGATTTTAAAATCGTCGAGTCGCCGGACTCCAGGTCTGCATTTAAATTAAAATCGTCGAATCATGTTTCCCTTTAATCATAACTCACTGTTTTAAAGGAACACACGACAAATAATTGTTAAATGTTTGTTGAGTAATATTGGTTTTGTAAAAATTTTAAAGCTTGAGAATTAAAGCAAGCCAAGAATATATTCAAATTACGAAATCATTAATATTACAGATAAAATAACCGATCATCTATGACGTATAGAAATTACAACTTTATTTATATTTTCTGTATCATACCTTGAACTGATTACGACTTCAACTTTCTTGAATTCATCTCATAAAAAAATCATACGCATCCTTTAATTCCGTGTATAATAAATGTTTTTTTGCAAAGGAATTTGAACCATCGTAGGAATATATTGTTATGTAAAACAAGGGTATTACACCATATGATTTTTATTGTTGTTAATCATAACATTTTTTAAATAATATAGTGAACATTGATTGAGCAAAACATTAGATGTATATTTGAATTATAACTTCGCGATGTTTTTATCGTAGTGCATATGCTCACTTTAATACTTTGATCATTTATCTAGTACTTATAATTAAATGTTATTTATAAATTAAATTGCACAGAAAGACTGTAAATGCTGATAAATGTTTAGCATAATATTGAAATACCGGCTGAAAATTGCAACATACAAACTTGTTTAATTATTCAAGAAATTTGAAAGAAACATAAACAAAACAAAAATATTATGTCTTCGTTTTATTATATATGAACATGAAAATAGCAAGCAAAACACTCACTGACGGTCTTAATTGAACATCCTAAAATACAAATGTTTTTCAAATACTGGCAAACATTGGATATACTGACAATGAATGAACAAGATACAATTTTCCTAAAACTTTGCTAAAAGATCAGAACGCAACCTCCACCAGCGACTTTTCATATTATTTAGATTCGATAATACGAAGTATGTTCTACAAACACAATGCAAACGAGAGTCTTCACGTCCTCCATTATATTTTGACCAGCTGCATCCAAGCCATTTTCCTCATCCAGGTAATTCAATAGAAATCTATGGTCATTATTAGAAGGAAATCTAGAAGCTTTCTTGCATGCGTGAGCATATTTTATAGAACTGCACAGAAGTTTTTTATTCTGGTTTTTATTGTGGCATGATTATTATTATATATATATAAGTAGTTTAATTGTATTGCATGAGAACAACTTACAGGGTACAACTTATTGAGGACAATTTACGAGGCACAGCAAATTGAAGATAACTTATACGGCGGTGTAAGTTGACAAAACAACACCCTACAAGTCTTGGAGACATCAACTAAGCCTTTTTGACTTCTGTGCCTTTAATCTGTTTAGATAAACTATTGTGAATCATTGTTGCAATCACGTACACTAGACTGGGGGTAGTGTTCAGACTGAGCAGATAAGTTAAACTTGTTAGCCTATTGTTTGATAGTATTGAGACTCTTATTGTTAAAATACGTAATTGATGAAAAATAAATAGCTTCAGTGATTATAACTGGTGTCACACTATTTTTATAACATGTGGAAATACAACGAAAATTCGTATTGGTTATTTCAGTCATGATTATTTGAAACCTGTGCGTGTCTCAAAATGATGCTATTATTTAAAAAAATTAAAATACGTACATAAATTACACTAAATATGTGTTCTAAAATGTTAAAATATTTCACATATGCACAACATTTCTTTTTATTATTATGAAATTCCTGATTGGACCGTGGAAGCTCTACGTATCCAAGATTTGTAATTTAGAGATCCATTTCTTGGCTTCTTCCTCCGTCGCTACATACAAATTATACAATCGTTTCTCTGTACGAAGCTATAGAAGAATATATAGCGCAGTGAAAGAAGTATTTAAGAAGAATAAGTATTTTAGATGCATGATGGTTTAGATCGGTTCTATTTCAAAGATTTAAAACAGGGTTCAATGTTATCAGCGTAAAATATTAAATTGCTTGTTCAATGTCAATCTAAATCAACTAAAAGTGGTAAAGAAAGGATCATCTTTAAGCTTCAGGGAAAATTTAAAATTTCATAAAAGAGCTTATTCCCATTATTTAATGCTAGCCACGCTTACATCGTTCACAGAAAATATCAAGCACGATTAACCAAATGGTTTTTCATACAATAATTTAAACCAATCAAAATTCGTGATGATTTAGAGGACCTTGAAGCCTCAAACAAACAACACAGCGATGAAAGATACACAAATATATATACTTACGTCGAAAAAAACTTGCTTCTCGTTTGCAAAAAATATCAATGAAATTTGCAATTTTTATAAAAAAAAAACACGACAATACAATTACAGCACTTTTACAATCATGTAATCATGTTTACAGTTTTATCGTACAAGTAAATACGAAATTGCAACTTGTTCCATACTTAAATATATTATTAATTTTTATATACTGAAATAAATATGTTTTCTACAGATACTAAAAAAGCTTAAAACTTTGCAATTAGGTAATATCCTAGGAGAAGTTTTAATTTGGAACACACAACACCCTCAACACGCAAAAAATCCAAAGTTAACAGAAAAGTCGTTTTTCCTAGTTATGCAACCAAAGTCAATAGAGCTTTGTTTTAAAAGCTCGTCAAAACCATGGAAGAAATAAGACTATAGAGCAAAATATTGAAATAAAACTTACAATTCAACTGTGACATTTCACATGAAATAATTTCAGTTAAGTTGACAACACCTTGACAATGAACATCGCTTACTTCATCATAGTAACGAAGCTACAAAACCAATTAATTTGTGAAAACATAGACATCGTAAAATGTTAAAGCTAAGGACAGCAAATTGCAATGAACTAGAAATAAGTGCATCGAACAATTTGCACCGTTTAAACTTTGCGATTTTCAGCATCAAAAGAGTCGCAAACTTTAAATCATGCACCTCCCGTTCTCAGAACTTCTTTTTAACAATTCCATGCTCTGTCAGTAATGTAACGATTTTTAAAATGCACTTTTTGTTACTCTTGCTTTTAACGTGATTTCACAAATACAACAATGAAAATTTAACGTGAAATCACAAAAAGAAGGTATCGCAAAGTATGATTTGGACTAAATCAAATAGGCACAAATCTATGGTAAGAAACAACAAAGTTAACCTTTCTATAGTAATTTTTAACAGAAACCAGTACACATTGACAATCTGAAGCTTTATTTTACACCGTTTTCCATCTTTCCTTATCACGTTCCATCAAAATATCGTTTACTAAAATAGCCAATAAAGAACATTACCGGATGTCTTTCCGTATCCAATACAAAATACCGTTGCTTCCATTGTTTGAATAAAGCACCTCGTTTCCATAGATACCCACACAAAAATTTCGAAGATTTGTTTAAACTTGGAGACTATGGAATGATAAAGATTATTCAAATGACTAATTCATGATAAATCACTTTGGCTAGTATAACTAAAGCTTAATCCGGTATAACTGAGTAATATAAAGCGAAACTTAACAATATCTTCTTTGTTTACATATTTGTTACATGATAGCAACTACTATCATGTAATATCATTTTAATGTCATATTATAATTTCATATATAATTAATTAGAACGTTATCTAGAAGCTTGCTTGCATGCGCTAGAAGCTTGCTTACATGCGTAAACACTTTAGAACCGCAACCGCATTTGTTGTTATTGTGGTTAACTATATCTTGCTGTAACATACTGTATTGCGTATGGGATGTAGGTCACAAAACCACAATACTTCCGATTAGATTATATATATATATCAGTAGTTTAGACCACTGAGTACAACCTACGAGGACAACCTACGAGCACAAGCTACGAGGAGAAACTTAGGAGGCATAGCCTACCGAAGTAGGTTGACAAGCTACAATCTACCAGACAACTATTTTGGCTTCTGTGCCATAACTATCTTTTGGCTTCTGTGCTTTAATCTATTGGAAAACTATTGTGAGTCATTGTTGGACTCACGAACGCTCAAGAATAAAGACTCGCGGTTGTACTCAGACAGAGGAGATAAGTTTTACTCATACTTATCGATATAATTATTAAGACACTTATCTACTTTTTATATTTACGCGTTGATTAATAAATTGTTTGAGAAATATAACTGGTTCACACTATCTTTGTTGCGTGTGGAAATAGAACCAAAATTAATAGTTATTCTTTCGGGACCACGCACGTAACAATATTATATAATTATAAATTTAAAAGGGAAGGAAAATGCTTGCAATTAACAAACATCAATAGTAGAAGTTCACAAGTGTACTATGTTGTACCTCATGTAAGCTTTTGTTACTATTAGATGGCATGCTATCATTCTGGTCTTTCAGATTCTTGTAATTAGGACACGTTTTAGGAACACGTGATCCGCATTTCTCGTGGCAGTTGTATCCACATTCTGTGCATCTGAATCTTACAAAAAACACATATTAAAATACAAAAAAATTTTTGGTGGCAGGAGCCAAAATCTCTCCACAAAACGTTAACGTAACTACGACGCGTGGTGAACAGTTTTGGGGTATCAAAATGCCAGGACCGAGCCAAGCCATTTTAATCTATTTTGGATAGACTTGAATAAATTTCTTAAATTATTAAATTATCAACGGTAGACACTCATTGAAATTTATGATAGACAATAGCGGCGTCACAATCATCATGAAATAAATTATCAGTTGTATGACATAACAATTATCATAAATCTAGCACAAAAATATTGTCTGGCTGCGATTGTTTCACTTTCATTTCAAAATTAAATTTTTACTAGGGGTATAATTAACTAACATAAACGCGCGTGCATTCTGCTATAAAGCTTTGCTAGTTGTAAAACTTTATTAGCAAAAATTTCCATAGAAACTTTGCACAGTAGACAAGATAAAGAAGCGTGTTTATAGATGGAACGGAAAGTCAACTGCATGGCCATCATAAATAGATAGATACACAAGCAAACCATACCTCCTTTTCCAATATTCCATATCACTTGTAGACAGAAATCGCAGTTGGTTGGCGTAAAGAAACTGTGAGGTTCAAATGAATGAGGTCGTGAAAAACCTTGGTTACTGTAGTCTTCGATTTGAAGTTTCCCCTGAAATATAAAAGTAACATCTGTCACATAGTATGTAGCTTTAAAAGAAGCTAAGTGAAATCAGTTTCTACAAGGTCATCTTATAAAAGTAACAAAGTTAATCTCTACTTGAAAGGTATAAATACGCAGCAAAAGTTGTAGAAATAATTTTGAATTACAAATTTAAGCAATTGCTGTCTGTTCTTCGCAAAACACAACAATGTTGACATTTTTTTAAAGCTAAGATCTTAACAGGCATGGAAAGCCTAACAAACGTAACAAAGGAATCAACGTATTATGAAAATTTAAACAAAACCAATTATTTACTGAAACCAGTACAAATGGTGTGTTGTCATGTCAAGTGAGCCGCCACATGATAGGTCAATTTACAAAACAAATTATTTACTGAAACCAGTACAAAAGGTGTGTTGTCATGTGAAGTGAGCCGCCACATGATAGGTCAATTTACAAAACAAATTATTTACTGAAACCAGTACAAAAGGTGTGTTGTCATGTGAAGTGAGCCGCCACATGATAGGTCACTTAACAAAACAAATTATTTACTGATACCAGTACAAAAGGTGTGTTGTCATGTGAAGTGAGCCACCACAAGGTAGGTCACTTAACGAAACAAATTATTTACTGAAACCAGTACAAAAGGTGTGTTGTCATGTGAAGTGAGCCACCGCAAAGTAGGTCACTTAACAAAAGAAATTATTTACTGATACTAGTACAAAAGGTGTGTTGTCATGTGAAGTGAGCCACCACAAGGTAGGTCACTTAACGAAACAAATTATTTAATGAAACCAGTACAAAAGGTGTGTTGTCATGTGAAGTGAGCCACCACAAGGTAGGTCACTTAACGAAACAAATTATTTACTGAAACCAGTACAAAAGGTGTGTTGTCATGTGAAGTGAGCCACCGCAAAGTAGGTCACTTAACAAAGAAATTATTTACTGATACTAGTACAAAAGGTGTGTTGTCATGTGAAGTGAGCCACCACAAGGTAGGTCACTTAACGAAACAAATTATTTAATGAAACCAGTACAAAAGGTGTGTTGTCATGTGAAGTGAGCCGCCACAAGGTAAGTCACTTACAAAAGTTCCAACATTAAGATGTCAATTTTACCTCCATTTCAGGAAAAAGAAATTAAATGAAGATTAAACTAATGCGTTAACTGACTACTTTTCAAGATTTTATCAAAAAATCAGAATTCAGAGACATTAAAATTTTATACAAACTGTGTTCCAGAATCTTTCAAAATGGCAGCATGATACCAATCTCATATTGTTTGAAAAAAACTTTTAAAAACACGGGTGCTGATTAGTGCAATGCTTGAAAAACCCGTGTCTATAAAACCCTTTATTGCACAAGAGCTTCAGTCTCTCAAAATTATTGAAAAACTTCCGTGGTTATGGCGGAAAGTTTCAAGGCAAAAATATAAACAACATGTTATTAAAATTCAAGAATTCATTGTCTTTATATTCTTCTTAAAACGTTATTTCATAAAGAAAATACAAAAAAATATTTGCCTATTCCTATTGATTTATATAGAAACACTCGTGAAATTTTTACACACGCGCTTCGTGTTTCTCTTTGACATGTAATTTATTGTTTCTCCCAATCACGTGTTTCTAAAACTCTCTAGAAACTCAGAAAGTGTTTTCTAGCTCTTAAAGAACACAACATATTCCAAGACAACATGAATACAATTTCACGGTTTAGTGCTACCAGCACAGCAAAACAAAATGTGAAAAAAGTGCATTTTTATAAGTTACCAAACTAATACAAAAATCTTTTTGTATATAGAAATTATTTTATCAAAAATCACACAAGAGAACGAGTATATTGCATGAACGAGAATATTGATTCAAAATCACGTAATCATAAAATGGTCATTGAAGTTATAAATTATCTACAATCAATATAAATTAATCATAAAGAAAAAGAACCATAAATACTACCTCAAGTATTATGACCATCGAATCTCGTTTGTGTAGTACACCACTACGGACTCTGGAAAGTTCTTCGTTGTATGTTAAAAACTGTAAAGAAAAAATGCCAGTCAGTTATGGTGTTCATTCGTACCAGGCAAACACCACAGTCTGGGATGGTATTCATACCATGCACATACTCCAGTCTGGTATTCATACAATTCATACACTCCAGTCTGTAATGGTATTCATACGTACGATGCACACATTCAGTAAGCAAAAATTAGTTATGCTGCCTAAATGAGACCTAAGATATGATATTCACAGCCATTTACAAAAAATCCAGTGGATGACCTTTACTAAATGTTTACAAAATAAAAGTGAAACAACACGTCACAATGAAAGTATATTTGCTATAAATACCGTTTTCGTTATTTTAGGCTGTTCAAACGCTGCCATAAATTTTTTTCAACGAGTTGCGTGTTTGTCAGCCTCTTCTTCGATGCGATTATATTCGTACAAACGATATGCACAGCTACTACTGTCGTAATGAACCGATCCACCAAACATACCACTTCGACAGCGTCTAGTAAACAATATGAAGCGTTAGCTATTTTATTCAATAATTTACGCATGGTTGAATATTGTAAATCACTTTTTTAAACATATAGTGCAAGCATGCAAGCTACGAATGGCATTAAACTTATTTTTTAATAGAAACATGCTAATAATGGAAGCACTACATAATGTTTAAATGGAAACATCCTAACTATTAAAGTACTCAATAATTTTCAAATGGAAACACGCTAAGTATCGAAGTACTTCACTAATTTTTAATGGAAACACGCAAATCGTAGATGTACTTTGCTAAGTTTTACATGGAAACGCGCTTACTTCTTAACGCAAAATTATATTTATACCTTTTGGCATCGTACTTGTCTTCTAACTTCTGTTGTCCTTCCTCGGCAGCGGTTTCTGTCTCATTTATAACTTCTTGATCAAACTCTGGACCAGTGGAGACATTCTCCGAAACAAAATAACTCCATAATTTTAGATTGGAAACGTTGCAATGAGGACGAAGCACCTGGGAATTTAAAGAGAATGTATTAAATCTGGTTTACGACAAGAAAATCTTCAAGAGAAAATAAAGGAAACAATCCTTGTGATTTAGTAAACATATTTTAGATGCTAAATAAATTATAATTTTTGTGTTTGTGAGCGAAATTCTAACAACAAAAATATTTTTATCGTCCAATTTATAATCAAACCTTTCCTATTTGCACTAACAAATTTTGTTCAAATTTTGTTCTATCTCGTTAAAAACATCGCACAATATAATTATACACAGACATACGTATTTGTCCTCGTTTTTGTCAAGAGAAGAAAAATATTTAGGTTTAACAATTGACACTACCAAATTTTACTCTCAGACACGCGTGTCAATTTATTAAGTCGTACAATGACAGAAAACTTTGAAGTTAATGACCATGAAAGAGTTGCTTTTAAGAGTTAAATGTATATTTCAAATTTATGGCGAGAAAAGCGCCTTAACTTCATGACTAAAATTTTTGATGGAATAAAGTTTTCAAAAAAAAATTTATGCTAACTCAAGCTTTGGTCAAACGTTTTTCTTGTGTAATATAAAAAAACATTTCCCACAATACTCAGACGACGGACACCATACCATCTTAACCCCAATTTTCTAAAATAACTTTAAGATACAATGATAACCTGATGGACGCCATCAAGAAATTGCAAGAAAACAGGCGTGAATCCACTTGACTGCGTTGAATGTGTATGATTACAGCGATGTGAGAAACAATGTCCAAAGAACAACCATTTTTTTCAACTAAAACTTTAAAACCATTAATCGTTCGATAGTATGGATCTAACATTACTTGAGCAACTGACGTCACCTACGAAAAAACAACATGAAGTATTAACGGTAGTTGTTCGTACGTAAAGCAGAGAAATTGCCAGTTCGATCATTGGGAAGGGGGGAGTGGAGAATATTTATATAGGAACATGAAAATGGAACTGAAAAAAAAACACGTTCGATTTCAAAGGAACTGGATAAGACAAAACGTAAGATCTTGCGCTTGGGTATTGAGGGCCTACACTACTATTGCCATTGACTATCGCTAAAATAATAACACAGATAACAAACACACAAAGAAAGATTAAAAAACGTACAGTGCAGCAGGCTCCCATCTTTGCTCAGTTATTGCTTTGTCAACGGAATCCACAACAGAAACACGTTTAGATGCATTGTCATTTGATCGTAGATTCATCGTTTCTTTAGACATGCTGACGTTGGCTGCCAGTGAACGATGTTTCGCCTCCGCTTTATTCCACGTTACAGGATTTGAAGACACTTAAAATTAAAAGCATAGAAAATCACAGTTACATAAGCACATGATAATGCTTAAAGCAAAACTTTAGGATCCATAAGAAAAAAGTGATAAATGCAGGTACATTTGTTAATGTTAATAAAACTTAAAGAATGGCAAACAGTCAATACATACTTGTATTATAATACATAAATATCTTACAAAAATCAACAGTATCCATAATTTTATAGCGTAGACAATCCAGCTATAACTAAATCACTCAGTTTTAGAAAAACAATTATTCAATGTATTTTTATTAGTTCTCGTTTATTTTTCGAGAATACTTTATTTCAAAATGTGATTTTTAAAAAAACGAGAATCCACAACTTACGCATAATTATAGTAAAGTAATATATATTGCTGTGATACCAAGGGTGGCAATAGATCTGTGTTCATGTGGGAGGGCATTGCGCTAGGGGGGGGGAGGGCACTTACATGTGAGGGTAGGGGACGAGCGTTGAAATGATAAATGTAAACAACTAACCAACGGCAGATAAATATTTGTCTTGCTCCACGTTGGATGAACGTATTGCGTCAGTGCTTCCACCACTTGCAGCTACACCAGAGCGAATGATGGATGCCACAGAGCTTCGTTCAATGGCAGAAGATCGCAATAAAACGGCGAATTTATTGACTTTATGTCTCCACGTCGCAACAGGAAAACGCATATTGCGATGATTTTTAGACACGCGCAACAAAGAGTCATCGGTCACGTGTTGTGGCACCACTAAAACAGCCGGGTAACTGAAAGAAAAATCCACAATATGATGACTATTTTGTCGAAACATGTTTACTTTTAAGACTTGTAAAGCTTACCCTTTCGCAAAATAAATGTATTGTACGAGTAAATATGAGTTTTAAAACACTTATGGCAATAATGAAAGGGTTAAATGCTCCTAAGTCTTATTCGGAAACTTTGAGCATAACAATTATGTAATAGAAAATTATTTGCTGCATTTTTCTTATAACTTTACCTTCGACAGGCTGCGTACGAAAGATTGACCATAGAAAGCCTCCAAGATCCACTTTTACTCCCTATACGTTCCTCAAGTACAGAGCCAAAGCCAAGTCTTTTATAGTCTTCACAATACGGAGTTAAATTCAAGTTTTCAATAACCAGCGCATTTTGTACCACAAGGGATCCATCACCCTAACAGAATATATATAACCAATAACATTGCAGAAAAGCTAACAATAAAGTAAGTAATTGTTAGTAATGGTAAGTAAGGGTAGACAATGGTAAGTAATAGTAACTATAATGGTAAATAATGGTAATTATTATAAGGCAAGCGTCACTTCCGGCTAAGTGGCGCGCTTTGATTGGCTCAGAAACATTTTGCCGGTCCATTATTTTCCCGTAATCGACCACGGTCCAAAATGCGTAATTTTACAATCAAATGTAAAGAAACTTCGTAAAGCAAACAGTAAAACGCAAAAAAAACACGAAACAAAAAACCATTTACGAATGTGATTCGAAGGAAAAACACTTGGAAAACAGTTAAACTATCTAGACGATACAATTTAAAACGATTTATTTTTTATGGACGAAAACTAGAAAAGTGAAAATCAACCCGTAAAAACATCAAGGACGAGAAAGAAATCAAGCTTCGTTTCAGGTCAAATAATGCCATATAATAATTCTTTTAATAACCTCGCTTTCTCGGTCTTTACTGAGAAATAAAGGGTGTGCTTAGCATAGTATGAAGCATTTTCATTTAGCTCAATGCTTGTGAGGCACCTCAGTATGGTGGAAAGATTTTCATTTGCAATCAAGACAATAGAACAAACATTGTAAAGACAATTTCCATCACCCAATGTACTAAAACAAGTTGAGTAGAAAATATTACTATATAGTTATATAGTTGAGGTACATAAATTATTTTTTTAATGTTAGAGAAAGATCATGTCCAAAGCAATGAGCTTCAGCTATACAACAAATTAGCAAGCTTAATGTTATGTATTGAGGAAGAGACTCATTATTTATTTATCTATAGGGTACAAAGCAGCCAGCTAGGAGAATTAGTTGCAATTTAACTGCAAACTTTAAAAATTGAGAAGGATAATTATTATTTATATAACAATAGGGTACAAAGTAAACATCTTAGAGAACAAAGTTGCAGTGTCATAGAAAGTTCTAAGAACTGAGGAGGTGGCTTATTTGTAAAACTATATGGTCAAAGCAACCCAATTTCAGGAATGCAGTTCCAGTGTTATGGCACGCATTAAAAATTGAGAAGTAGGATAATTATTTATATACATCTTTTGGTACAAATCAAACATTGTCAGGGACACAGCTGCATTTTTATAGCAAGCTTTAATAATTGAGGAGGTGGCTTATTTGTACATATATCTATATGGTATTGTTACAAAGTAACCAGCTTTTGGGAATAAAGAACTTCGCCTTTTTATAGAAAGCTTAAGTATTGAGGAGGAGGCTTATCATTTATATGACCTACATGGTACAAAGCAACCAGTGAGTTTCGAGAATACAGTTGCAGTGTTATAGCAGGCATTAAAAATTGAGAAGTAACATTATTTTATATACATATATATCAATCGGGTACAAATCAAACAGCTTCTAGGACACAACTGTAGTGTTATAGCAAGCTTTAATAATTAAGGAGATGGCTTATTTTCAATGAAAATACGAGGTCATTTTAATGAAGTTTGAGTGACTGACCACCATATTAATTCCATTTGATAAATACATCATTAAGGGCCATAAGCATAATTGAGTGATTTTTATCATCTATAGCAAGTAACTACGTCAGAATCTTACCTTACTGGTGCACAAAGCATTATATGTCATTCTTCTGACTCTGCAGAAAAGGCAATTCTGAAAATTCACAAGATCATACTCGTCGTCGTTATTCCAATTTTGCTTGTTCAAGCTCTCTCTTGCACCAAAAAGCGTTCACAAGCTTCTTCAGCTTAAAAATCTTGATGGAAATACCTTCTTCAATATTAAAAAAACTGAAACTTCGACTTAGTATAGCGCAGAATGTCAATACTCGCAGTGTAGGAGACCATGGTAGATGTAATATGTATTAATCACTGTTGTCAATATCATTGATTTTGGCAAGCTGTTTTACTACTATTTCCCATCTGCAACGATGTCTCAGTCATTGCGCAACAAAATTATGGCTAAGGTGTCGATCCAGATTTCATGGTGTCACTTGCACAAAATGCTTTTGCTGTGATTGGCTTCACACTAGACACTCTTTTTAAGGTGTCAAAAGATAGCAAATTGCGCAACATTCCAACCGCCGACTATTCAGATATTATTTCACACAAAATTTGTACAATAACCAACAAGAAAAACCAAGGCGTGGGGACTAAGCTTAGCTAGTCTGGCAGGGCCTGGCCGCTATGCCACACAATAAATCTTATCCAACAGAAAAAACTATGGAAAAACACACATAAAAAAGAAATTGTGGTACAGTTTAAAGTGCAACATGAATTCAAAACAATTCATTAAAATTGAGCACGGAAAAGGCAGATATTCTTGTATAGAAGACCAAGAAAAACAAGCAGTTGGGGAGTGAACATGGTAACACGTTAGCTCACTGAGCTGAGCTTATAGATGACTTTAATACTCAGACTAAGCTTGTTTACAGCTTACTGACAGACAGATTTATCCCAAGGGAGGTTAAACATTGTTTCCAGTGTTGTCTAAAAACACTCGATTAAACCTGCCTTTTAGCAAAACGTAAACAAGTCACGTCATCAATAAAATAATGTTGGTATCATTTACACACAGATATATCTATTTTTATGACCCTGATTTGCTAGAAATTTATTTATAATGGCCCGTAAAAAAGGATGTTCTTCTACAGCACTTTGATTGTTATACTAAAACATGTGTTAACTAATATATATATATATTAGTTAACTACTGGGTCACAAGATCCAGTAGTTATGGTGCAGGAGTCACCATTGTACTATGGTGATAGCCGGGAGGGCACATTGTTATACACTTTGTATATTACGCTCGCTGCGCTTGCGCAGTTTGAGCGCTCTCGGATTGCGTAGAGAGTCTCATAAAGAGACGTTCACCGCATTCGCTTTATACATTGCTCACCTATATAGGTTTGAGCGCTCTGGTGACTCTACAATACAATCCATACAATGTGTAACCGTACGTCCTGTGTCCCAAGTGCAGGAGTCACCATTTTACTATGGTGATAACTGGGAGGGCACATTGTTATACACTTTGTATATATATATATATATATATATATATATATATCATCGCAGGCTCGGGGGGCACTGGGGTATCGTTTTTGAGCAGTCAGCGGTAGTAAACATAAAAAATAGAGAGGGTGAGCCTGTTATGATATCAATATATATATTAGTTCATAAAGTGTAATAGAAAATATATAAAAACAAAAATAACACAAAAAAAGATATATTTCATAAAAAAAGATATATTTACTGTACAATACATAACATTTTTTCAAAAATGAAAGTCCAAAGTCCAATTTACTGATGATACAAATTGTTTCGCTTTAAGACATTATTGACAAGAAAGAACCGCAAATACGACTCAGTTATTTCACCAACTTTAACGTCCCAAAACCAATTAATCCAATCTTCTATTTGTACACAAACGCATGTAAAAGAATTTATAGAAGCTGGTATGTCACACATTGTAAATTTTTGATGGTTATACCAATGATGATTATATATCAGAGTCTATGATTTGACCACTTTATTTGTTTCTTCTTCTTGCATATATGGATGTGGATAATGATCGTTTTCGCGAAACGAAAGTTGATTGCGTTGACTTCTTTCTTTTCTTATCCTACGTTGAAACGTACGAATTTACCAAAGAAGGGGCATTTACGTACTTGTTAGCAATGAAATTATGAGCTCTCGCTGTAAATATATCTTATATATCTTTCCTGTTCTCTTACAACCTTTCGCCATCTTACCAATATGAGATGACTAATACTCAAAAATCCTTTTTTTTAATACAATATCATAGTACACAGTCGTCAAGTTACTAGCCAGAAAAACGGTGAATTCAACGCATGCGCACAGAAAATATGGCAAACATTGCACAGTCAATGAGTGCGGCTTCGAAAGCACTTCATACATATTCAAAGCTCAATTTCTCTCAACTGATTGCTTGATTTGAAATATTTAGGAGAAAATCTTGCCATAGATAGAGAAATGACTTTGCTCATAATTAGATAGAGTGTGATTTTTATGTCGCTCTCAATATATGTGAATGTGAGTGAGCTTTTAGTTTACGGGTATAGACTTCTTCAAGGTTTTTTATTGCCGAAACAAATATAAATCTCAATTCCGTCCAACAACTTCGTGAATATCTCGGGAAATACATTACATTTCTGTCCAAAAGAAAAGGAACAACGGAAAATACAAAACAATTAAGTTCCTTCGTTAGAACGGAATTGTCTACGTTGAGTTTTAAATTGTACGCACTCACCTACCATGAAGTAGTTTATTTAAATTATATATAATTCACATGTCGTCGTATGGATGACTTAGACGCAAATAAGACATTGAAAAAGCTCAGTGTAAAAGCTCAAACAAAATATTATATTTTTGAATTACACAAAATTCAGTCAAAATTTATGTATAGTGTGTCTACGCTATATACTAGCCATTCAGTGGTGGGTTCAAATTTATATCAGAAAACTAATAAATACAACACTTAATTTAGCTTTATTTTGTTATAACTATAAATTCATGTTAAGAATAATTTTTATTGATTTTTAAATCGTCGAATCGTCCGACTCCCTGTCTGCATTTAAACTTAAAATCGTCCAATCATGTTTCCCTTTAATAAAAACTCGCTGTTTTAAAGGAAGCACGACAAATAATCGTTAAATGTTTATTGAGTACGATTGGTTTTGTAAAAATTTTAACCCTTGAGAATTAAAGCAAGCCATGAATATATTCAAAGTACGAAATCATTAATAGTACAGATAAAATAACCGATCATCTATGACGTATAGTAATTACAACTTTATTTACTTTTGTTAACCTACCTTGAACTGATAGCGACTTCAAATTTCTTAAACTCATCTCATAAAAACATCATACGCATCCTTCAATTCCGTGTATAATAAATGTTTTTATGCAAAGGAATTTGAACCTTCGTAGGTGTATATTGTTATGTAAAACAAGGGTATTACACCATATGATTTTTATTGTTGTTAATCATAACATTTTTAAAATAATATAGTGAGCATTGATTGAGCAAAACATTAGATGTATATTTGAATTATAACTTTGCGATGTTTTTATCGTAGTGCATATGCTCGCTTTAATATTTTGATCATTTCTGTAGTACTTATAACTAAATGTTATTTATAAATTAAATTGCACAGAAAAAGTGTAAATGCTGATATATTTTTAGCATAATATTGAAATACCGGCTGAAAATTGCAACACACAAACTTATTTAATTATTCAAGAAATTTGAAAGAAACATAAACAAAACAAAACTATGTCTTCGTTTTATTATATATGAACATGAAAAAAAGCAAGCAAAGCACTCACTGACGGTTTTAATTCAACAGCCTAAAATACAAATGTTTTTCAAATACTGGCAAACATTGGATATACTGACTAAGAATGAACAAGACGCAATTTTCCTAAAACTTTGCTAAAAGGTTAGAACGCTACCTCCCCCAGCGACTTTTCATATTATTTAGCTTCACTAATACGAAGTATGTTC
This sequence comes from Xenia sp. Carnegie-2017, assembly GCF_021976095.1. NCBI lineage: Eukaryota > Metazoa > Cnidaria > Anthozoa > Malacalcyonacea > Xeniidae > Xenia > Xenia sp. Carnegie-2017. The sequence goes on along the minus strand of NW_025813504.1, from coordinate 2,941,304 downwards.
TACAACCACAATGCAAACGAGAGTCTTCACGTCCTCCATTATATTTTGACCAGCTGCATCCAAGCCATTTTCCTCATTCAGGTAATTCAATAGAAATCCATGGTCATTATTAGAAGGAAATCTAGAAGCTTTCTTGCATGCGTGAGCATATTTTATAGAACTATACAGAAGTTTTTATTCTGGTTTCTATTGTGGCATTATTATATATATATATATGTAAGTAATTCAACTATATTGCATGAGAACAACTTACAGGGTACAACTTATTGAGGACAATTTACGAGGCACAGCAAATTAAAGATAACTTATACGGCAGTGTAGGTTGACAAAACAACACCCTACAAGTCTTGGAGACATCAACTAAGCCTTTTTGACTTCTGTACCTTTAATCTGTTTGGAAAACCTATTGTGAATTATTGTTGGAATCACGTACTCTAGACTCGGAGTAGGGTTCAGACCACAGATCTAATAATACACTAGATAGTGCAACGGCTTGCATTTCATAAGTAGTGGTTGAAGCCGGGCAAATTTACTTCCGGAGCCATAAAGTAGTGAGAATCAATATGGCGTTGTATTAGAAAATATCTGGTCAAAGCTGATATCTTGCAATTACTTGCAAGTCACGACGGTAACATAAACTGGTTTACTCTATTAATGAAAAAAATCAATGTGACCATAGTTTTTCAAGAAAAAGATAGCAGAATACGCCAATACATTGCCGTAAAATTGATTTCAAGTGTAGCTCGATTTGAAAGCATCAGCAGCGACGAAGGCTTAAGATACTGGAATTTGCACATCTAAATATCGTATCACAGCACAATCTGCCACAAAATGTTCAATCGAACGTCGTATAATTATCTTCCGATATTTATTGTTAAGTAAAACGAGTTGCAGATAACAGTTTGAAAGATTTTTCACGATTTATATAAAGTATATTGTTCACTGTACATAATTAAATATTGCACTGGATTATTGTACCAGAAATGCATTTTTCTGGTGTTTCTAGTCGGCAAACGAATATAGCTATGTCACGATGTGAGTAATTAATACGTTCAGAAATTATTTACAGAAAGAATGTGAAGAGTCTACCTCGAAGAGTCTATGTCTTGTTTGTCTATGTCTTGTCTATGTCTTGCTTGTCTTGCTTGTCTTGCTTGTCTATGTCATAGAGTCTGTCTTGCTTCTTCGGAATTTGTTTTATATTATGAGTCTACCTCTGTTACACCAAATTTTTTGTGAAGTATAAAATAGCAGGTCACTTGTGAAACTGTTGATACCACAGGTTGATACAATACACTCTGTCCAACACGGGGAAAATATTTACTTGTTAAAGCAAGAAGAGTCACCAGACTTGTAGTATTGACTGTGTTTTACACATATATATAAACAATGTATTGTCATAGTCTAAACCAGTGGGTTATATGGCCACTGCCCACAGTGCTTAATGTACTGTTATGGTGATGTTATGCTACTGTTTTCAACATTTTTATTGTCTTTTTTACCATTCAGGCATGTACATGCATATAAAACTTTCTACACATTCTTGTTATTGAAAATATCAAACCTAAATTATTTATTCTGAGCAAAATATTTAATTTGTGCTTGTAACATGTGTCAATTTCTGACTGATTTTTGTAATATGCCTGTTCTATTACAATACATCCATAGATCGAGTATGATATCGCTGTATTTGCCACACGAACTAAGCCACACTATCGCAGATTGTCCTGTGATACGATATTTAGATGTGTAAATTCCAGTACTTAAGCCTTAGTCGCTGCTGATGCTTTCAAATCGAGCTACACTTGAAATCAATTTTACGGCGATGTACTGGAGTATTCTTCAATTTTTTCTTACAAACTATAGTCACAATGATTTATTTCATAAATAGTGCAAAAAAGTTGATGCAACCTCCGCGATTTGGTAATAATTGCGAGATATTAACTTGGACCACATATTTTCTTGTTCAACGCCATATTGATTCTCACTACTTTGGGGCTCCGGAAGTAAATTTGCCCGGCTTCAACTTTTATGTCAGTTGTACTATCTAGTGTATTATTAGATCTGTGGTTCAGACTGAGCAGATAAGTTAAACTTGTTAGCCTACCGTTTGATAGTATTGAGACTCTTATTGTTAAAATACGTAATTGATGAAAAATAATAGCTTCACTGATTATAACTGGTGTCACACTATTTTTATAACATGTGGAAATACAACGAAAATTCGTATTGGTTATTTCAGTCATAATTATTTGAAACCTGTGCGTGCCTCAAAATGATACTATTATTTAAAAAAATTAAAATACATACATAAATTACCCTAAATATGCGTTCTAAAATGTTAAAATATTTCACATATGCACAACATTTCTTTTGATTATAATGAAATTCATAATTGGACCGTGGAAGCTCTACGTATCCAAGCTTTGTAATTTAGATATCCATTTCTTGGCTTCTTCCTCAGTCGCAGCATACAAATTATACAATCGTTTCTCTGTACGAAGCTATAGAAACATATAAGGCAGTGAAAATAGTCTTTAAGAAGAATAAGTATTTTACATGCATGATAGTTTACATCGGTTTTATTTCAAAGTTTTAAAAACAGGGTTCAATGTTATCAGTGTAAAATATTTAATTGTTTTTTCAATGTCAAGCTAAATCAACTAAAAGTGGAAAGAAAGGATCATCTTTAAGCTTCAGGGAAAATTTGAAAGTTCATAAAAGAGCTTATTACCATTATTTAATGCTAGCCACGCTTACATCTTTCACAGAAAATAGCACGCACGATTAACCAAATGGTTTTTCATACAATAATTTAAACCAATCAAAATTGGTGATGATTTACAGCACCTTGAAGCTTCAAACAAGCAACATAGAGATGAAAGATACAAAAATATATTTACTTACGTCGAAAAAAACTTGCTTCTCGTTTGCTAAAAATATAAATGAAATTCACAATTTTTATTAAAAAAAAAAAACACGACAATACAATAATTATCACCTGTCCGCTTACTAGCCGGTTCCTCGTACTTTTTGCTTGATGAGTGATTATTCTGGGTATCGAAACAAAGACTTTTAACTTTGCAATGTTTGGATCCTCATTCCATCCATTGCAATATAACCAAATGAAACTTCCATATAAATTTCCTAACACTAGTTTCCCTTTTTGATCACTTTGTGTAGTATCGTGGCTAGCAACCGTAGTCAAGCAAACATCACGTGGGTGAAAAGTAACAATAGAAAACTTGTTCTTCATCAAGTGTTCAAGCTCAAAAATTTCACAAATACAGAACATTAAATGTTTAGAATTTTCGCGCAATTGTAAATGGTTTTAATGCTTCTATCCAAACAAATCACAAAAATAAAGCATCGCAAAGTATGATTCGGACTAAATCAAATAGGCACAAAGCTATGGTAAGAAACAACAAAGTTAACCTTTCTATAGTAATTTTTAACAGAAACCAGTAGACATTGACAATCTGAAGCTTTATCTTACACCGTTTTCCATCTTTCCTTATCACATTCCATTAAAATATCGTTCACTAAAATAACTAATTAAGAAACAATGATAACCTGATGGACGCCATCAAGAAATTGCAAGAAAACAGGCGTGAATCCACTTGATTGCGTTGAATATGTATGATTACAGCCATGTGAGAAACGATGTCCAAAGGACAACCATTCTTTTTCAACTAAACTTTAAAACCATCAATCGTTCGGTAGTATGGATCTAACATTACTTGAGCAAATGACGTCACCTCCAAAAAAACAACATGAAGTATTAACTGTAGTTGTTCTCATACGTGAAGCAAGGACATTGCGAGTTCGATCATTGGGAGGAGGGGGGAGTGGAAAAAATTTATATATGCATATTAAAATGGAACTGAAAAAAAACACATTCGATTTCAAAAGAACTGGATATAACAAAACGTAAGATCTTGCACTTGGGTATTGAGGGCTTACACTATTATCGCCATTGACTATCGCTAAAATAATAATACAGATAATAAACACACCAAGAAAGATTAAAAAACGTACAGTGCAGCAGGCTTCCATCCTTGCTCAGTAATTGCTTTGTCAACAGAATCCACAACAAAAACACGTTTAGATGCATTGTCATTTGATCGTAGATTCATCGTTGCTTTAGACATGCTGACGTTGGCTGCTAGTGAACGATGTTTCGCCTCCGCTTTATTCCACGATACAGGATTTGAAGACACTTAAAATTAAAAGCATAGAAAATCACGGTTACATAATCACGTAATAATGCTTAAAGCAAAACTTTAGGATCCATAAGAAAAAAGTGATAAATGCAGGTACATTTGCTAATGTTAATAAAACTTAAAGAATGGCAAACAGTCCCTACATACTTATATTGTAATACATAAATATTTTACAAAAATCAACAGTATCCATAATTTTATAGCGTAAACAATCAAGTTTTTATCGAAATCACCCAGTTTTAGAAAAAGAATTATACAATTCATTTTCATTAGTTCTCGTTTATTTTTCAAGGATACTTTAATTCAACATGTGATTTTCAAAAAAACGAGAATCCACAAAACCGTAACCATAATTATAGTAAAGTAATATATTGCTGTGATACCAAGGGTGGCAATAGATCTGTGTGTATGTGGGAGAGGGGCATTGCGCTGGGGGGGGGCACTTACATGTAAGGGAAGGGACGAGCGTTGAAACGATAAATGTAAGCAACTAACCAACGGGAGATAAATATTTATCTTGCTTCACGTTGGACGAGCGTCTTGCGTCAGTGCTTCCACCACTTGGAGCTACACCAGAGCGAATGATGGATGCCACAGAGCTTCGTTTAATGGCAAAGATCCCATGAAAACGGCGAATTTATTGCCTTTATGTATCCACGTCGCAACAGGAAAACGCATATGGCGATTGTTTTTAGACACGCGCAACAAAGAGTCATCGGTCACGTCTCGTGGCACCACTAAAACAGCCGGTAACTGAAAGAAAAATCCACAATATGATGACTATTTTGTCCAAACATGTATATTTTTCAAAGACTTGTAAAGCTTACCCTTTCGCAAAATAAATGTATTATACGATAGTAAATATGAGTTTTAAAACACTTATGGTAATAAAGAAAGGGTTAAATGCTCCTAAGTCTTATTTCGAAATTTTGAGGATGACAATTCTGTAATTGAAAATTATCTCCACCATTTTTCTTACAACTATACCTTCGACAAGCTGCGTACGAAAGATTGACCGTAGAAAGCCTCCAAGGTCCGCTTTTACTCCCTATACGTTCCTCAAGTACAGAGCCAAAGCCTAGTACTGACAACAACAGTCAACTGTTTTTGACAGCAACTGTCAACAGTCTGTCAACAACTAACAACAACTGACAACTGTCAACAACTGACGACAACTGTCAACAGTCAACTGAAGGACAGTTTTTGTTGTTGTTGCTGTTGATCGTTGTTGACCTACATTTACAAATATGTAAAGTAAGTAATGGTAAATAATGGTAACTATTATATGGCAAGCGTCACTTCCGGCTAAGTGGCACGCTTTGATTGGCTCCGAAACATTTTTGCCGGTCCATAATTTGAGTAGAAAATATAGATGAATATACTCATAAGATGAGTAGAAAATATTACTATATAGTTATATAGTTGAGGTACATAAACTATTTTTTTAATGTTAGTAGAATGATCATGTCCAAAGCAATAAGCTTCAGCTATACAACAAATTAGCATGCTTAATGTTATGTATCAAGGAAGAGGCTCATTATTTATTTATCTATAGGGTACAAAGCAGCAAGCTTGGAGAATTAGTTGCAATTTTACAGCAAACTTCATAAATTGAGAAGGATAACTATTATTTATATAACAATAGGGTACAAAGCAAACATCTTAGAGAACAAAGTTGCAGTGTTATAGAAAGTTCTAAGAACTGAGGAGGTGGCTTATTTCTATAACTATATGGTCAAAGCAACCCAAATTCAGGAATGCAGTTCCAGTGTTATGGCAAGCATTAAAAATTGAGAAGTAGGATAATTATTTATATACATCTTTTGGTACAAAGAAAACATTTTCAGGGACACAGCTGCATTCTTATAGCAAGCTTTAATAATTCAGGAGGTGGCTTATTTGTACATATATCTATATGGTAGTGTTACAAAGTAACCAGCTTTTGGGAATAAAGAATTTTGCCTTTTTATAGAAAGCTTAAGTATTGAGAAAGAGGCTAATTATTTATATGATCTATATGGTACAAAGCAACCGGTGAGTTTCAAGAATACAGTTGCAGTGTTAAAGCAGGCATTAAAAATTGAGAAGTAGCATTATTTTATATACATATATATCAATGGGGTACAAAGCAAACAGCTTCAAGGACACAGCTGTAGAGTTATAGTAAGCTTTAATAATTAAGGAGATGGCTTATTTTCAATGAAAATACGATGTCATTTTAATGAACTTTGAGTGACTGACCACCATATTAAGTCCATTTGATACATACATCATTAAGGGCCATAAGCATAATTGAGTGATTTTTATCATCTATAGCAAGTAACTACGTCAGAATCTAACCTTACTGGTACACAAAGCATTATATGTCATTCTGACTCTGCGGAAAAGACAATTCTGGAAATTCACAAGATCATACTCGTCGTCGATCGTCGTTATTCCAATTTTGCTTGTTCATACTCGCTTGCACCAAAAAGCGTTCATAAGTTTCTTCAGCTTAAAAAACTCGACGGAAATACCTTCTTGAATATTCAAACAACTGAAACTTCGACTTAGTATAGCGCCGAATATCAATACTCGCAGTGTAGATATATTATGTATCAATCAATGGTATCAATATTATTGATTTTGGCAAGCTGTTTTACTACTATTTCCCATCTGCAACGATGTCACAGTCATTGCGCAACAAAATTATGGCCAGGGTGTTGATCCAGGTCTCATGGTGTCAATCGCACAAAATGCTTGCGATGTGATTGTCTTGACATTTGACACCTTTTCCACTGTGTCAAACGATAGCATATTGGCAATATTCCAACCGCCGACTATTTAGATATTATTTCAGACAAAATTTGTAGAATAATCAAGCAAGAAAAACTAAGGTGTGGGGACTAAGCTTAGCTGGCCTGGTAAAGCCTGGCCTCTATGCCACATGATTAATCTCATGCAACATGGCGAATAAAACAACAACAGGGAAAACTATGGAAAAACACACAAAAAAAAGAAATTGTGGTACAATTTGAAGTACAACATGATTTCAAAACAATTTATTAAAATTGAAGCATGGCAAAGGCAGATATTCTTGTATAGAAGACAAAGAAAAAGCAAGCAGTTGGGGGGTGAACGGAGTGACTCGTTAACTCATTGAGCTGAGCTTATAGATGACTTTAATTTTCAGACTAAGCTTGTTTACAGTTTGCTGGCAGACAGATTTATCCTAAAGGAGGTTAACCTTTAATTCCAGTGTTGTCTACAAATACTCCATTAAACATGCCTCTTAGCAAAACGTAGACATGTCACTTCATCTATAAAATATTGTTGGTATGATTTACACACAGATATATCTATTTTTATGACCCTGATTTGCTAGAAATTTATTTATAATGGCCAGTAAAAAAGGATGTTCTTCTACAGAACTTTGATTGTTATACTAAAACATGTTGAATCTTGTGACTCTTGTCTAATTCAAATTTTTACTTTCACCCTTTTGCAGTTTTAATAAACTGATCATCTCAGTTTTATAAAGAATAAGTTGCATAGTTTAAGTAGTTAATGTAATAATACATCTGTGCTGGTAATAAAATTGATTATACAGCAAGATCCGGGGTTTTAAAACTTGATCATCACTTTCGGACAAGCATAGCTCTGTTTCACATTGACTATCACATTGGATTCGAACTCAAATTTTCTGACTTCACCAGCCAACCTACTTTAAGTTAATTAAAACCTTTTTCATAGAAGATAGATGCACTCTATGACTCCCCCCCCCCCTCCCTCCCAACACACAAGAAAAAAAGTAATGTTATTAGCACTTGTATTAGTGAAAAATACTCCTAAGTTGCAAGTAATCACTTATCAGATTGCTTTAAAGTGCTTAACCCGCAACAAAACATAATACTCATGTGATGAGTACACTTGGAGAAGATGACGAGTCTTATCTATTCTTATGCAAACTCTCTAATGACAGACAAGTTTTTTGTGGAAATTCCATATAAAGCTCTGTGCAGACATAAACAAAGTAAACATAGCTTGTGTTATCAAATGTTTATAGTTACCTCATAATGGTGATCTTTTTCAAACTTCACTAAGTGCTGACCAAAATCTCAATGCTTTATGTTGCAGCTGTTTATCTTTGTACCTTTCTTAAAATGCAAGAGGAAACTCTTGGCTGGTTACAAATAAATAATTTTACATGTTTAACGAAACTGCTAATCGTTACTGTAAAAGTTTTTCATTTCTTGACAACTTTATGTAGGAGACAATATGTGGAAAAAATATCTAGGTCGTCTTTTTTTCCTTTCGGGAACACTGATAATATTCAAGATTTGCTTAAGATAAGATAAATTTTGTACATATATAACTAATTCTCATTTTAATTACAAAAAACAACAAACAAATGCGATGTAGTACATGATTTGCATTTTAAACTCAGTGCTTATTCACTAAATCGAGGTTGGTTCGAATAAGACAAAAGTTGTACATATTGATTATAATATTTATTACAAAATTTGTCTTGTTTTAACCAACCTCCTTTTTGTTAAGTAAAATGTATTTAAGATGCAAAAACATGTATTACTTACTAGTTCTACGATGTTTTTGTAATTAAAAAGAGAGTTGGTTAAATATGTACAAAATTTGTCTTATTTTAATCAACCCCCTTTTAGTGAAGAAAAACTGAGCTTAAGATTCAAAAACGTGTATTGATGCGACAAAACATTTGCTAAAAGATGAAGATTATCTCCAGCACAGCAAAAGATCCAAACACATCATGATATGAAAAAACATACGTCGCCATTTTCTTTTAAAATTCATTTAGTAACATTTGGGAGGCAAGCCAAATTTTTCCGACTTAAATTTAATGCACTTTTATTATTCAAATAATTGTGTTTGTTATATTAGGTATAACGATTGCTTAATTGTACATTTTAATTTTAAATTATAGAAAGTTTACAGCAGTCAACATTGTTAGTCTAAGTGCAAGGTGGAACAATGGATTTCAAATTTGCGCTATGAATATAGAGTGAAAATAGTGATAGAGTAAAAAGAAGAATCACGTCAATAATCTATCCTGGTTTATGTTATAGCGACAGATTAGATAAAGCAAATTTGACTCCTTTCAAAAAACGAAACTCGTGTCTCTATTAAACGTATTTCGATAACAGTTACCAGCTAACAAACACATTTTTAAAAATGATTTTGCGAACAATAAAGCTGTTATTAAACATTTCTTTTGACTTGTTGTACTTACTGCTTTTGATAGGGAGAAAATCAGTCTGCAATGTCAACAAGACGTTTAATTTTTTTTTCACTTTTGCGACAGTAGCACAATAATTTATTTGATTTAGTACGAACTATTTATTGCCACATTGACGTCAATCCTGTCTTATTTAGGGTGGGAGGGGATATTCATATATTCTGTAATGCGTGGCTAATTTCTTTTCCAAAAAATTTCATTTTCATAAGAAATCAGCCTGGCATAACTGAATATATGAATATGGTCACCCCCAATTTGCGCAGGATTGACGCCCATGTATTGCCATTACTTAGTAATAAATTATTTAAATAAGCATAAACATAATTTACGTTTAAGAAATTGTTGTAAACTTCTAACAGTAACAACGTGCAAGGCATAAACAACTTTTCCATTAGCTACAAGAATAACTTGAATTCTTCCTGTCTTAGAAGAAGAGATAAGAGGCTCTTTTACTAGGAAAAAACGCCTGACTTGAAATAACCATCTTCTTTTAGAATTTTTATCATACCTGAGAAAGTTAAAGGACAATATCGACAAATTCTAAGTTTTCTGAAACTTTTATTTTTAAATTTGAGCAAACAGTATAACATGTTCCTGCCATCGCATAGAATAGAAAAAAATTATATGACATTACTGCTTTGCATTCTTTAGTTTCCAACTTATGTTTGAATTATTTGCTACAATATTTTATTGTAAAACTTTGTATAACCTACTTACCGGTCTTTTCTTCACAAACGACAATATATATACTGCAAGATTCATCCATACAGTCTTAAGAGAAACTTCCAAAACCTCTTCAATAACTTTGCTAAGTCATCATCAAGACAAGAAATATCGATATCATCACTTAGGCTTTATTCATTTAAACCAAGATTCACGACTAAAATGTCGAAATTCTAAAAAAAACTTTCACGCAGTCAACATAAATGGCTTTTTACTTATCGATGTGCACACCAAAACGGTATTCCTACCTAAATAAGTAATTCGAACTATTATCTTTGAGAAATGTTGTCGTTTTACAGAATGTAGTTATTATGCAGTTAAAAGCAAGAGCGTATGCTTTTTTTATACTTCTGTAGAAACGATTACTGAATAATTTATGATGCATGAAAACAGCTAAATTAAAAAAAATCAGTTCGAGAATGAACTTAAACCAGAGCCCTCTATAAGAAAGAGTTGGGACATCTATTGCTATCCGTTTAGCTTACTTTGATTGGGCAATATTGATCACCTGATCAATTTCCGCCATTTTGGTTCCTAGTTTTAAAATTTGAGCTAGTGTTTTTATAGCTATTGCTGCTAGTAATACAGCATTTTGAGATAATATTGCGTTTTTTATGGATAAGTGTGTAATAACTGATTGTTGAAGGCTACTAAATGTCATTACATATCGCAAGAATCAAGGATTACGAAAAAATGAAAGAAATGCCTTTACGTCGAACTTACGAAATTTGATTGCGTATGGTGATTGTTGTGCTGAACTGCTTTTAATATAAGGTTCAATGAACTGACTCAAGTAGAGAAACATTTTTGGGCCAAATAGCATTGCAAAGTTCGTGCTGATGCAGTTTCAATAGTTTTCTTAATCCAAAGCTTGTTTTTTAATCGAAGATGATTTCTCAATATGTTCTTAAATTGGTCAATCTACAAACCTCTCAATTCTCAGCCACTTCCACACTAAAACAACTACACCAAATCACAGAAACTCTTATGATTTTCCATGTTGTATTTTGTATTTTTAGTTCATCATTTAAAAATGAAGTAATTACTATTAGGATATTCACTGAAACAGCTGAGTACAATATATTTTTGGTAATGAATTGTACAAATGTACCCTACTTCTGTAGCTCAAAGTAGAACATTACTTCTCTTCTAGACTTGTCGATGATATTTTAATTGTAGGTTTTGGCTTATAAGATCACAGAGGCATATCTCCATAATTTCAGCTATTTGGGCTTTTTAATGTATATTACAACTGTTGCTGCCTTTCTCATATATATTAAAATATTGCTGGCTTTCTGATATATATTTAGGTGCTGCTAGCTTTTTGATATATATATTTCATTGGCAATACAAGGCATAGAATTTGAATAAAGCTGAGCTCCCTCTAACACACCCCTGTTTGACCATTAAACACATATATTGGTCATTCCTCATTCAATAAATTTAACTCTTTTCTAAATTAAAGATTGGATCAGACTCATATGCCGTATAAAGGACTACAAACAGTAGCATTTATAGCAAACAGACTGTTCTTCAACAACAGAAATGTTTCATATTATAGAAATAATATATTCATTTTAAAAAAATGCTTCACCAAAATTTTCAGCAGAATCCCTAACAAACTGTAGCGACGAATCAAGCTTAGTCATAGTTGTTGTGCGTCAACGGATATACGATGTGAGTAAGCACAACAACGCGCTACAAGCTAACCACACAAGCCCGACCACAAAGCATGAAAGCACTATAACGCGCTTAGAAGGAACTAAGTCATCCCACTATTACTTGCAGTATATGACGGGGAACACTCCCTTTAGTTATTATATAAAGACAAGACAAGAGATGAATAGATATAGCAAAATTGAATGTAAACTCGTATAATTGAATATAATATAATAATAATAACGATACGTGGCAAGTGTTTGATTTCCTGGCGCAAGTGCATATACCGAGGGACATGAGGATCCAAATCTGACCGTTCTACGGCTCAACGTTACAAAACTTTATTAGCAATAAACTTTAATACTTTATAAAGTGATAAAGGCGAAATAACTTCATATAAAGGAATAAAATGTATAAGGCCAAATGCATCTTGCTCAAATCATTGCATATTTCAATAACTAAATAGTAAAAAAGTCTGTCATTTTCTTCTGAGCAAGAAATTTTGTGATCTTTCCGAATAAAAAATATCATGCTTGGATTAAATTGGGGGGCATAAACCACTCACTACCATTAAATTGTTACAAATCTTGAACACAAATCTCTCCGGACCAAAACTGCATTATTACTATGATTCGAAGTTTCGAACAAAGTCTTGTCCAAGTATTTGATAACACTGATGCCAGGATAACATTGCCACTTGCCACCAAGCTTAAAGATCTTAAAAACTTGTTACAGAGTCGGAACATAAGCCGAGAAAACACGTTCACGTACGAAAAATATTTCTTACAATGGGTCACGATCAATTTGAAGCACGAACTAGTAAACCGCAAACGAAGGTCAAACCAATGAAATTAAATCAGGTCTGCCGCAAATCGTTAAAAAAAAGCAAAGAGCTTGCTATTATTCCTAATATATTTGATACTACCATGGAATATGCTTAAATTGCTTTCTTCTTTTGCATATAAACCCAATTTCCAATAGTAGTATTATAGTTTCACTTTGCAAGTAGGAACCAAAATGGCGGCTCCGCGCTCGCCCCAGACCGTTTGTCCCAACTCTTATTCTATAGAGGGCTCTGACTTAAACAAGTAAAAACTTCATCAAAGTAATTCATAACATCTTAAGGATGGAAAATGATAAGCAAAAGGCTTATTTAATGATTTCCTATCGTTTTTGTTATATAAATTTAACCTATCATTTTGCTTTAGTCTTCATGAATTTCTCGTATTTCAAAAAACTTTCTGCCTCAGATGTAGATATATTCAAACATGTCATCTTGCACGAATAAGGTCAAGGCTTTCGCATCAGCTACAACAAAACTAGCCTTTTTTAATACTGCAATACAAATACTTTCATGTAATTAATTTTCTAAGGAAAATAAAATAATTTCGTTAAAAAAGTTTTATTGTGTTGTAGAATTAAAGTTCGTATTCGCTTTACCACTGTATACATAAAGGCAAACACGACGCACATGAAATCCACGACAAATGCACCTGTCACCAATTTGGTTAAGCTAGGCTTCTATCTTCATACATGAACTCTACATAGACATAGATATAATTTATATTTCGACCCAAAATTCCTGTTTTTGCGTCGCATTGATGAGACATCCATATAGAAAAAAGCTTAATTTTACTTTAAACATAAAATTGCTTTTGTAAATCTCTTATGTATTTTTACTAGTTGATTTCTCTGTGCGTTTTGTTTTCCAGATACAAATATTAGAAAAGTGATAGCCACTAAAAGCAATATAGTTTTATAAGAGATACCCATTTAACGGTTATGTGAATAATCGGGAAGTGCAAGCGAGGACACCCAACTTTGAAAAAACTGAAATTATTTCAATAAAACGTTACCATGAACCGTTACCATTTTTATTGTACTTGACTTAGTTTTAATTTGTAATATATTTTGCTCCACTCAACTTAAATCCTGTAAAGATTGTTTGGTGGGAAATAAAGAAGCGCATTCTTTTGCACTAACACGCTAATAACTTGTTCAAAATATGAACACAAATAAATCCAACCACTATCTCACAGTTTTACTAATTAAATACATATGTCCATGCTTGATTGTTCTCTAAAAAGCCGTTGTTCATGGTACAGAATAGCAAATTAACAATGGTCAATCTGGTCTAAATAGGATGGTTGTATTTTGTGATACTAATAGTAGCATAAATTACACGAACAATTGAACTTAGCAATGGTTGTATGGATGTCGCGAGCGTCGGATAAAATTAAAGCTACTCATTAACAATATGCAAGTACTTAACATCTTAGCAAACATTGTTATGTTGCTTTAGATTTAATAAAGTATGTTTGAAACATAATCGAACAAGCTTGCTCTGTACATGCTATAAAAAGGAAACAGACAACACTTTTTCACATGTGTAACCACTGACCAGTATACTACTTACCTGGACGGAAAATCCACATCCAAAATACTATATTTTATCAACGCGCTGCCGGGTATCGAAAACATGGATGCGTCATACCAAATATAGCAAATACGGGGAGAAAATGACGTGGCCTCGTTCAATAAGAAGTTTTACACTCCCAGGAACATTTTTAAATTTCATATTTTTATTGCGCCGTCGTAACAGCAAGTCTTATACTTCAAACTTTCTTTCTAAAATGCCAAAATATTGTGCGGTACCTGGGTGCCAAAATAGTAAAGAAAATGAAAACTTTTCAGTGTACCTGTAAGAAAGAAAGAATATAATTTTTATGAATGTAAGTATTGCTATTACAATTCAATGCCGTCGCTTTTTTGCAGTTGCTTTTTCGCTTTTTTGCAATCACTTTTTTTGCTTCATTTTCTTTAATATTTTTCTCATTTTAATTTATCTTTTCTCATTACAGTTGATGCTTATATTCGATGGTTTGTATTTGGTGTTTTGTGAATGATTTTCATATCCTCTCTTCTTTATTTCAAAGCTTTTTTTGTCAGGCTAAATTGAAGCAGAAGCTCATTTTGTTTGATAACAAATTAACATGAAGATCAAAACAACACAATTTGTGTTGAGGTTCATTACATTAGTAAAATTTGTAGTCCTATATCAAAAAAAAATACAAAACGGAAACTGAATGAATCGTGTCATAAATCCTTTATTTTCAATTTTTATGGTTTGTCAACTTTTTATATAACAAAAGACTCATAAACATATCACCATTACCTTCACGTCAGGTATAGTAAAAAACTGCATAATAATATAATGGGAAAATATCCAGCTAATTATTATGTAGGTGCAACAATTCTCAGCAAAAATAAAGAAAGTTGAGCCTAGATTCTAGATGGCTCAACAAAAAGAAAGTGACGACACGTTTCTCATATAACGAGCAATCAGGATTCAGCAAACCAAGTCAAAAATCATCAAAACTCAAGAGTCATTGCACTTTTCGTCGTATGAATACGCGTCCATCAAGTCTGCAATTTTGCACTGATTTGATAAACAGAACAAATACTTCACAGCCACGTTTCGAAATAAAAAGAACTCGACCACAAAACCAAAAAAATTGTCTCAAAATTTACATACAATACTTAGTTGTCTAGTATTCAATTTATGTTCAGCCACAGGGGAGTGAATGATAAAAATATTTTTTTTAAGTGGAAGTTTTTCACCCAAAATTTCCTTATTTCCTTGTGGTATCCATGTTTTTGATACGCGTGTCCAGACACCTTTTCCCTTCAGGTAATTTATTAGAGCTCAATGCGTGTGACTAATGAAAGGCCAAGCCCTTTTATTTAGTTCAGTGACAAAACCAAAGTGAATTTTTTTCAGAACTTCATCCTGTATCATTAATATCTACTACAACATCTTCATTTTCTTTTGAAGTGGTTACCAGTGCAGTTTCTTTTACTAACGTTGTTACTTGTGGCACTGGCTAAAGCTACCTCAACTTTTTCAAAATACAATGAAAATTTTTAATTAAAGTTTTATTCGCGTCTTGAAAAATTAATTGCATTCATTGATTATTTTCAGCATCTTTATGACGACATCTCACCTCGCTCAAGGAGAGATCCGTGCACGACGGGCCAACCCGCCTCTTATATGAATCACTGAAAATTTGAAGTTATATGCTAATACTTAAAGAGGCAAGATCTTGCTATAGCCCTGTAAATCTGGCAAACTCCGCTTGTAAGAACTTTATTGCCTTCTACAGATTATAACATGCATGTATGAATATGAGCTCTCCTCCCTAATTTTCGGTGTTTCTACGTCAATGGTTCTCACTGCTAAATACACCTAAACTATTACTCCCAACTATAACTTCTTGACTTCTGCTCACATTGCGTGATCTTCATTGAAAATTTTAAAAGCTAATAATTCTTAAAATTGTTCTCCTTTGATGGGAGCGTGGAAGATAATCGTTGTGATATAATTATAATTCAAGAATCATCTTAGCAGAACTATTCATAGTCAAATTTACCGTGTTGATAAAGCCTTACAAAGCTACTATTTGTGCTAAATGTAAAAGGAAAATCCAAGGATTATGGCACAGTAATTATTGAAACAAATATTTATAAGAAAAATACAATTGAACAAGGAGTAATTTTTCTCAACAAAGGATTCTTTAAACTTTTCTTCGAATTATGAAATTCTTTGTGAATTTCAGGTATTATCTTTTCAAATGACACCTCCAACAAAAGGGTTTAGTCTATTTTTACTATTTCTATCATATATTTAATTCATCAGAAATCTATTGTTTTTGAATCTTTTGTTCAGCAAAATATTTCCATACCATGAGTTCACTACTTCTTTTCTCTCTATCTTTATCTAAACATTGATGCATGGAAATACTAAATAAATCAGATATTTTTGAGCAACTTACCATGTCTGCGTAAAATGCTAAGTTTTAAAATATATGCTGCAAATTATCTTCAATAGCTACTGCGTAACTTGCTCTATAACATTCAAATAATAGACAAGCAATGTGTAATTAAGTCCAAAAATTTTAGAATAATTGTCATAATATACACACACAAACAAACATGAAGATCTAAATTGTATAAAAGCACAAAAGAAGCAGTTGAGTATTTATCTGGCTAATAAACAACAAACGCAAAGTTGTTTGACTTATGTTGAAAAAAGCAACTTGACCTTGTCTATCCATACAGCTCATAAATTTTGCTGTAAGAGTTCTTTAGCCCACTTAATATGTGATCTACACTCATTCGTGTAGTTCAAAAAAGGCTTCAGAATCAAGAAGATATCCCTAACGTGGCCATGTACGTTTTTTTATCAGATTTCCTTAAATTCCGTTTGGCGAACAAGATGTTCCCAAGCTTCATACACCTTTCATAAACATTCTTCGTCAGAATTTGTCAATTAATTTAAATTATTATTGAAACGATAGTTGTCCGTGATTTACAGTAGTTTCCATATCAATCGAAACTGTAAAATAAAAAATCTACTTTGTGGTAAAAAGAAAACTTGCTGCTCGGAAGAAGACATAAATGGCAAATTTGAATAAATTAGCATGCATTAATTGTCAGTAATTTGACGAAAGCTGTATTTTCATAAGGTCAATATTCCATCTCTCCCCACGAAATTTAATATGTTGCGACAGGCTTCACTAAATATATTGTTAAGTTGAGGGGGCTTTTGTTCTAGCTAAAGTTTTCGAAGGCTGTTGAAAATTTCTTAGTGAATTTTCTTGGTATTGTTGCAATACACGAAAGTCATGGACAACAAAATGTTATTGATAATAATTTCTGTGGCGGCTGCTTCCTCATCGCTATTGCACAGGTACGTAAAATTAACAATGAAAATAACCATTTCATGAAGCTCGGGCGAATTTTTCCAGAAATTACACATAAATCTCCGACTGTCTTTGATGAATGTATGAAAGATGCGGAGTACTCATGTTAATATGAATTTATCTATATCAACGTCTGATGATTCGCAACAAAACAGTGACACTTAATTGTGTGACGTGATTATAAAAGCCTTGCTACACTGTAGCGTAGAGCACTAAACTTTGGCTGCATGTAGTAAATATTGAACATACGCTGGTGCATACGGAATATAAGCTAGGGCTACGTTATGCATAGGTGTTATTCCTCTGTATCGCAAGCTGCTTTCATTTTCCAGGAAAACACAAAAAGTATCATTTGTAACATGCAGGTAAGGTAAGACTTGTCTTCAATGAATTGATTTTCAGCTTCCCGTCGTCTTCTAATATGTGAGGCGGTCAGGCAGTTATCTAAATAGTAAATACGGTCATTTTATGCCAAATATCTTATTGCTACGCACGTTTATGAGAATATAAATATAGCTAGAAACTTAATGAAATAATCTTCGTACGCGACTTATTCCTTTACATTATACGCGTGACGGGTCTTAAGATCAGACCTTCTGTATTGGAGTATTGATTTTATAATTATCTGGTTCAAAGAAACCTAATCAAAATGTAGCGTAAGTAGTCCTTTATGTAGCGCTGTTGCTAAAATTGCGAAATAAAATGAAACTCTACAACTTCACCACCCTCAAAAGGTATTGTAGCTACTTCAACTGCAAGCTTTTTTGTCATCATTTGCCAATATATCAAAAACTATTAAGAATTTCATCAGTGTATTTTACTCATAATTTTTAAAATGTAATTGTACGCACATATTTATAGCATTTCAAAATTGGAAATTTTAGTAGCTTTATATAGTCAAGTTTTGAAAATTTATCGATAACTGCTGGACATGTTAAAACTGTTGCTTATTATTATTTTCATGACTTGACAATGACAATGTTAACATTGGCTTAAAGATGTAAAAAAAGGTCAAAAAGATCATATTTTGTCGCGTCCTCTAATTTCATATAGTCACGTTTTAGATCAAATTTGAATCGATATATCTCCAGTTTTAATGATATATACATCATTTCAATGTGTTCATGAAGATATAAATCTGACAGATCTAGATATAATACATTCTAAATTTCCATGTTCTACTAGACAATGGTAATAGGTATGTTTGTTATTATATCGGTTTTAAAAGCAATTTTCAAGTTCAAAACTCCTTAAATTTTTATAAGATTTATAACCATCATCATTATGGAGATGTCATTTTAATGTAAAAATATATGACTGCAGTAATATTCTTGACTACGCCCTATAATAACCGAGCTTGAGGTCATTATGGAGAAATATTGAACCGAGCCCGTAGAGCGAAGTTTGTACAAAAAGACAGAGGTCCAATGTTTCTCAGTAAAGACCGAGAAAGCGAGGTTATTAAAAAGTTTATTATTTTGCGTTATTTCATCTTAAACGAAGCTTGCTTTCTTTCAGGTCAAATAACGCAAAATGATAAGCCTTTGTTTTCAAATGACTGTAAAATTATGCATTTTTGACCGTGGTCCATTACGGGAAATAATGGTCCAGCAAAAATGTTTCTGAGCCAATCAAAGAGCGCCATTTTGCCTAAAGTGAAGCTTTTCATATAATAATAACGCTTAATACATCTCTTACGACCTCTTTGTTTGTTAATGAGGATGATTTCCATTCATATTTTTTTCATTTGATTATGCATCAAAATCGATTCAATAATTTAATCAATCATGCCTAATTTAATATTAAATTGTACAATCTTCACTTCCAAACAATTTTTAGAGAATAACTATTATTTGTTTAGAAAAGATTTTTTTAAACTTTAAAAGCGCGGAGCTTTTTCTCAATTCCTTTTTATGCTCCTCATTTGTCAAACGATGCAATTTGATGGTTAAATGAAAGCCCACTTGTACTTAAATTCTTAACATTTTTTCAATAGAGTTCCATTGATAAAATATCGATCAAGATGCTCACGGATAAATGATGTAAATTGTTCTACGCACAAATGGAATTCAACGATTTCCAAAGCAATGATTAACACGCCATCTGTGGATCTTGAAAACAATTTGAACTCTGCATACTATGGGCCAATCAGCATTGGAACACCACCACAGAAATTTAATGTTCTTTTTGATACAGGATCGTCAAATCTTTGGGTCCCTTCAACCAACTGTTTTCAACGTTCTTGTGGTAAGCTGCTTAAAAAAAAATTTTTTAAGGTTGAGTCTTTTGAGTGGTTATACGTGAGCAGATTACACAAAGTCACATGATGGTTCATCTTTTAGTCTCTCACAAAAAGTACAGCAGCTCAAAATCAAGTACATATGAGAAAAACGGCACATTAATTGAAATTGATTACAGTAAAGGAGATGTGTGCGGATATTTAAGCATAGACAACGTTCGAGTAAGTGTTTTTTTACATTTAGTAAACAATTACTTTACAAATTTTAGTTTTATTTATTTGGTTTTATTCAATACATTTATATATCTTCACTTTTTATGTTATTTGTCTTCTTTCTTAGCGATTCTGGCCTAAGCATCCTTATACCATGCATAGTCATGTGATTTCTCCACTATATATGAACATTAAACCATCCAAGTCTGGCCTTTGTTATTTTTTTTAAAAAATACAACATGCCAGCTTTACCTCTGATGTAACTATTCCTTATTTTTTCTAACTCTATCATTCCTAAAGAAAACCTCACACTCGTTATTTCTGGAGTTCGTGGCTTGCCTTTTGTTTTATCCTTATTTCAACTATCTCTGAATCACATGACATCCGTATTTGCATTAGCCATTTTGTACAACATTCATTTTATCCTTGTTCCAGTGAACTCCTTTATCACATAGCACTACTCTTGCACACTTATCTTCACCATACACTCTTTCCATTCACATGCCTTATTCATGTCTGCATATATTGTCCATTCTTGTGATCTATTACAATTCTAACTAATGAAAACCTTCTGCATTATTTATCTTTACTAAGGCACAACTGCAAAGCATTTTTGCAGGGAAGCAATCGACCACAAAAACTATATGCTTTCAAAGACAAATCTTAATGAATTCAAATTATGGGGAAATTACTAGGTAGGCTATTATCATCTTTGCGCCACCATATTTTCCATTCTGCTTCTTCCTGTAACGTCATTGTTCCATTTAAATACCTCTTATTCACACATAAATATTCTGTCTCACTACAGCTAATTCTTCTTCCCCTCTTTCTAAATCATGACCACCTCTCTTTCCAAGGTATAGTGTGTACCTGCACATGTGTGTTATCATCACAAAATACAATATAATCATTGTCTAACGTGACTTCTGCTTAACTTTGCCTTTTTTCCTATCTATTTTCATAGCAAAATAAGCGTCTTACAACCAATCCTTTGTAAAATCCTTCAATAAACTAGAGCTTCTCTGTTGTACGTAAAAAATATACCTCTTTGCTGCTTTAAGTGTTTTGTGCATGACCTGTACTGACATCGCTTAAAACATATCTCCGCCATATTTTCTCTTTCATTACATTGTTAATTGCTCTTTCAAATGGACAAAGATAAAATGCAAGTTTCTCTTATTTCTGTATTTTTCAATCAGCAATCTTATATCAAATACCTCATCTGTAGCACTTATTCTTAACAAAGATATCACACTGTTTGATAAAAATTTTCACTACTTTTTCCCATGACTTTATCGCACGACTCAAAAATTTCATCCCTCTGTATTTGATATAACTGTGGTCTCCCTTGTTGTTAAATTATTGCATTGACATGCATCTCTCTATTCTTCAGGCATCTTTTCATTCTCCAGAAAGTATACACAACTGATTTACGTAAGCCTTCACCATGGACACTTACAATAGTATATCATAAGAGCAACTGCCCTACTAATAATTTTTTGATTGCACAACTTTTCTCACCTTTATCAAAGACTTAAAGTCCTTACTCTCAATATTAAAATCTTACCTGATCTGTAGAAACCCAATTTCTATTAGGCCCTTCCAGGCTATTATCTATAATTGTAATGTCAACCTAGGCATTAATAAATTTGTTGCATATTGAAAAGACAAAGTTTATACGCCTAATGCCCTTCTTACAGCAAACTTGTGAATATATTCGTGCTTGAAACAAACGCATGGTCATGGTGCAATGTGCTAATTTATAATTGTAAAACGCATGTGAAAATCTGTTTCTCTTGACATAGTTTTCTTTATCTATTTATTTTGTAATTTAGATTGCTGGTTTGAGTATAAAGAAACAAACTTTCGCTGAAACCACATGCCACTATGATTTCTTAGTTCATGATCCTTTTGACGGCATCCTCGGAATGGGTTATGACTCATTGTCCGAGAGTGATGTAACTTCCGTATTTACAAATATAATAAATCAAAATCTTGTGAAATCTGCAGTGTTTTCCTTTTATCTGAACAGGTATGTTCTACTTTATAATTTTATAATGTGCTATATATTCCTTTAAGCTAATTTAAATCGTCCAACACATGCATGTATATTATATCTGTGTTCTTTCTTTCTAAAACGCTCTAAATGTTCCACTTTACGAATAAAGGTTGAATATAATCTCAGCAATTACGCTTCGTATTGATTTTGAGGTTATAAAGGAAGTGCAATTTACGCTACAATTTTTGTGTCAGCTAATCTTGTTGGTTTTTTTTGTAGGAAGATTGGGGAATTCCCTGGGGGAGAGCTCATTCTAGGTGGAACTGATCCTTCCCATTACACAGGCCCCATAACATTTGTCCCTGTGACAAAAAAAGCTTATTGGCAGTTTGAAATGGACTCTGTTAAAGTTGCTGATGATAACGATGATGCATACTGTGTTGGTGGCTGTCAAGCTTTTGCAGATACTGGTACGTCCTTGATTATCGGTCCCAAGCAAGATATCAAGGCACTGAATGAAAAGATTGGTGCAGTTTATGAGAGCAAGTTAAAGCTGGTATGTATGTAATGAAATACTTCAACTTGGGATGCAACAATGTTTAGGCTTTCTATGATGACATTTGGGGTAGCTGAAAAGAAGTTTAATGTTGAATATATCTTAATGCAATTGAACTTGACTAATTGATGGCATTGTATTTATTATCCTGTGGATAACGTGATAAAGTGTCTTGAGCATAATTTAAGATCTAAGTCTCGTCCAACAAGAAATGCATGATAAAAATTGACAAATATGCAAAATTTACAAACACACAAATTTCAATGCATCGTAGCATCAGTATTAGCTTCTTGCTTTTATTCTATTTAATATTTACTATAAGAGCCTTGTAATAACTTTTGTCCTTTTTGACAGATTTGATGTGATTGTTGGAAGAAAATTAACTTTGCAGCATAACGTTGTTTAAAGAATTGTAATCAACAAGTATAGTCCGTAGCTTACCAGTCTACTAAGACCCAACTCAAATGCTGCGTTTTGTATAAGCCAATTGCATTAAAAAATAAATAATTAGAACTTTATCTCATTTACCCTTCTTTTAATTCATGCATTTAGCGCATGTAGCTAAATGCGGGGCTTGGAACAGGCCTGCATGATTCACCACAGGTGCAAAATGCTTTAGTTTCCGCAAAAGCAATAGATTTGTAAAAATGAACAATAATAAAATGAAATCCATAAAGCAAGATTGACAGACGTCATTCATCGTTTTATAGACGACCAGCAAAATATAAAAAAATGCTTTTGTTAGTTTTTCATTTCTTTTTTAGTATCTTATTAATTGCTCAAAATTGCCAACTATGAAATCTGTTTCACTTACAATTGGTGGCCGGGAATTTGTGCTTACCAGTGAACAGTACACTTTAAAAGTAAGTAAATGAAAAATTTATGTTAAAGTGTATGGGCAATGAAAATAGTGATCTTCCAAAAATCCTTTTGCTTGAAAAATTGTCATTTCATAAGTATTTAAAACTTTTTTTGATTATTGAGAGTGTTTTGGAGTACTTACCAGGAGGATTTAAACTATCTGTAGACTGTAAAATTCTCCATCTTGTTACGGATAACAAGATGATAACTTATGTTGACTATTCCGTCATGACGTCATTTGCATGCTCAAAATTTTTTGCATGTTTTGGTTTGTCAAATTCCGACTTTAAAGCAGTCACTTCACTCATTTTTGCGGGTTTTTTTCTCCTCAATCCTCAATACCAAAAAAAAGAAAAAACAACAATACCGAACGTATCAAAACATGTTTACCCGCAAGTGATGTCACTTCCTTTCGCATTAATTTTGAATCTTAGAAACAAGATGGCGAATTTCTCAGTCTACGGGATAGTTAAAATCGTCCTGCTAAGTACTCCAAAACGCTCACAATAATCAAAACAACTTTTTGTAATGCATATGAAGTGACAATTTGTCAATCAAGATGATTTTGTGAGATCGCTATTTTCATCGCCCTTATCCTTTAAATGCTTTAAGCTTGACCTTCAAATTTTATTACATTATCGTTAAAATAGATTGTATTGATTGATTATTTTTAAGCATAAATGCATAATTCGTTGTTGCGCATATATTGAAGGCTGTAAGAAAAAATACGTTCTATTTTAAATATATGACACAACAAATAGTAAATGCTAATTTATTCCAATTTCAAATTTTTAACGCCGGACGCACAACAATTTAACATCATATAAGAGTACAAGCAATAAAATGGCCATTGATAGATATATTGTCTTTCCAGCCTTGCTTGTTACGTCTTATTTATGCAACTTGATGTTGATTTAACTCGGTTTCGCATAATTTCCTTGATTTGTTCACCATTTTGCCAAAAGTGAAAAAGGAAGACTTATAATGAAACCTTTTTTTGTCAATCATCAATACGTTACTGCAAAGTACAGCGTGTACAATATTTGCTACACTTTCACCAACTTTATATTTTGTTCGATTTGCGTAAACCACAACAATTCTATAGGGGATGTAACTTGTATGACAGAATTATTAACGAATTGCAGTAAATGCATTGAAATATACATATTCGTTTTATAACTAGCTACTATGACTTTCTCTTACGAACTTTGTATACGTTTCCTTTTGAAATGTATAAACTGTTTCATAGAAATATATGCACAAGTACATAGAAATATTGTGAAAGTTGTCGCTGATCTTGCTTGCATAGAATTCTTGCATTTTCATTTAACAGATTTTATGCCTTTTTTAAGATGTTACTAATATATTTTTTGCTTTAGTCTACAGACGAAATTTGCATTAGTGGATTTAAAGAGCATAAAAATAAAAAAAACAAATCGTGGATATTGGGAGACGTCTTCCTGGGACCATATTACAGCGTTTATGATAGAGAAAATGATCGAGTTGGATTTGCAAAGGCTAAAGAATTACATTGACTTTTCTAAATCCTTCTTAACAAACCTTGAACGTTCCGATATTTCTCTGTAAAGGCCAAACATGTAAGGCAGATAAAAGGTTTATCGTTTGGCATTAATTAATCTGAAGCAAAGCTTTCTTTTTTTCTCGTTCTTGCCGTTTTCTACGGGTCGGCTTTCACTTTTCGAGTCTTCGTATGTAGATAAAAGATAAATCGTTTCAAATTGTATCGTCTAGATAGTTAAACTGTTCTTCAAGTGTATTTTCTTTGACTCGCATTCGTAAATGTTTTTTGGTTTCGTTTTTTTGATGTTTTGCTGTTTGCTCTACAAAGTTTGTTTTACATTTGACAGTAAAATTACGCGTTTTGGATTGTGATCCATTACGGAAAATAATAGACCGGGAGAAATGTTTCGGAGCCAGTCAAAGCGCCTCATTTTGTCGGAAGTGACGCTGGCCATATAGGCTAATAATATTGATCAAACCAAGGTAATTTTTCAAATAAATTAAATAAAATTTTCTATACAATGCTAAAATTCTTTTGTATTTACTGTTACATTTCACCTAGCAAAAATTCAAAGCAATCTTTATTTGAAATAAAGAGATAACAACTAAAAGGAATGTATTGTACACATGATTATTACAAAGTTAAAATTTGTCTCCCGTCACCAATACCATTACAAGATGACATGAAACGAATGCGTATAGCTTGAAAAGAAACGAAAAAATGTAGATATTGAAAGTCACCCCTACCGATGTCAGCTTGTTTTAGGTAGTCTCTATGAGCGTGCTGTAAAGATAAATAAAGTCTTAGAAAACCACTTTGGATCGTGTTTTTGCTCCAGCTATAAAAGTTGCGTTTTTTTTGCATCATATGAAGCATGTTTGACTCAAAATGTTTACAGAACGTCGATACTTTAATTGGTTATGTTTATGTTAAACATTTGTAGTTTGCTGTATCGCAATGTTGTTTTCAGGCAGTGATAACAAACTACCGTGAGTAGAGATGATTAATTATGCACGTACATGTTCTTCGGTGTATAAGACCAACGTTAATTACTGCCAGGAGACGTTATACAATGTATGTTATTAGCATCATTGGTTAATTAATACAGTCTGTAAATTGAATAAACAAGAATTGTTCTTATCAAATGAAAACTGAGTAAATAACTTATCAATGAGTTTGTGATGTCTTGGCCCACAACCTTTTGCCTGTTGTGTATCCATTTAACTTTAAATGACAATTTCAAAAAAGATCGTTTATTACAGTGCAGGAGTCATTGTATGTGCTGTGATAAAATCAAAACATTGGTTGATGGCAAAATAAATGCTTATCAAGTATTTTGTAAGAAAAATAATTCACATCCTTTTGAATATTGTGATGACAAAAAAACAAAAGTTGAATCATATAAAACGGCGTATGCATCATTATGCATAAACAAAACTGTCCGTACGTAAATATGCGAATCTTTCTCCTAATTTAATTGTCAAATTAGCTGGAATATAGAATTTTTCAAACTAGCTTGTGCTTCATAAGTAGTATATTGTAATATAGTTAAGCTCTGTCAATTCAATGCGACAATTACAAATCTTGGAGCAACTGGTCGCAATAATCCAACAACATTTGGTCATAATTATGATGGCAAACGTAACAAAAGGTATCCAGTAGTGCACTGTGCCTTACACTGAAAAGTATGAAATCACTGCTGTTGGTGCAGAAGGAGGTTACGAGAAACTTAGCTCTCTTTACAGTGGTAAAGTTTTTAAATTTTGCTATTAGTGTAAATTCCTTCTAGTTAAATAGATTTCTTATTTATTAGTGTCCATGATTATAAAAATTGAATATTTGTTGATATTAATTTTATGAGGCATAACAATTTACTATGTAAAAACTTGAAATTAGCATTCTAATCATCAAATAAAATTAAAAACCCTTTATTGTGCGTCAAATTCGTAAAAGGTTGCTAAAATGCAAAAATTTTCTCAAATTTGTTCACAAATATTTAAGATTGGTGTCAAAATATTTTGCCATTGTATTCAATCTATAAAATAACCTTTAAAAAACACGAACGGCAACTGTCCAAACGCTCAAAAAAACCCTGTTTCACCATAATGCACAGGGAACTTCAGTCTTGAAAAAGTCTCGTGGGTTGCGTTTTTTGCGTTGATGATTGAATATTGAAAATACAAACAAAATACATTTTAAAATTGATAAATTTATATTTTTCATGTTGTTTTCAAAAGGGTTTTTTGTTAAAAAAAAAGTACAGACAAAGACATTGCATTTTCATTCCAATATTTTTTAAGTACCTGTTTTCACATCCAGAAGCTTGTACTGTAATGCGAGGCTAAACAGTTCCAAATATCGAAACAGTTTTCATGCAAATACATCATCTTGATTTTCTTCAACATAAAAATGAAGCTCTATCATTTTAAGGTCATGGAGCTTACATGAAAGGAGAATTTAATTTGAGGAGAGGAGAAGTTATCGAAATTCTGGTTGAGCAAACAGCACTTGTTAATGCCCGTGCTTATGAATCAGGAGGTGGTGCTGGTTCTTTTGTAGCTAGGAACAATAATGTACCACTACTTCTTCCTAGAGGTGGTCGTGGTATAGAATACCTAAAAAACGTATAGATAACTGTGATGTGAGCACTAAAACATCTGGAAAAATTAAGAATTGTGTCACACCTTGCAAAAAATTGCCTAGAAGAGTAAAAAGACATGGTGCAAAGCATACAGACCAGTAGTAATCAGGTCGTACCAGATTTTTGTTTAATTCTTTTGTGCTCGTTTTTAAATATTTAAAAATCAGTAGGAGAAATGGCTTGTCGTTAAGGGATAATGAATTTAATATGAGTGGACTCTAAACATAACACCAAGATATATTATTATAATTTCTAATTTGCTCTCATAAATGGAGGAACAGGAGGACGTGTCTGGTATTAGAATGATGTTGGTGGATTTGGAGTTGGAGTTGGAGCATATGTTGCCGGTTGGGCATCTGGAACATTTAGAAGGGATTCTTTGTTAGTAGAGGTGGTTCTTATTTATGGAAAAGTCAAGTGAACAAGTTATAATTAAATGACAAAGGAAACGGATATGTCATTGCCACTCGAACATGGTAGATGAAAATCATCTTAATATTATCTATTTTTGGCAAAAACACTTTAGTAGATTTTTTAATATTTAGAACTGTTTTAGACAGCATTTTTAATAATAATGGCTTGCATATTTGCTAAAAAAGTCACAAATTGTTGTTATCACTGCAAATGAGAACGGTATTTACACCTACCTATGAATTAATATCACATTTTTACGGTGGCGCACAAGGGACACAATACTTCCTTGCAAAATATTATGTTTTTCATTGAACATTTAATATTTCCACGCGAAAATACTATGTTTTCCATGCAACATTAGTATTTCCATGCAAAACACTATGTTCTCCATTGAACATTTAATATTTCCACGCAAAATACTATGTTTTCCATGGAACATTTGTTGTTTTGCTTTACAAAATTGCTTGTTCTCGGTGCAACGTTCAAACGTGCGTGCGCATGAGTTGAATATAATGCAGTTACTTGAAGATTCAAGTAAATCTATTTGGTAAATCTTATCAACGAATCTTATAAATCATGAGTCTGAAAGTGGAGTTTTTTTGTCAAAATGTTCTGCCAAAGTTGTGGAACAAAGCTTTTGGATAAAGCCAAATTTTGCCACAACTGTGGATTTTGTGCATTATCATATGTCGGTAAGTACACAATCCTATACAATGGAAGTCGTTTATTATAATTTTTATTTATTTAAAATCTTCTTATCTATCCCTATTCTTCTTATAGGTTTTGTCATGTTTTTGGCTGTTGTATTATTTTCTGTAACAATATCATTCAAACTGTGTTTAAACACAGAAATTGGCTCAAAACCTCCAAGCAAAACCATTGAAGTAAAGCCCCTTTCATTTGAAAGTTCCGAAAGAAGAAAGAGGAAGACAGATCATCAAAATTTAAGCCAAAACCTGGAGGAAAAAAAAAGCAAAATTGTCAAAAGAGGTGAAGGTGCAGGTTGGCATTGTGAAAGACAACAATGGAGATGGTGTATTGGTAAGGGTGAAGTCAAGAACATTAACAATTCCAGTCGATGACGATGTTGATGGAAATACTCTTCTTAAAAAAGCAATTGATAAACATTCAAGACATCATAAAAAATTTAACAAGCATAACAAATATGTTCTTTTATATAATGGCATGTCAATTGTGAGGTATTTACCACAAAGCAACAAACCATTTGGCTTTCAAAATATAAAGAAGATTTGTTGCTGCCATACTCCAAAATGTGTTTCTGACTATGTACAGAAGATGATTTTGAAAATTCAATTTCTGAGGAAAGTTCTGACAATGAACTTGAAGAGATTTTGATTAAATATCATGAGTCTCAACCTTCAACATCAAAGTCATTGGCCACAACAAGTTGTGGCGACTTCAAGGAAGATGCAAATAGTAAATCCTCCAATCCTCTTCTTTGTATTCTCTAAGTTCATTTACCTCAACGTCTCAAGTTTATAGTGTGTCTCAGGGACAATTGTCTCAGCATGGAATAGAAAAATATCCATTGCAACATTAATGCCCTACATGTCTTGGATGCTATTCACGTGCAAACATAGAAGCTCATGCAGACATGTGTGCAGAAAGGTGGATAGACCCAACTGGCAAGTTATCAGATCACAATCAAAATAAACTGGAAAAACACTCATTGCTGAAAAGAAAACTGGACAACCACTGTTGCCACTATGCAAGAAGTGGTTCATCTAATTCAGAAAAATGTTAACAGAATGTCGACCAACTGAGTTACCATTCGTAGGCGATTAGTTTTTGCAGATTATGTGGATGAACGGAAACGAAAATGGTTTGCTGAAGGAGGAAAGCTTAAAGTTTGTTTCGCTGGTGAACCTTCTACTGATGGTGTTTGCCCAATGAGGGAGTTTTTCACAGGTGAGAAAATCAGTGAAGATTTTTTTCAATTCCTAATGTAGAACTGCGCAAAGAATATGTAGCAATTTGAATGTTTGTTTTATACCTTCTCTAATGCAAAGTCTGTTCCAATGTATTGATAGATGTACTACAACACATTAAGTAACTTTGCTTGATGCAAATCATTATCTACTGTTTAGTGCACGAGCACTAGCAAATGAAGACTTCATGGTTGCTGGTGAATTAATATTATCCTCTTCGGCCCAGGGAGGACCAGCATCATGCTTCTTGGCAAAGAATGTATTTGATTATATGGATGAAGGGGTAAATAGCATAAAGGCCAACAACTGGTTGAAGTTGGTTGATGATGCTAATTTCAAAGATGAAATAAAAAAAGTAAAAAATATGCACTCATTAAGAAAAGCAAGCAAATTTCACTTTGAAATATCTCAAAGCTGTCCTTAAAGAATAGAACAAATTGAACTCTCATTTGTTCTACTTATTACCATAGCATTCTTAATTACATTCAGTTAGTTAAATGTGAGAGTGATGAGGAGCTGAGGACATTGCTTTGCTCAGATGACATGATGACCATTCTGCAATCAATCGGCTACAGGGGTGTTCACTTCAAGGAGAAATTGGCCTCACGAGACAACATTATTCGGTATATAACCATGATCATGTTTTCTTACGTACAGTTCAATCTACATTATTCATCTTTTTGACGCATCAATATCTTTTGTTGTAGGTGGATTGTAATTGCAGGAATTGGACATATGCTGGCAATGATGGATCAATTAAAAACTGGTCTTACACTTTTTGGGGTTCTGCAGCAAATTCAACATCACCGGGAAATAATGCCATCAATGCTTACTCCGGAGGGTTTTGCTCATTTTTGCTTGACTGCAGACATTGTTCTTGTAAATGTTCTTGTATAACACATCTTACTTATGTGAACGCCTTCATCGCAAACGAGAAAGCAAGTTAGAATTCCTAACTCATCTCATTCTGCACATATTCTTTTCTATATATATCTTTACATACATGTCAATATATATCATTACAGATAATATTCAAATATTATCTATAATGCTACTAGGCAACCAATTCTGATCACGACTTTAGAGTTTAGCCCGGAAGGAGCAGCAAAAAGCAATTGAAAATATATGTCCAGAAATGTTTTTGTGACCATATTCAAAAAGTGGACACAAAGGGGAATGAGAGATAATTGAAATTGTACCTACTTTAATGGCTTTTGACTATCTTATACAGTTTTCCTTTATGGACACTAGCACTTCATTAAAAACGCTATATAGATTCATCACTGGAAGTCAGTCTGTAACACCACTGGTAGCGGAAAAGCACATCACTGTCAAATTTAAGCATGGCTGCCCTGAGAATTGTAAATGCCATCCAACTGCTGCTACATGTGACCAAGTATCTGCTTTCCAGTTCACTTTGATAATACTAATGATTTTCAGTTTAGCGATGGACAATGCCTTACTGAAGTATTCAGGATTTGATCTGATATGAACTTGAAAACAAAGTCCTTCATTATACATATAATATTGTTCTGTTGTCAAAAGAATACTTTTTGCAAACTTCTTAAGTATTAATATGCATATTAACTACACATAGCCTCGCCCGTATTCAGTTCAAATATTATAAACAGTCGAAACTGCGTTAAGCAGTACTGTACTAAGCGGTGACCATGTGTAAGTGGTCACGTGTATTGTTCCACTTTTATTACACAAATTTTATAGGAGAAACCATTACTGGACGGTCCCGTAAGGTAATAATAGTATGTAAAAAATATATAAATTAAAATTTTAGTCAACATGCCATAAAAAAACTTTCGTAGAAATATCTGCTTAGTAGTTACAGAAGGTACTTTGTAGTTTACAAATTAAATATTCCTGCTGTGATAGGTCAATTAAAAATATGTCAAAACCACTTTGATTTTTCCTTTGATTCGTTTTCTTGTAATCGTAAAGATTACAGCTATTCTTTTTGATAAGTTGCGCAGACTTAAGCGCGGGCCACACTATCGTCGAAATGCAACGAATTTCGTGACGAGTCGCTCGTCAACGAGAAAATATGACGATATGGACGAATTCGTCGCCGTTGAGCATGCACACCGAAATCGTCAACGAGTGACGAGTAATTGTTGCATATCTACTCTGATTGTACAAGAAAAATCACATGACTAACGTATACTTTCACTGTGCTGTAGCAAAATGGCGGATTGGCAAGAGTGCAATGTTTGTGGGACAAATTTCATCCCGACTATAAAGATACACGCAATATAAAGAAAAATAATTGGAAGGATGTTGCTCGAGAACTGAAAGTTGCGACCAATAGAGCTTGACGAAGCTCTTGCAACAACGTGTCATACAAGCCCTTCTCTTCTCGCCTTTTATTTATGGGATGTACCCAGAACCTTCTTTTGTGTGTACGTCGTTTTGCAGAAATTAGAAGCAGTAGAATTTTTCTCTTCAATAATAGAAGTTTCTTTTTGCGCTGATAATCGTCCATGCTTGTACGGAAAATCGTTACAATGTGGCACATGTACTCGTCACGACGGCTCGTTGACGAGCGACTCGTCACGAAATTCGTTGCATTTTGACGATAGTGTGGCCCGCGCTTTATAAAAAATTTAAGAAATTAGAAACAAAATTTGTAATAAAATTATACAGTAATATACGTCAAATGCTTTTTTTAAAAACAAACTGAAAGACTTTAATCTTTCTTACTTTTCGTTATTTTTTATTGATATTGACAAAAAATATGAAACATCTTAATTCAAGGAAGTTAATCACACGAGAATAAATAGTGAGTCATTTGTAAGGTCGAACAGTAAACAGGGTTTAACAGCACCTACAGCTCAAATCTTCATGGAGGTCCGTTAAATGTGAGCAATAACTTAGTTGTAGACGCAATAAGAAAATTTTAAAGTTGCAGCTCATTTGGGATTTTCTCGAGATTATATATATGTTTGAAAATCTTACAATTTTACAAAGTTGACAAATATTACTAACAACAATGATATACTTGAGACCAAAAACGTCCTTTTTTAAGTTAATGATTGCATTATATAATGAAACGTGGAACTGTTTTGACAACTATATGTAACTATTTGGTCAAATATTTTCACACATATTTCATAATTAATTAGTATGTATATGTTTACACTTAAAGATTGATTTATGAATTGCTAACATTTCACATACCTATGATTAGTTAGAATCAAATATTTTGTATTTCTTCAAGATAAAGTAGCTAAGGTAAACACGGTGTATGAACGAAACCATGCAAAAGTTTAGTAATTCAATAATTTTCTGCTTCAAATGAGCAAACCATATACAAAAGAAAACTTCCGTTTAAGCAATCTGCTAAAGAAGTAAAATAGAAGCACTAGTAGCTTCCTATGTATCAAAATTATAAATTCATTTATTGTTTGTAACGTTTTTACTTCTTGCAGATCTTCAATAAGAACAGAGCTCCCTGGAAAAGATCCAGAAGAAAACAGCGGATAAAATAAAACAAGTACGTAGATAGAGCCAATGAATTTTTGTCTTTATGGAAAAGACATGTCTAACTTGAAAAACTTTTTCTTCCAGTGACAGTCTATTGAATTCTTAAAAAATCAATGTCAAGATTACAATTTTGTTAAATATGTACCAATTGTACAAATATGTATTTTGTCGCTTTGAAAATTGATGTTTTTATTGAAAAATTTACTGTCTTTAAGGTTATATAAATTACGTTAGTTCTGTTGCTACTGTATGAACTCTTGTGTAATGTATTTGTTTATAAGCAATGTACAGATACACATAACTTTTTAAAGCATGATAGGTATGAATGTCAAGCGAAAAAAAAACAAAAAACGAAAGTAAATCGTTTGGATCCCAAATGAAACTATCGCTATACAAAATATATATGACAGTAACTTTGAGCCATTTACAACAATTATAAAAAAAGAAAAACGCAAGATGCATGGTATGACCAAAAAAGATGCAGCATAAGTCATTTGAATAGCTACATTGTGCGTCATATACAAGAATAATTTCCACTACATGAAATAAAAACGTTAAATGAACGTTTTGCGTCAGTGCTTCCACCACTTGCAGGTAAACATCAACAAATGATAGATGCTACAGAGCTTCGTTAAAAGACAGTAGATTGCAATAAAACGGCGAATATTATGTTTAAACAATAAAATTACATAAAACTAACGTTAAAAAAAGTAATGGTAAGTAATGGTAGGTAATGGTAAGTAATGGTAAGTAATGGTAAGTAATGGTAAGTAATGGTTAGTAATGGTAGGTAATGGTAAGTAATGGTAAGTAATGGTAAGTAATGGTAAGTAATGGTAAGTAATGGTAAGTATGATACGTAATGGTAAGTAACGAGTTTGACAAACGTTGACAAACGTCTCCGAAGTTTTTTTAAGCCAGTACAAGCAGGAACATAAATTGAAAACAAGGGTTTTTATTTTTCTTCAAAATGTGCTCATGATAAATACCTAAAAAAAAACACCTATCTATTAAAAGAAAACTAAATCCATCACCAGAAACAGCTTAATAAACTCGAGCTCAAATGCACTTTCTGTAAATCAACAAGAGACTATAACAATAGCGTAAACAAAGAACGAATTTTGTTTCAGGCACAAATATTTCAAATCGTAGTTTTAATTATTTCACAGTCGAGTTAAAATCACTCGAAATACAAAAAAGCGTAGAATCATTATCGATGGTTACCCTGATGATTAAAACAAGTGTTTATAGTGTTTACATTTCCTGATACATTTGCAATTCTTACAACTATAGTTACAACCTATATCATAGTGCGTATTCTCGTAGCACGTTTTTTAATTGATTTATGATAAAAAGCTCGAGTGACATTATTTTACTATTTTTGACAATATCTGGAAATGCATGGCTTAATTATGGAAGATGCAAGAAATTAAAATTTGCTTTTTGTCATGAAAACGTGTTGCACGCTTCTGTATGCTTTTCCATGCTAAGGAAGGATTTCAAAAAATGCTACTGCATGCTCTTATTTTCTCAAGTGCAAATGTCTCATGTAATAAACCTTGTTAAAAAGCGTCTTCGATCTTCATCGAGAAGTGTCGGACCTATGCCTTTTAGAACAAACCTTTCCCTATGGGTTTGATCCGTACAAAAAGGTCTCGTTCAGATACATCGCGTCAGAACATCGCGCTCAATTAATAAGATGTATTAATTAGTAATAAATATATGTGCAATTCCATTCACTATGCAGTTCAGCCTTTTTCTTTCATTCATCTTTACTTGACTCAGAAGTGAATAATACCAATTTTTACGAAGTTTAGCATTAAAATTAAATTTCTATAATTATATTTGTAAATAGTTCGCTACGATATATTACTGTTTTTCAAACCATAAAAACCACCTATTCAACAAAGGCTTTATAATAAAGTAACAACAGCTTTACCGTTATGCATCAATTGGAATGTCAGTTGTAGAAAGAAAACAAAAAGTCTTTTCATCCCAATTCGACATTTGGACCTTTTGATAAAACATTTTGTTGCAATGCACTGTTCTCCATACGGCCTAAAGCAGCAGCTACCTCTTTAAACCACTCTTGTTGATTATTTCGAGATTGAAACCAATACTTTAGCATAGTAAATCCTCTCCAGACCACGTCATCCTCGTTTGATTTAATTTCATTTATTTTTGCAAATTTAATGTTTAGAAAGATTGCCAAATCTCTCCATTTATTTGTAACTTCTCCCATTAATTCCAACAGAAATTGATTAATCCGTGGCTTCTCTGCAAAAACAAAAATTTATTAACCTAATTTCACTAACTGTGATTTACGAATGAACGACCATCTGGTAAATCATATATGGCCATTCGGGTTGACATTTTTTATACAGGCCAGGTTTTTTGTATGACACCATTTTTAGAACTGCTTCTATTTTATATTCAATTTTTTTAAAATTTAGAGTGGTTCAAAATTTAGAGAATCACGCACCAGCAAAAAAAATTAGGAAAATTTTATGTTCTTAAGTATTTTTACGCATCCATATTTTCCTTTCAAGTTTTCAACAAAATTGAGAGCAAGATAAAATAAATATATAATAATAAAAGATTCCATGGAGATACAGTTTATGATATTTAAAATTGTAATATGCTAGAACTGTACTCCACAAAGTAACTTCGAGCTTTTTGGAACTGAATAAGCTCACTCAATTAATCAATAATCACAAACGTATCACTCAATCTATCTTTCTTTCATGTAGAGAAAAGGTGCTTTTTTCTAACGTTGTTCACCTTAATATAGTAGCCACAGTATTGCTTTACAATTCAGAAAATCAATTCAAGATAAAACTCTAAGTAACCAGAACATATTGAGGTTGGAAGTTTCAAAATTGTAAAAGATGCAATATTTTTAAGTATTTGTATAGTATAAATTAGGAAAACATAAGCTTTAAAAAGTTTTGATGATATGTGGCAACTATGGAAAACATATTTCACAGAATAAAGTACAAAAATGTTCAAACGATATCCATAAATTTACTAAATTTACATTTAAAAAATCCAAATCAATCTTTGAGAATAATTAACGATATACTAGGTCAAAATGAAAGAACCATAATCAAACAGATTAAAGTTATCAAAAGAAATTATCTCTTTAACTTAATTAATTTTATAGATGTTAAAATAGCATTCGATACAGGCAGCTATAAAACATTTTTGAGTACGTTATAAATGTATGGATTTAAAAAAGTGATAAATTGTATATCGTACTCATCGTTTCTGGTTAGAACCAACAAAATTATAAGGTAAACTGTAAAGTACTACAAAAACTTTTTGACAGTTGTATCAAATGTCAACATGAATTGTGAAATTTCCATCTGACTTAACTGAAGGAAGGAAGTGTTGTGTAAGTTTAACAAAAGCAGCCAATTGGTTGCATTCCGCAAAAATTGTACATGTTAATGTTAGTCCGCTTTTTTATCCGTGTAACTTGTATAGTAAGTAAACTTAAAAAAGCGCGAATATTTGGAATTCAATAAAATATATATAATTTTAGTATTACTAATTAATTGTGAAAGCAAATGTGGAAAGGTTTGTTTGCAAAACTTACGTTCATTTAGCATCAGCCGTGACAAATAAACATTTCTAATTTACAGAAAGGCAACTAATGAACTGAAATCTAACTATTTCAGATTTTGACAATAAACTCCTGTGCACGTGCTCTTACGTTTTGGCTTCAAAACTATTGGCCGTGGTTGCCCACTGCTTTTTTGTGAGCAATATATGCAACAGCGTTTCTTTGGCCACAAAACACACTTTTTCCTTAGAATGCGGTGAATAAGTTGTAAGTTTGTTGAATATCGTTTAGAAAGTATTTTTTTTCATTTGGTTCATTTAATTTTTCAATGTTTCCTTCACTAATTCATGGATATACCATCCATAGCCAACATATGAGTAAGAATAATGTTTCAATTATGTAGGGGGAAAAAGTTAAATCTAATTAGTAGAAAACTTTCTCTAAAATTTACATCACTAGCAAACATTGTTGCGAGTGGTAGCATGTATTTGTATTATGAACAGTATAATGAGCTAAATTTTGTATCATTCTCAAGCACTCATATTGTGATGAATCGCTGCTCACGGCTTTAGAATAAAGTAAGCTTACCTTGTGTTATCTTATCTAAACCATGTGAAGTTGAAAGTGGCTCAGCATCAACACCAATAGCACTTAAAGCTGGAAGTGACTTTGGCTGTGGTTTAGCATCAGCAGCATTATCAGTCATCAGGGGCGGATCTAGGATTTTTCAAACATCAGTCATAAAACATCGGAGGCACTCCGCGCCGGGGGGGTCTGAGGAATTCTCCCCTGAGAAATTTTGAATTTCAGAACCTCTAAAATGCCATTTTCAGCGTTTTAGAGCAATACAAAATATATTTTGTGGGCATCGTTTTTCGGCAAAAACAACACATTTTGCTTACGTTTTTTTCATAAAAAAATGAAGTGAACAATACTTGAATGTTTTAACAATATTTAGGCTCATGATCATACCAAATATATGGCTCATTAGCATGTCTAGAAACGTAAAATTTAATTTACAATAATGCTATTCAAAAACAGATAAAGTCTTTAAAAATTTCTACCAAGTTGTCAGGCATAGACCCCCCTAGAGACCCCCATTCAAACCTCTATGTAATAAGTTAAGTTAGAAATTTGGTACTACAAGTGACAGTTCATAAATATAGAAAAGCTCAGACTTCAAACCATGCAAGTTTATTGTAAACCTTTACCAATCTCCACATCAGAGCCAGCAAATTCATTTTTTGAGAAAAAACTCAAAACTTTTTTCTGTCAAAGATTAAGAAAATTATCAAAGTGAAAAATTGAAGATAAGGACAGCTTAATGCCATGAATGTTTCTTAGGCATTTCACTAGACTATTTTCTTCTGTAAGTATATGCATGGTGTGCTATATAGCAATCACTAGTAGCATTGTATTTGCAAATACAAACAGAATGTAACCAACATGTCTTTAATTATATAATTACATGAATGCTAAAATTGGTTCATGTGTCATGCTTACTGGTTATGATAAATATCTTTTCATATGATCAAAGCTCGTTTAAATGTAAATCTGAAATAATTTAGTTTAGAAATTATAATGATCATCAAAAAAATTACCTAGTGATCATGAAAAATACTTTGCTGTTTTGCCAAATTTCAAGGTTTATCTGCATACATTGGAAGACATTTTTACTTTATAGAAAATGCTATTCATACATCAATAGCCCTTTGGAATTTATGGCAAACAATCTGGTATGAGCCGTAGATTAACACACCTTTACATCTCTACATGAGGTGTTCAGTTAGAAAAGGGGACAATATGTGACATGGGACAACATTTCATGTATGTGAAATACTAAGGTTTAATACCATTCCAGTCAAATTGTCAAAATAAAAAGCTTCATGGATAATAAGACTCAAAATCACAGGTTATAGTAAACAGCTTCTCATGTAATCAATGTTAGTTTTCTCAAATCTTAAACAATATGTAGTATAACTGTCCAATGATTGAATGATCAATGATCATAAACTGAAAAGCCCCAAAGATTTGTTTATGATAAAGTAAATAATAGTATGGCGCCTTATGGCTACAGATTTTTTGTCCATTGAAATATATTTGCAGAAATGTAGGATTTCGCTGCCATATAACGGCCACGATTCCCCAAGCATTAAAGAAATCATAGCTAAAAGTCCTTCGGCAACAACAATTTTAGAAGCATCAATCTGCTTACCATACGCCATATTAACATAAATCGCATCACACACTCGCATAAATTGACTTTGATATATTGCATTCATGCATACACTTCACTTGTCCGTTACTTACGATTTTCGATGTAAATTTCCGCTGATAAAACTCAAAACAATGTTGGCTTGCTTTTGAACATCAATGACTGAAATGTCGCTCGCGAGATCGTCTTTGCCAAGCATTTACAATTCATCCATAAATTTTTCATTCTCTTGAAAAAATTCCTAGTTTGGAAAGCAGCATTCATGTCAACATATGAATTTGTAAAAGATTTCCATAAATTCCATCTGATTGTAGTTTAGCTTCTATCATGCTTCAGAAAATTACTATGAAACGATCAAACATTCAATTCCGACAGTGTGCTTGACTATGTTAGTTCAGTTGGCTATCAGTCGAAATCGGTCAAACCAATCACAGTAAGACAAAAATTCAAATGAACCAATTGTAAGATAGCAATTGGACTCCCTTATAGGTCCGGCCACCCCTATTATCGGTCGAGATTATTCCAGACTGTCCACTGATCTTGCCATTGACAAATAAAATAGCGTTTCTGGCGTTCATAGATTTCTTTATAAGTCGAACCAGTCAAGCCAACCCGCTTATCAGTCGGTTATTCCAGTTCAATTAAAATTCAACTGATCTTTTTACCAAGGAGATATTCGTTGCATTAGTCATTAGTTTTCAATAATAAATAAAGCTGGATTTTTATCACGAAGTAAATGCGATAATAAAGTAAGAATACTTAATGAATTTTTAATTAATATGAATAGGTAATTTTTGAATTTCAAACATCAGTCGCGCGACGGATTTGACATACTCTAGATCCGCCCCTGTCAGTCATCATTTCTATGTACAATATAAAAACATTCAGTCAGACAAGTTCTACACTATTCTGAACAAATACCTGAGAGCAATGAATTTTAAAGCCAAAACACATTTTGTAAAACGATATTTGTTGCAAGTAAGTTTGAATAGAGAGCCTATATTGATCTCAAAATATTTTTTGCTTTTCTTGTTTATTGTAAGGTATATCATCAGTTTATTTCAAGGAAAAAATATTTGGCCTTATTTATGTTTGTTGAAACACAATACAAAAACTTTCTAAAAGTCAGCAGCAATGTTTCCAAATAATTTTGCAACAACCAAATTGAGTAAATGGAAGTGATGTCGATTTGTTTCCTCCAACAGCTTTTTTGATATAATGCATTATATATTATAATTCATTGAAAATTTTGTCAAATTGCACATTCAAAAGAAAACAAGGAAACGTTAAACGTACTTTGTACAAATATTTACTACTTTATAGCCTAAAAGATATGTTTTTGATGAAAAGACTTTATCTCAACCTTAAAAAGAGAAAAACATATTGTAACTTAAAGTATTTGTATCTCGATAGTTTATTTCATTACAAGATTCAATGAATCAAAGTGACCCAAATGTATATGACACAGAAAGACAACAACATTTCGATAACCGGGGAAAATTCAAACAAACTAATTCCTTTAACCTAAATAAGATTTAGATGAATTTAGAAGATGACACGCTGTCTATAAATGCTTCTCCAACATCTGACCCACGTAAAACGCGTATTCTTAAGATTTATAAGAGTTTGTAAAATATAATGAAAATTTTGATTTAGAAGCAAAGGCTACAGTTTCTTGTTGTCTTAGTTATAGTGCAAAAGTGTGTTTGAAATATTTGTTAATAATTTGAAAAGTATATGTTTTTGTATTTTTGAGTGTTACATGGTATATGGTTTTTTCTACGAGAATTTTTAAACGTTTAATGATTTTTTAATTTAGACAACATACATTTTTTACTTTGGCAAAGTGGGATGACGTCATTTTGATATTTCACATTTATTAATGTTTATGATTTGCTTGCTGGCATTATTTGACTGGTTGTTTTATGTAATAATATCGCTTTTTTTGTCTGTTTAATTTATATGTATAAGTCAAAACATTTTAAACAATGAAAACAATTTCACAGACTTTTGTTTTCTACATCTCTACGATTTTTTTTGCTCTTGTAATAATTTTCTCATTTCTGTCTATTTCATTTAAAGGCCTTAAGAAATGTGAAACACCTTAACAGTTATTTTGTTTTGTTATTTATCTAAAAACTGGCATTCATGAACAATACCTATTAATAAATCTAATTTTAGGAATTTGTGATATACTTATTTCCTTTTTTATAATTCTCTTACAATAAAGAAATAATACACAAAGAACTGTTATATAAAGAATTCATTTTAAAAAAATACGCTAGGCTTTTCAGAACTGTCTGGAAAGAAAAAATATCACATTTCTGTTCTTAAAGTCGTTGAATAAATATCATATGTTGTATTATAAGACAACGTACCTAAATTAGCTTGAGTTTCAGCAAGATCAACCTGATCAGGACTGAATACTTTTTTCTTAACTTTCAAATAATTGTCGTGAAAATCTTTAGCTTTGTCATATTCTCTAGTTTCATGATACACCACACCAAGATCGTGTAAAGTCAAAGCGACATCTAAATGGTCTAAGCCCAGCACTTTTTTTCGAATTTGTAAGGAGTTTTCATACCACTTTTTAGCTTTGTCATATTCTTTGGTTTCATGATACATCACACCAAGATTATGCATTGTCATAGCAACATCGATATGACATGGACCTAGAAAATTTTTTTGAATTTTTAAAGCCTTCTCATAAAAGTCTTTAGCTTTGTAAGTCTCTCCAGTTTTTTGAAACGTAAAACCAAGGTTGTTTAAAGTTATTGCTGCATCAACATCATCAAGACCCTGTGATTTTTTTTGAATTTCCATAGTCTTCTCAAAAGACGCTTTAGCTTTGTCATACTCTTCCTTTTTTTTAAACATTTTACCAAGATTATTTAAAGTTGCAGCCACATCAACAGGATTTTGACCTATCATTTCTTTTCGAATACCCATTTTTTTTTCTAAAAAGTCTTTAGCTTTTTCATATTCT
This sequence comes from Xenia sp. Carnegie-2017, assembly GCF_021976095.1. Lineage (NCBI taxonomy): Eukaryota > Metazoa > Cnidaria > Anthozoa > Malacalcyonacea > Xeniidae > Xenia > Xenia sp. Carnegie-2017. The sequence continues at coordinate 2,899,034 of NW_025813504.1, read as the reverse complement.
TCAACATGATCATAAACCAAATCAAGATTTTTCAAAATCGTTGCGAAATCGACATAAACTATACCTGGCAATTTTTCTTGAATTTTTAAAACTTTTTGATCAGACTCTTTCGCTCGGTCATATTCCCTAGTAAGATGATACACCACACCGAGATTTATCAAAGTATTAGCAACATCAACATGATCCGTACTAAGCAATTTTTCTTGAATTTTCAGAGTTCTTTCATAAAATTCTTTGGCTTTCTCATAATCTCCTGTAAGATAAAAGACCTTCCCAAGGTTGTGTAAAATGGTAGACTTGTCAATAGAAACTGGACTTGACAAATTTTCTTCTTGAATTTTTAAAGCTTTTTTGTAAAACTCTTTTGCTCTGTCATATTTTCCAATATGCTCATACACCTCACCAAGATTGTTTAAAATTGAAGCGCAATCAACATTATATGGTCCGGGAATTTTTTCATGAATTTTTAAAGCATTTTCGTAAAACTCTTGGGCTGCATCATATTTTCCAGTATGATCATACACCTTCCCAAGATTGTTTTAAATTGTGGCAGCATCAGCATTATGTGGACCTGGATGATTCCTGCGATATTCTAGAGCTTTTTCATAAAATTCTTTAGCTCTGTCATATTCTCCAATATGGAAATACAACACACCAAGATTGTTTAAAATCGTGCATCATCAGTATAACTTGAACGTTTTGATTTTTTTTGAGTTTCTAAAACTTTTTCATATAACTCTTTAGCTTTGTCATATTCTCTTTTATGATCATACAACTCACCAAGACTGTTTAAAGTCGAAGTAACCAAAACATGATCTGGGCTTGGCAATTTGTTATGAATTTGTAGAGCTTGTTCATATAACTCTTGGGCTTTATCATATTCTCCAGTGTGATAATTCACCTCACCAAGATTGCCTAAAGTAAGAGCCACACTACTATGATCTCGGCCAAGCGATTTTTCTTTAATTTTCAAAGCTTTTTCATAAAGCTCTCGGGCTTTGTCATATTCTCTATTATGATGACACACCACACCAAGACCTAATAAAGTCTTAGCAACATCGACATGATCCGGACCTAACAACTTTTCTCGAATTCTTAGAGCGTTTTCACTAAACTCTTTTGCTTGGTCATAATCTGCAGTCTTATAACACACGTCACGAAGATCTACTAAAACAGTAGCAACACGAACATTTTCTGACCCAAATAACTTTTCTTCAATTTTTAGAGATTTAACATAAAGTTCTTTAGCTTTGTCATAATCTCCAGTCTTTTTATACATTAAACCAAGACTTCTTAAAAGAAAAGCAACATCAGCATGATCTGGACCTAACAATTTTTCTTTAATTTCCAGAGCTTGTTGAAAACATTCTTTGGCCTTTTCAAAATTTTCTTGATAAGAATACTCTAAACCAGAATATAGCGATAATAGAGATGCAAAAGCAGGATCTGGGAATTGCAATTTTTCTTGAATTTTTCGACCTTTTTCATTAAACTTTTTTGCTTTGTCATATTCTCTAATATGATGATACACCACACTGAGATCTATTAAAGTTTTAGCAACATCAACATGATCTGCTCCTAACGATTCTTCTTGAATTTTCAGAGTTCTTTCATAAAATTCTTTAGCTTTCTCATAATCTCCTGTAAGATTAAAGATCTTCCCAAGGTTGTGTAAAATAGTAGCCTTGTCAATAGAAACTAGGCTTGGACTTAACGAATTTTTTGGAATTTTTAAAGCTTTTTCGTAAAGCTCTTTTGCTCTGTCATATTTTCCAATATGCTCATACACCTCACCAAGATTGTTTAAAATTGAAGCGCAATCAACATTATATGGTCCTGGAAATTTTTCATGAATATTTAAAGCATTTTCGTAAAACTCTTGAGCTGCATCATATTTTCCAGTATGATCATACACCTTCCCAAGATTGTTTAAAATTGTGGCAGCATCAGCATTATGTGGACCTGGATGATTCCTGCGATATTCTAGAGCTTTTTCATAAAATTCTTTAGCTCTGTCATATTCTCCAGTATGGAAATACATCACACCAAGATTGTTTAAAATCGTGGCATCATCAGTATAACTTGAACGTTTTGATTTTTTTTTAGTTTCATGAGCTTTTTCATAGAACTCTTTAGCTTTGTCGTATTCTCTTTTATGATCATACACCTCACCAAGACTGTTTAAAGTCGAAGTAACCAAAACATGATCTGGGCTTGGCAATTTGTTATGAATTTGTAGAGCTTGTTCATATAAATCTTGGGCTTTATCATATTCTCCAGTATGATAATTAACCTCACCAAGATTGCCTAAAATAAGAGCGACTCTACCATGATCTCGGCCAAGCGATTTTTCTTTAATTTTTAAAGCTTTTTCATAAAGCTCTCGGGCTTTGTCATATTCTCTAGTATGATGACACACCACACCCAGACTTATTAAAGTGTTAGCGACATCAACATGATCCGGACCTAACAACTTTTCTCGAATTCTTAGAGCGTTTTCACAAAATTCTTTCGCTTGGTCATAATCTCCAGTCTTATAACACACGTCACGAAGATCTACTAAAACAGTAGCAACACTAACATTTTCTGACCCAAATAACTTTTCTTCAATTTTTAGAGATTTGTCATAAAGTTCTTTAGCTTTGTCATAATCTCCAGACTTTTGATACATTAAACCAAGACTTCTTAAAAGAAAAGCAACATCAGCATGATCTGGACCTAACAATTTTTTTTTAATTTCCAGAGCTTTTTCAAAACATTCTTTAGCCTTTTCAAAATTTTTTTGATAAGAATACCCTAAACCAGAATATAGCAAGAAAAGAGATGCAAAAGCAGGATCTGGGAATTGCAATTTTTCTTGAATTTTTCGACCTTTTTCATTAGAAAATTTTTGCTTTGTAATATTCTCTAGTATTATGATACACCACACCGAGATCTATTAAAGTTTTAGCGACATCAACATGATCTGTTCCTAACGATTCTTCTTGAATTTTCAGAGTTCTTTCATAAAATTCTTTAGCTTTCTCATAATCTCCTGTAAGATTAAAGATCTTCCCAAGGTTGTGTAAAATAGTTGCCTTGTCAATAGAAACTGGGCTTGGACTTAACGAATTTTCTTCAATTTTTAAAGCTTTTTCGTAAAGCTTTTTTGCTCTGTCATATTTTCCGATATGCTCATACACCTCACCAAGATTGTTTAAAATTGAAGCGCAACCAACATTATATGGTCCGGGAATTTTTTCATGAATTTTTAAAGCATTTTCGTAAAACTCTTGGGCTGCATCATATTTTCCAGTATGATCATACGCCTTCCCAAGATTGTTTTAAATTGTGGCAGCATCAGCATTATGTGGACCTGGATGATTCCTGCGATATTCTAGAGCTTTTTCATAAAATTCTTTAGCTCTGTCATATTCTCCAATATGGAAATACAACACACCAAGATTGTTTAAAATCGTGCATCATCAGTATAACTTGAACGTTTTGATTTTTTTTGAGTTTCTAAAACTTTTTCATATAACTCTTTAGCTTTGTCATATTCTCTTTTATGATCATACAACTCACCAAGACTGTTTAAAGTCGAAGTAACCAAAACATGATCTGGGCTTGGCAATTTGTTATGAATTTGTAGAGCTTGTTCATATAACTCTTGGGCTTTATCATATTCTCCAGTGTGATAATTAACCTCACCAATATTGTTTAAAGTATAGACGACACTAGCATGATCTCGTGATTTTTCTTGAATTTTCAGAGCTCTTTCATAAAGCTCTCGGGCTTTGTCATATTCTCTATTATGATGAAACACCACACCGAGATTTATTAAAGTCTGAGCGACATCAACATGATCCGGACCTAACAACTTTTCTCGAATTATTAGAGCGTTTTCACAAAACTCTTTTGCTTGGTCATAATCTCCAGTCTTATAACACACGTCACGAAGATTTACTAAAACAGTAGCAACGTGAACATTTGCTAAACCATATAAATTTTCATAAATTTTAAGAGATTTTTGTAAATACTGTTTTGCTTTGTCGAACTCTCCTATTTCAAGATACCTTTTACCACGGTCGCATAAATTGTTTGCGGTTGCAATATCATCATCGGATTCTTTTAAAATATTTTTGGTATTAATTTTCAAAAATCTTCGCATTGTTATTTTTCCAGTTCTATAAAAGAATATATCAAACCCATTTATTTAGCAATATCAATATCATCTAACGTAAAGTTTCTTGCATTTAAATAATGCAATATAAATATTGGGTGACAATGAACATATAATATGGAAAATAACTAGTTGTTACTATTGCAAGGGGAAGTGCTGCTCCCCCCTCCCCCCACTTTTTCAGTAAAAACTGCCAGGAATAATCAGACACCATTAGATCCACGACTTCGTGTACAGCATGATAAAGTGATTCCGTGTTCTAGCATATGTTGCAAAGTAGCTAGGGTAATATACTCTGAGACAGGTCTGGTGAACTCATGCGTTATGATTGTATGATAAAAGGTTTAGCGCTTTTCCATGTTTACAGCTTTCTTCAATCTAACGATTGTAATCAACATGCTACATGCGATTGATGCGATGTTTAGCTGACTTTATATTTGATGAGTGCACGAGTTCTCCTGTGCTCGGAAGAAACGAAGTTAAGCGGTCGGAAAGCACACGGGCTTCCAAGCCTTAAGGTAAAAAGACTCGAAATAACTAACTCTGAGGTGAGTTGTGAAAAAAGAAATATCACACTCCTTTAAAATAACAAAAAACACAAGTTCCATTTTAATAAGGTGGCTACAAGAAAAGGGCATTTCATTATATATTGGGGCCCTTTTTTCAATTTGAATTGTTTCTCCAGGCTCGTACGCTCCTGAAAACATACAAAATGAAAACAGCTAATTTGATTAAACTTAAGAATTATAACTGATGTAGCGCTCCACAAATGAAAGTGTTTTTTTTGTGTGTAATATTTTGATCTTTCAAAGGAATTTAGGATCGCACAGATACCCTGTTATCTAGGATCAAAAGTACAACCCCTTATTCTTAATGTGTAAATTAAAGAAAATTTTCAATATTTGTTTTCTGTAATTTTGTATGTTGCAGTCAGTGCATGGAAACACAAAAAGTCATAGGACGTCCGCAAAAGATATACTAGAGGTCCCGTATTGAAAATCTTTCATTGAGAAGTCAATTATTTCACATAATTGAAAAAACACTCTTTGGGTCATTCTAAGCAATGCTTGTGTCGGAATAAAAATGAATTAGAAGCAAGGTTGGAATGTTTTCACTTATGTCGAATTGTGGGCTTGGGACATAGGCAAACACGATCATGATTTGAACTTCTCTCACGTGTTAAATCCATTAAAAACAGTTTTACATCATTATATATATCATACGAAACAGAGAGTTCCTTATCCTTGCTACTTTGCATAGTTTATATTTTCATCTTTACTTGTTTTGATAGCAATCTAACATTTGCTGTTCTTCGATGTTTTAAAGCCGGTTTTCTTCTTGCGAATTTTTTCGCACGAAGCGATAATTTTTGAAGCAAAAAAAATATCTTGAGAATGGGTATAAGATTTCCACTAGTAATAATAAAACCGCGAAATACAAAAAATATTAATACAAAATAGCTGAGTCAAACACTAACTATATGACTTCTCTTTCTTTAAATTAATGTGTTATGTTTGTCATTGCTGCAATGACGAGCAGAACGCCCAGGAAAGTGCAGGAGACGTTTTTCATGCGTCGTTTACAAGTTGAACCGGCACATTAAAGGACACTTTCATCTCCTCGTAAGAGAGCTTAGTATTTACCACCAGGAATATGTTTTCATAAGCATCGTTTCTTTCGTACTTCGTGTAAGAAATTCCTTAGTCAAAATAGTCAGTGTTTCGTAGAGTAGAGTCATTAGATTGTATGGAATGTCATTCAAGAACAAATAACTCCTCAACGTCCGCCATTTTGAAAACTAATTATGGTTGACAGAAATCGCGAACATTGACCTGAAATACATGAAACGCTTCCTGTAATAGAAAAGCCTATTTATTTTTTTAAGCCAAATTTTACACCCAGACATGCGTGTGTATTCAATCAATTTTCACTCCGCGAGGGAATCTCGAAATACTACATACGCGTGTTTGGGTGTAGTCCCGCATGTCTGAGTGTAACATTTGGCTTCAACTACTTGATTACATTTTAGAAACACTAAAATTTGATTTTTGTTGTTGCAAACAGTTTGCTAATTTCATCACTGTGTATAGGTGACATCTTTAATCGTCCGCACATGCCTAAAATCGAAAATTATCGCTTCGCACGAAAAAACTCGCAAAGTGGAAAACCAGCTTAAAGACAGCGTTGGCATCAGGTGGAATCATGGATTTATGTGGTGATAATCTAACATTTTAGAAATTTTCCAAAAACGTAAATAGACTCAATCTTATGTCAATGAATCACTTATTTTTCGTGGAATGGTTATAGAGCATTAGCACTTACTAACTCCTTTAAAGTATTTAGCAATCTCAATCATCAAAACATGACCGATCTATGTTTTAATCTTTCATAATAATAAACTTATTTTAACAATACAAGTTAACTTTTCTGACAACTTTTTTTGTAAGACTTGTCATTACGTTGCTAGGGTGTGTAAAACGACAGAATTTGGGAGCATGCCATATGTTCAAAAACCAAACACGTCTACGCATGTAAATGTCTTAAAAACTCAATAGGTTTATGCGCTACACAATTGTGGTATTAGTCATAGATTACAAAAAAGAACTCGGAATTCAGTCAATTTTCCTGCTAAGATATATTGCATAGTCTACTCTATATGTATACTTGAAAAATTAAATCTATGAAGGTAATTTTGCGAAATAATTATTTAATTTTTAATAGAAAGCAATGATCATGCAGGGAAATAAAATTTGGCTAAAATGATGCGCTATCGAGGCAAAAAGATTTCTTTACTGTTGTTGGCTAGCTCAATTAAGATGAACATAAATTGGTTGTACACCGTGGAATCGACAAAAAAATTCCGTTTATTTCTGAGATTTTTTGTTTTTCTTTTAAAGAAGACAAAATATTCATTTAATGGAATTGATTTTATTCGAAGCGATCAATTTTTATTCGTACTATTTATAAATCATAGAACAATTTAAAAGTTGAACGAAACTTACCTTAAATGGAAGTTTAATTTGAATTCTATACGTGTCATTAGCCGAAAGTGGAAGAGTTGTATAAGAGAGCATATGCATGCACAAGTTAGCAACATTTCAAAGACAGTCTGAGATCCTTGTTCGAGTGGAAGGGTTGGGTGGGTGTGATTGTAAATAATGGGAATCGGGCATACAACTCTTCCACTCCCGGCTTTTATTTTTAAGTTGTATGAGATTTCACAGTAAACAATGGAAACAGACTTAAATTTTCTCATTAAGAAAAGAAACAAATAATTCCAGCACTCAAGTTTAAATGTCATATTACTGGTTAACAAAACATATTAAAAATTCTATATTGGTGTCAAAATTGTCAAACCAAGATTAAATAAACTTTTGATAGGTTTAGTGTAAAATGTCTGAAAAGTCGTAGTATTTGAGCAGCCAACCGACCCAATCATCGATTGATGTTTCCTAGTTTATGAGCTGCACAAGATATAGAGGATGCACAGCTACTGTCACAGCCAAATTCCTTTGTATTACTGAAAGCCGCTGATAACACTGACTTGCACCGCCGCGATATTGTCTCACGCGACACCGGTTTCTACGGTTTCGTATAACTTATCAAAAGTTATAAAATGGAGACTTTGCCGAGGTGACAAATCTGAAAATAGTTTTGAAGATAGCAAATACTATGGTGAATGGTAAAAGTAATAAGTTATTAGTTGTTAAAAGAACAGTTTAAAGTAAAGAACACTAGCCCAATAGAACTGTTATGAAATCAAACGACACGATGCACTCTGGCAGACTACTCCTCGGGTGTCAACATTACTGACCTGTATAGTAATTACCTGGACGGAAACCTCATCGAAATTATTATATTTTATTAAGCGCAACATGTTGTCGAAAACATGAATGCCGCCATACTTTATAGGGCAAAATTTGGATAAAAATATCAGCAGAGTTGTACGGGCTCATGCTGTTAACACTTTTTCTCCCCTCCTGAATTTCAACAAGTGCGATAAAAGTGAAAAGTAAAAGCTTTTAATCCAAACGTAAACTCCTTTAAAGTTTTGTCAATAAACATACTAAAAACTTGTGGGTTATGCGGATGCTGAAGTCGTTCAAGGTGAAAGAAAAGGAAGCGTTTCATGACAATGGTAAGCAAAATCATAATGTTTCTTATTTAAAGATCTGAGTCTTTGATTACAATAATTTTACTGCTTGTAATTCAGAAAATATGAAGTAGAACTTAAGAATAGTGTTTTGTTGAAGTCAAATGCAGTGCTGACATAATTGTCAATATTCAACTCCTGGTTTTGCACAAATCGACAAACTGTAAACAATAAAGATAATGATGATAGAGGTTTGCTATAATATTATAAATGCTAGCTCTTTGTGTTTCTGTGGTTTAAGTATGCATTGTAGTGGTAAACAGGCTAATACATAAAACCAACATAAAAGAACTGCTTCGGACAATGCTGAGCCAGCATTTGTTCCAAGCTTATGTGCGTGCATCATTTTAGAATTTTGCCTTTAGTGTCATCTAACAACAATCCACTTGGTTTAATTACAGTTAATGAAGAATTCACATGGGATGCATTACCTTTAATGCAGTTAACGGCAGAATATGCAAAAATTGAAACTGCAAAGAGTGAAGGTAGTCTCGTACAAACAAGTGGTCCAGCTTGTTCATAGTTACTTTGTTGATTTTTGTACCGCAAGGTTCCATTTTAGGGCAGTTGCTGTTTCTTATCTATATAAATGACTTATCACTCTATCCAAAACAAGCGAAATGCACGCTATTTGCTGACGATACAACATCAATCTGAACGTTTAAAAAAACTCCAAAATAGAGCAGCACGTTTAATAGCAAATTTGCCTAATGAATTTAGTCAAGAAACTGCTTTAAATGCTTTAGACTGGGAAACTTCGAAAGAGCGGTGGTTTAAAGAGTATATTACCCAATTGATTATTTTTTTCCATAAAATATAATATAACCACTAAATAAACAAAATTCACAAAAATTAATCTTTTCTATGGCGTTTGACGAAGTTTTCGGGGGTTAATTTTGCGCCACAATTGACGATTTTGTACGTTTAGCGTATTTTGACCTGAAACTATATAACTCAAAGGAATAGACCTAGTGACGTTGGGCAAGGAACCGGGAAAGAGTTGCAAGTCACATATAATTCACCATAAAAAGAAAACATGCCCAATAGGTGTGTAGCTGGAAGTTGCTCAAATCTTCTAGACCCTTCAAAGGGGTCAAAGTCTTTATAAATTTCCTGACGACTGTCAATCAGAAAGAAAAGACGGCGACTTTGGGTGGCTTTTGTGCGTATTAAACGTGAACAATGGTCATCAACACCAAACTACCGACTATGTTCGGCGCATTTTAAGGCCGAAGATTTTGACAGATCTTTTATTACGATTTCTGGGTCATCTTTTGTTCGACGTTCAGTTTTAAAAAAGGATGCAGTCCCGACAATACATGCAATTTCTAGTTTTAATGTCTGTAGTTAAACCAACATCACAAAGTCGACAAGGAAGCGTTGAAAAGTAAGTATAATAACTGCAACTTTATTCTTTTCAATATTTATTTGATCGAAATATCCACTGGGTTGGCTGTTGGCGACTTACTTAAACAAGACATTGTACATTAATGCGTTGCCGATGAATGCATCGTCGTAACTTTAGTCTGTCTAGAATATCCAACTGAAGAAAATCAAGCGATGTCCAAAACTTCACTTGTTTCAGAACACAACACTGATCATGAGAGACAGCTTGTTTGCAGTGTAATGCACCTTGTATTGCAATCTAATGCCATTCTTACTCTTTACAGACAGCTTAGAAAAGAGTATGGCCTAGATTGCTAAAAAGGGAAAAAAGTATGGAGGAAAGTCTTGACCATTATGATAGCTCAAGTATTGAAGATGAAATTGAAGAAGAACCTAAAACCTCTGAATTTTCATCCGAGGATATCTCTTTAGAAGAAGAATTTTCAAATTCTGATGCTTCATTAGAAGAAGTGGATTTATTAAAAAATAAGATGTGAGTACCATATAAAGTCTGTTGCTCTTTTTGCTTATGAATCTGTAACATCCCAAAAAACCATCTGTCTCGTTGCATTTGTATATACTACATTTTTAACTGCCTAAATGTGTTATGTTCATACATCTACTGTTTTATCCCCTTTTAGACTCCTTGTCCCGTATCTCTAAGCCTGGGTTCTAAATTCATCATTCATCTTGAGCTTCACTTTTAAAGTAAAATCTTACTTTATTTCTTTTTCTGTTACATGTAAATGTTCATAAACAATTTTTTCAAAAATTATTTCAACGTAATTGTTTTTTTCAGAGATAAAGATTCTAGGAATGAGAAAACAGAACCTAAGTTCATAGTTTGTCTTTCACAACTGCTGTTACTTTTTAACATATGTCCATGATGCAAAACAGAAGGACCGAAAGCTGTGACCACTGCTGTTGGGAGAATGGTAAAGGTGAAAATCCAATGCTTCAACTCCAATTGCTCCATGCCAGTGCATACTTGGACAAGTCAACCTCAGATGACGAGACAAAAATGGCAGCAGGAAATTTTTTGCTATGTTTTTCAATTTTGGTATCTGGACCTTCATCAAAGTGCTTTTGGTCTTGAGAAACATGGGACTTCACTATTTTAGTCTGAAAACCTATTTCAATCACCAAGCTGTACGTACACAATACGTTTTTGTCAGTTGTCACTTGGGCAACATTTTATAGTTATGTAATATAAATTACCATCAATTCATGCATGTTTTTTTTGATAGAGCACTGTGTTTCTTCTTTTATAAACTAGAAATTAAATAAACTGTTTCCTGCCATTCAACTGTATTGGAAGAAATACCAATTAGATCTCATGCAAAGGATCATGGATACAAAGAAGAACTTGGTTATTGCTGGTGATGTGCGACATGATAGCATGCGTCACAGTGCAAAATATTGTGCTTACACCTTATTTTGTTGCACTGTTCCATTCATCATTTATTTCTGTTTAGTTTAAGTAGATAAGACATGTAACATGAGAAATTATGATATAGCTAAAGTGTAGTTGGCTAAAACTGTTCATTTATGTGAAGCATGCTATGCTGCACAATACTGTGCTTTGCACAAAAAGTTTGCCACTTCATGTTATTGACCTGTCTGCATTGTCATTGATTTATTGTCATTGATGTGTTTGAGAGGAACGTAGCAGGGAGTAGCCAAGCAATGGAGTTGATGGCTTTTAAAGATTGTCTTTAAAACCTACTAGCTAGTGGGCTCCTGTGGAAAAAATTCATCAGTGGTCGTTACTCCTCAATTACCAAATACATGCATGACAATATTGAGCATGTGAAACACTATTTTGACTTTTGGCATCGGAAAAAGAGTTGAGTGTTACTTACATTTTACATAAGATCGTATAAGGTATGCAATTTTGAATCATTCTTGTCTCATATTGCCAACAACAGCATGATAAGCACATGCAAGATAAGGAATTCTCAACTTCCCTACCCGATCATACACAATTAGAGGCTCGTTAGAATATAGCCCGAGTTCAACGTTTGTCTTGGCAATTTCGCCATCATTATCCGAAACGATTGTCTAATAATGTCTAAAATTTTATAGTATTGTTTATTTCTAGTCGAACACCATTAAGTTCTATAATAACTGAAGTGGCTAAGTGGACTGGGATCTGACCCCCCAAAAAAGGCGGCCAATGGACCTATTTCCTCTGAAATGATCGCTTTGCAGAAAAGTTATATTCTTGACCTTCCCTCTGAGATTGATGATGACTTGCGGCAACTGTATTATCCAGTGTGTTTTTTACAACTAAATTGTAAAATCAAGTCACATCTCTTTATTAAATTATTTTAGTAGAATGTTGTTTTAAAGTTACTTCTATGTAATGCATGCCTTATTAAAGCATTAAAGAATCAGTGATGAAAACTTCAGTGCTACATATTTCTTCTTAATTTCAGATTTTGCCGTAAAAACACTTTGTGCTCGATTATCTAATAAAGTACAGAATGGCCATTTGCCATTTGCTAAATTTTCCCCTTTATTATACCAGGGAAATGTTTTGTTTTTTCCAAGTTTTTCTTCAGTTTTTTGCTTCTTAATTCATTTCATAATATGAATGAAATACAGGTAGTACAGCTTAATAACTCTATAGTTTCTAAAAAGCTGTTAAGGTTCTAGCATTAAAAAACACAAAATATGTTTAATTCATTTGGTTTTATTGCCTTTTTTTACATGTGTACATGCACTTCATCACTTTTGTATAAACAACACCAGATGTTGCATACCTAGAGGGAAAAAACACCATAGCAACTGGTATTAAATATGGGTATAAAATTTATTATTGAGGTGAAAGCTGTATTAGTCAATCAAATTTTTAACTCACATGGCTAATAAGAAACACATAACAAAAAGAAAAAGAAGGGAAGTATTAAATTCACAATTTTGCATTCGTGTATTCAAGTATTATAAACACTATTGTAATTTAAGTGTTTTAATTATTTGCATTTTTGCCATTTCACAATCATTACAACGAAATCAAATATGCTACAACTTGACAAGTATTTGATGCAGTTCTTGTTCAGAAGACCACAAAAATCTCAAAGGTTTCCATGATTTGTGCACAATATTTTTTTTCACTATTCATTTACAAAACGCGAGATACATGTACAAAAACAAATCCTACAAGCAAATCATTAAACGACAGTTACGATGCGCACATTTGAATTCCTGTGGCCAAAAAAGCTCGTTCGTTAAAAAAGGCATCTGTCGTAGAAGCCGACAATTGGCAACCACAGTAGACTCGCTTTTATGAAAATTACGTTTTTACAGTGATTTTCATCATAAAATTGCTTGCCAAATATGCGAAAAACACATATACTTTTCCTTATTTTATCTAATGGGGAGAAAGTGTGACATTTTCGGAAAAACAGTCAATTTCGGCAAATCTCAGCGGTAATGAAACAAATCCTCTATTTTTTTTGGCGTCAGCCGCTAATTAAAGCCGCGTTTCAGATAGGCGTTCCAGTTAATATAGAACTCAATGGCGAACACGAGTTCCTTGCCCTACGTCACTAGTGCCAGCCTTCCTTGCTCAAGCTTCTCACGGACAAATTTCTTATACGGACGTTCTTTTTGTAAAAAATCCATGTTAAATGACGAAATACTCGAAAAATCAACCGAATATTTTTAGTTTACAGTTTGTACATTATATTAATCAGATAAAAAAATTAGGCGATATGCAATTTAATAGGAAATCAAAAATGATGTTCAAAACGCTAAATAACACGGGACCAAAGTGCCTCCGAGGTTTATTTACTTTCAAAAATGAGCTTTTAGTGGCTGTTTACATGATCCCGAGTAGCCGGGATTCAGTGGAGCGTTAAATGATTTTCGCAAATAAAAAGATTTAATACTTATCATCAGATAAATGTTCTTCAGCACTTTCACAATTGGCTGATTTAATAACTATACGCATAACATTCAAAATCAAACAACAAATTTGACCTAATTTGAGAATTACAACAGGAATTACTTGCGGCGCTTAACAAACAGTTGTAATTTTTTCGCTTGAAGTTTTGCCTCTTTTCACTGCGTCGAAATGTATTTAAGCCTCACTGAATCCAGGTTAGCTTGGGATCATATAAGCAGCCCCTTAAACTATAATATTTGTGGGAGCCACAACCACTGATATGTATATTAGACTGGATAACGCATCTCTTGTGAAAATTGAAGCCGGAAGATCGATCATTTGCTACTGGCTTCATGGGAGGTATCGGTCCCACTTTACTATACTTTGTATTACAAAATCACAGTTTTTGCGTTTTTATTCCTTTTACAAACTTCTGATTAAGGCAAAATTTTTATGACATGTAGAGGAAAACCGGTAGAGAGTTATAACCCTGAAGCTCTGTTTTTTTTTGGCTTTGTAACGACTAAAAAATAAGATGGCAAGTTATATTGAATTTTGAAAGTTGAAGGTGACAAAGACAATTTCAGCCATGCGAGGCATTTTTAGACGATGAATAGTTGAATTACAAATTTACAACAAAGAAAGAACAAAGGTATTTATATCTTCAACATTTTCATCAATATTGAAGTTGTTCACATAGGAACTGGTTGAAAACTTTGCTTCGCTTAATGACAACAGAGGTACTTTAATTCGCATGTTTTGATGATGTACATCTCGTAGAGTTTGATGATACCGTTTCCAACTTACTATTGTTCATCAAAATGTCTTTCTGATTATTTTTCTATGTCAATTTTTTATGTTTCTTCGCTGATATAATAAAGACGTAATTTGAAATTATTATGATATTAGCGATGTGAATAACTAGGTGTTGTCCACAGAGGTCATGGGTTCGAATCCCGTAAAGTGTTGTTAAATAAGTAAATTTGTAGCAATCTTCCATAAATGTTATTGCAGATGAAATTTTGGTAGCAGTAGTAGGATTCTGTAATATTTCTATGGACATTCAGGATTCTGTAATATTTCATTACTTGTGTAGTAATGTCCCATCCATCTTCAAACGTGACAAGAACAGATGATCCCTGAATGTCCATAAGATCCACGACAGCACCGGATATCCGAAGTACAAGCGATAACTACAAATAAAAATAGGCATGAGATACACCAAAAAAAACAAACAAAAGTCTATGTTTCAATACTTTCTTTTGCATATCCTTCAAGAACCTTCTCGTGGCCAAAAATATACTTCGTTGAATAGAGTTATCCATAGGTTACTGTTTTATCTTTATGGGAAAAACGTAAACTAATGTTCTTTTCTATTGACTAATGACTTTGGATCGTAGCTAGTTGAGATTTAATATATTTTTTAAACAATCCAAAGTTTCAAACTAGAACAAGAACGAATTTAGGATCGAGATGTTCCGAGGGTTGTGCATCCCTTCTAGCCTTGGCCAGATGGAATGCAGGAGGGGTGCCGATTTCCTTACAAAATACTAAGTATACAAAACAAATAAGGAAAAGAAATTGCGATTGTAGCGTTCAATGGAACAGAGTTTGAACAATTCAACGAAAATAGCCTGACTTTCGCCTTTAAAAAATCTCACCTTTAAATTGCTTTTGACTTCAAAAACGTACAGTGCAGCAGGCCCCCATCCTTGCTCAGTTATTGCTTTGTCAACGGAATCCACAACAGAAACACGTTTAGATGCATTGTCATTTGATCGTAGATTCATCGTTGCTTTAGACATGCTGACGTTGGCTGCCAGTGAACGATGCCAGTTTCGCCTCCGCTTTATTCCACGATACAGGATTTGAAGACACTAAAAATTAAAAGCATAGAAAATCACAGTTACATAAGCAGATAATAATTCTTAAAGCAAAACTTTAGGATTGATACGAAAAAAGTGATAAATGCAGCAGAAGCGTAGCTAGAGGGGGGCGCCGGGGTACATATGTCCCCATGCGCCAAGGTAAAGGACGCCAAAATGAGGCTTACAAAATTTTTACAAGGGTAAAAAACCGGTCACAAGCAAGATTGCAGCAGCGGCTGCGGCAGACGCATTGAGCTCGACATTTAAATAACTGGAATGATAAGCGAAGCCACAAATTGAAGCCAAAAATATTTGCCGTAAATCAGAAGAAGAAATTGTGCGCGTTATGAAGAATGCATTTGATCGGCTTCAACATGAGATGTCAACACGTTTTTCACGACTAAAAGACCTGAACAATAAATTTGGATTTTTGCTGGACGTTAAGACTCTTCTATCTGGCACAGATGAGGATGCAATTCGTCGAAATTGTGCAGATTTTGCAAATTTCTACAGCACGGACATCAATGGCTACGAACTTTTCATAGAAATTGGTGATTGCAGAATGCTGCTCCGTAACCGAACTGAAGCTCTACGAGAAACTCCTTTGGATCTTCTTGGTTTTATTGTGTTTTATGGAGATGATGTATTTCCGAATTTGCAAATTTCACTACAAATTTTGTTAACAATAGCAGTTTCAAGTGCAAGTTGTGAGCGGTCGTTCAGCAAATTGAAACTGATTTTGTCGTATCTGCGTGCATCAATGGGACAGGATCGTCGCAGTGATCTTGCTCTTCTTAGCGTTGAAAGAGAAAAATTGGAAACAACAGATTTCGATAACGTGACTGACCAGTTTGCGACAGTAAAATCAAGAAAAATAAATCTATTGTAGACTATAAGAATTATTTTTGACAATGACTGAGTGAGTCATGTGCAATAAATTGTATAATATTGCTTCTTCTTTAAAAATAATGGTCCATTAAAATGTGAGCTGTTTTTCCGTATACAGTAAAGTATACAATGTTATTGTAAAAGAAAATGCGATTATACACGCAGGAGGGGGCGCCAATTCTATAGTTTTCCCCCGGCGCAAAATACCCTGGCTACGCCTCTGAAATGCAGGTACATTTGCTAATGTTAATAAAATTTAAAGAATGGCAAACAGTCCCTAAATACTTATTTCATAGATAAATATTTGACAAAAATCAACAGTATCCATAAATTAATAGCGTAGGAAATCAAGCTATTTCTAAATCACTTAGTTTTAGAAAAACAATTATACAATTCATTTTCATTAGTTCTCGTTTATTTTTCGAGGATACTTTAATTCAAATTGTGATTTTCAAAAATACGAGAATCCACAAAACCGTACCCATAATTATAGTAAAGTAAAATATATTGCTGTGATACCAAGGGTGGCAATAGATCTGTGTGCATGTGGGAGAGGGGAGCATTGCTCTTGGGGGGGGTCACTAACATGTGGGGGTTGGGGACGAGCGTTGAAACGATAAATATAAACAACTAATCTACGGCAGATAAATATTTATCTTGCTCCAAGTTGGATGAACGTATTGCGTCAGTGTTTCCACCACTTGCAGCTTCACCACAGAGAATGATGGATGCCACAGAGCTTCGTTCAATGGCAGAAGATCGCAATAAAACGGCGAATTTATTGACTTTATGTCTCCACGTCGCAACAGGAAAACGCATTTGGCAATAATTTTTAGACACGCGCAACAAAGAGTCATGGGTTACGTGTTGTGGCACCACTAAAACAGCCGGGTGACTGAAAGAAAAATCCACAATATGATGACTATTTTTTTGAAACATGTTAATTTTTCAAAGACTTCTAAAGCTTACCCTTTCGCAAAACAAATGTATTATACGATAGTAAATATGAGTTTTAAAACACTTATGGTAATAATGAAAGGGTTAAATGTTCCTAAGTCTTATTGCTCCTTAAGTTAAATGTAAACAAACTTCGTAATGCAAACAGCAAAACGCAAAATAAACGAAACAAAAAACCATTTACGAAGGTGATTCGAAGGAAAAACACTTGGAACACAGTTAAACTATACAGACAATACAATTTAAACGATTTATTTTTTATGGACGAAATCTAGAAAAGTGAAAATCAACCCGTAAAAACATCAAGGACGAGAATGTAATCAAGCTTCGTTTCAGGTCAAATAATGCCATATAAAAATCCTTTTAATAACCTCGCTTTCTCGGTCTTTACTGAGAAATAAAGGAGGTGCTTAGCATAGTATGAAGCATTTTCACATAAATCAATGCAGGTGAGGCACCGCAGTATGGTGGAAAGATTTTCATTTGCAATCAAGACAATAGAACAAACATTGTAAAGACAATTTCCATCAGCCAATGTACTAAAACAAGTCTAGTAGAAAATATTACTATAGACTTATATAGTTGAGGTACATAAATTAGTTTTTGATGTTTGAGAAAGATCATGTCCAAAGAAATGAGCTTCAGCCATACAACAAATTAGCAAGCTTAATGTTATGTATCGAGGAAGAGGCTCATTATTTACTTATCTATAGGGTACAAAGCAGCCAGCTTGGAGAATTAGTTGCAATTTTTTAGCAAACTTTAAAAATTGAGGGGGATAATTATTATTTATATAACAATAGGGTACAAAGTAAAAATCTTAGAGAACAAAGTTGCAGTGTTATAGAAAGTGCTTCGATCTGAGGAGGTATCTAATTTGTATATCTTTATGGTCAAAGCAACCCAATTTCAGGAATGCAGTTCCAGTGTTATAGCAAGCATTATAAATTGAGAAGTAGCATTATTTTATATACATATATATCAATAGGGTACAAAGCAAACAGCTTTAAGGACACAGCTGTAGTGATATAGCAAGCTTTAATAATTGAGGAGATGGCTTATTTTCAATGAAAATACGAGTTCATTTTAAAGAACTTTGAGTGACTGACCACCATATTAATTTCATTTGATACATACATCCTTAAGGGCCATAAGCATATTTGAGTGATTTTTATCATCTATAGCAAGTAACTACGTCAGAATCTAATCTTACTAATGCACAAAGAATTATATGTCATTCTGACTCTGCGGAAAAGGCAATTCTGAAAATTCACAAGATCATACTCGTCGTCTTTATTCCAATTTTGCTTGTTCAAGCTCTCTCTTGCACCAAAAAGCGTTCACAAGCTTCTTCAGTTTAAAAATTTCGATGGAAATACCTTCTTGAATATCCAAACAACTGAAACTTCGACTTAGTATAGCGCAGAATATCAATACTCGCAGTGTAAGAGACCATGGTAGATATAATATGTATCAATCACTGGTATCAATATCATTGATTTTGGCAAGCTGTTTTACTACTATTTCCCATCTGCAACGATGTCACAGTCATTGAGCAACAAAATTATGGCTAGGGTGTCGATCCAGTTTTCATGGTGTCACTCACACAAAATGCTTGCGATGTGATTGTCTTGACACTTGATACCCTTTCCACGGTGTCAAAATATAGCAAATTGCGCAACATTCCAACCGCCGACCATTCAGATATTATTTCAGACAAAATTTGTACAATAACCAATAAGAAAAAGCAAGGCGTGGGGACTAAGCTTAGCTGGTCTGGCATGTCATGGCCGCTTATGCCACACAATAAATCTTATCCAACAGGACAAACTATGGAAAAACACACACAAAAAAGAAATTGTGGTACAGTTTGAAGTGCAACATGAATTCAAAATAATTTATTAAAATTGAGCACGGAAATGGCAGATATAGAAGACCAAGAAATAGGCCATAATAACCATAATGGCCAGTAACAAAGGATGTTCTTCTACAGCACTTTGATTGTTATACTAAAACATGTTTAATCTTGTGACCCTTGTCTATTTCAAGTTTTTACCCTATTGCAGGGGTTGGTTAAAATAAAACAAATTTTGTCTTATTTAACCAACTCTCTTTTAGTGACGAAAAATTAAGTTTAGGATGCAAAAACACGTATCATGTACTATTTTTAAGATGTTTTTGTAATCGGTGTGAAAGATGGTTAAATTTGTACAAAATTTGTCTTTGTTTACCACACTCCGTTTTAGCGATGAAAAATTGGGTTTAGGATGCAAAAATATGTATTATGTACTAGCTCTACGAAATTTTGCGATTAAAAAGAGAGTTGGTTAAATATGTACAAAATTTGTCTCTTTGTTTTTCAAACTTCACCAAGCGTTGGTCCCCACTTGGTGAAGTTTGAAAAAGATCACCACATTGAGGTAACCTTACACATTTGATAACCTCAGCTATGTTTACTTTGTTTATGTCTGCACAGAACTTTATATGGAATTTCCAAAAAAATTTGTTTGTCATTAGAGAGTTTGAATAAGAATAGATAAGACTCGTCATCTTGTCCAAGTGTTCTCATCACATTGCAGCTTGGGAGTATTTTTCACGATAATAAGAGCTAATAACATTGCTTGTTTTCTTGTGTGTGTGAGAGGGGGAGGGGTTGAGTTATCTTCTATGAAAAAAGTTTTAATTAACTTAAAGTGAGTTTGCTGGTAAAGTCAGAAAATTTGATTTAGAACCCAATGTGCTAGCCAATGTGCAAAAGAGCTATGCTTGTAAGAAAGTGATGGTCAAGTTTTAAAAACACCGGGTCTTGCTGAATAATCAATTTCATTACCAGCACAGATGTATTATTACATTAACTACATAAAATATGCAACTTATTCTTTATCAAAACTGAGATGATCAGTTTTTAAAATTGTAACAGGGTGAAGTAAAAGTTTGAAATAGACAAGGGTTACAAGATTTAACATGTTTTAGTATAACAACCGAAGTGCCGTAGAAGAATATCCTTTTTTACTGGCTATAAATAAATTTCTAACAAATCGGGGTCATAGAAATAGATATATCTGTGTGTAAATTATACAAACATTATTTTATAGATAACGTGACTTGTTTACATTTTGCCAAAAGGCAGGTTTAATCGAGTGTTTTTAGGCAACACTGGAAACAATGGTTAACTTCCCTTGGGATAAATCTGTCTGGCAGCAAACTGTAAACAAGCTTACTCTGAGTATTAAAGTCGTCTATAAGCTCAGCTCAGTGAGCTAACGAGTCACCCGGTTCACCCCCCAACTGCTTGCATTTTTTTTTGTCTTCTATACAAGAATATCTGCCTTTTCCATGCTTCGATTTTAATAAATTGTTTTGAAATCATATTTCGCAACTGTACAACAATTTCTTCTTTTGTGTGTGTTTTTCCATAGTTTTCCCTGTTGTCGTCTTATTCGCCATGTTGGATGAGATTTATTGTGTGGCATAGTGGCCAGGCCTTGCCAGGCCAGCAAAGCTTAGTCCCCACGCCTTGATTTTTATTTTTTGTCAACAATGCTTTATTTTAAAACTGCAGGCTCGTTTTCGTGTAATTACGAGGTCAATTTCAAAGAAATGCCGTTAAACCACAGATCGCTCAAAATTTTATACGTCATAATTTGCTATTGGTATTTTATTATCTAACGAGCGCCTGGTTGACGTTATTACTTAGTTATTTTAAATGCATTTGACTCATGTAAAAAGCTACGTTTGAAAAGGCTTTATTTACATTGTTTAATTTGGGAGTTGTAATTTGGCCACAGTGCTCCGGCGAGGAAAATGTTGTGTAAGCATTTACTTTTTTATTTGTAATTATTTATTAACATTGTGAAATAAACCTTGGCAATGCAATGGAAAATATTATAGTGACACGCGGGCAAACAAATTCATCGAGATATGTTTTACATTAAGTGGTGGTCCTATTGAAGTCTTTATCTAACAATTTTTACTGACAAGTTTGCAGGGGAAGCACTACCCTTTCTTTGTGACAATAACTTCTGTTTTATAAAATATAAACTAAGTGCATGGATGACTGTCACAGAGTTATAAGTGACACCCTCATTTCATGACATCAAAGCTTTTTTCAGGGGTTTTAGGATTGTGATGTTACCATAAAATCTTTGCATTTTGCTCCGTATGAGTAATTGTGATGTGGTATTTAAAAATATAAGCTCGAGTGTCAATTGCTTTCTTTATATGATTTATAACTACGAAGCAGATAGAAGCTATCCTCGTCATATAACAAAAGTAAATGTGAGATTTGTACTTTAAATAACGCTGACCATTGGTGTATATAAAAATAAAGTAGAAATCGGTTTGACTGAAATCCTACAGACTGTTAGAAGCTATGCCTTGTAAAAATGTCAAAACACGTTAGCTAATGAGTAAATAAGATAATTACGTTAATCCTGTTAATCAAACAATTGTTCTCATTAAAATTAAAAAATACATTTCCGTAGAGAATTGTTATGATACACAAACGTAAATAATTCCCGTTTTACCATCCTATTATGTCTTCAGTAATGTTTTTGCTTTCAGCAAGAGAATACAACTTCCCTTGTTTTTGTATTTTAACTTCCCATATTCTATTTTATGTTGATAAGTTTTACATCCCTATTATTATTATGAAATCACACAAACCCATATTACGAATACTCAATTCACAGAAGTATACGCTTATTTAATTGTCGATTCTTTTGACTGAAAAATCAAATTTTAGACACAATTCAGTTGCGACTTTTTTGGGAGTACGTTTTTTGGGAGTCGTAGGTTTCAGTTTGTCTTTACCATGTTGTATTGAACAATAACAAATAAGGTATGACTTGTCATGTATTTAAAAGGAACAACCAAAGATTAAAGTAATTGAAGATGTGAAAGTATTTTTTTCAAATTATAAATAAAAATTCATGCAAAATGCATATACTTATACGCATTGCCTATTGCCTTAAAGACGCTCTGTGTAACATAATTGTGGCACTTAATTACATCGATTTTGCGTCATGAAATAATAAAAAATACGAATGACAGCATAATGCTATAACCAACAACTACAAACAATAACGATCTTTTCTAACAGCATTTGAGAAAATTACCATTCACTCCTCTTCCTAGTAAACGAAACAAGTCTACTCAAAAGCAGAGAATCTTATACGCTACAAGTCCCGGGCTTGTCACCGGTATAGCAGAGTTAAAAGGTGAAAGGTTTATCATAGATTAATCAACTGAATATTCCTTCTCATTTTTCTCTGGAAGCATGCTGAACAGCTCCTATGGACAAAGCTCGAATTCCATATTAAATAAACAGTAACATTATCCGGTGTTAATGTTACACAATACATCATTGCCCTTCAGTGAAAGCATCCTGCTTTCCACAGGAAAAGAAGCTATTTCAAACATAGATTGTTACAAGCATTCCGCTTGCCGATATGTATAAGTATAATCATAAGGTTAAATAGTTAGAATGTTATTAAACAAAAAGAATGACAGCATATTGCTATAACCAACAACTACAAGCGATAACAATCTTTTCCAACAACATTTGAGAAATTAACCTTCCACTCTTTTCTATGTAAAAAAGATGCTACAGGTCCCAGGCTTCTGACCGGTATAACTGAGTTAAAAAGTTGTTGGTTATAGCATAATGCTGTCATTCTTTTTCTTTCATAACTTTCCAACTATTTAACCTTGTAATGAAATAATGACCTTTATCCTGTAACATGAACGTTACGTCTAAACAAGGGAAGTAAACAGTCATATGCACAACTATATAAGGCCCGGACTTATTTTCGTTTCATCATTTGTCTGCAAGATTTCTACTAAAGATGGCGAAAGTCAACTTTGGAATTTTTTTTACTCTCGTATTTTTCTACGCTCCCATTCAAGGGTAAGTATTCGTTTTACGCTTATTCCCTCATTCTTTAACACGTAAAAGTGGATTTTTGAATAAATAGTCAATCACTCATGCAAGTATTTAATTGTTGTAATGATGTATAGATCTATGGAGGAGTAAACGGACAAGGAGCAAAGCAGGCAGATTCAGGAAATTCAGGTATAATATCACATTTTACAATATTTGCTTATATCATTGAATAAAATACATGGAACGCCATCTGAAGCCAATAATTGAAGGCAAATCTTACATCAGACACGCAATATTTTACCACAGACACGCGTGTGTAGTTTTTGGATATTTTCTCGCGGAATAACATTTGACTAAACACGCGTGTCTGAGATAAAATCTCGCGTGTTTGGAGTAAAGTCACGGCTTTAAAAAATTATTAAGGTTTTGTATTTCAGGAAGCGTTCCATGCATTTTAGTTCAATGGTTTGCATACTAATTTTTTTATCAATCAATGAAAAACACGAGAAGTGCTTTTATTTTGTGAAATCTTGACAATAAAAATTCCACTTACTGTAAGATGCAATTTTGAGTGCAACTAAATTCACAGCAAAACAACGTGAAACTTATACTGTTACTTTCATGTTTTTGTAGGTGGTGGAGGAGGTGGATTTTACAGCAATGGAAGAAGTAGTAAACGGTTTGGTGGAAAGTATGGAAATGGAGGAGAAGGAGGTTTTGCTTTTATAAATGGACGAGCAGGAGGACGTGCCAAAACTAAAAATGCTGTTGGTGGATTTGGAGGTGGTGGTGGAGCATATGGTTTTGGTGGAGGAGTAGGTGGAGGTGGGGCTAATCAGGTGGAGCATCGGGAGAAAATGTGAGTTGATCTTGTAGTGGTGGAGGGGGATCTTATAATGTTGGAAAAAATCAAGTAAAAAAGACTGGTTTTAACAACAAGGGAGACGGATATGTCGTTGTCACTCGAAAGTCGTAAAAGTATATTGTCTATATTTAAGTAGTATCAACTCACTCTCTAACTCTCCATAACCCTCTACGAAACGTCTTGTTACGCAAAAATAAAAAAGTTCATGTGTTTGATTTACATTCAAGATTAAATTGTTATAAGCAATTAATATTATAGGATGAGCAAATGTAATCAGGTGCGGAACTGGGATTTTTCAAACATCAGTCATAAAACGTAGGAGGCGCTCCGCATCTTGGGGGGTCTGAGGCATTACCCCCTGAGAAATTTTGAATTTCAGAGCCTTGAAAATGCCATTTTCAGCGTTTTAGAGCAATACAAATGTATTTTGTGGGCACCGTTTTTGCGTAAAAACAACACATCTTGCTTACGTTTTTTTTTCAAAAAAAAAAATGAAGTGAACAATACTTCAATGTTTTGCCAAATATTTAAGCTCATTATCATGCCAAATATATGGCTCATTAGCATGTCTAAGAACGTAAAATTTATTTTACAATTATGCTTTTTAAAAACAGACATAGTCTTTAAAAATTTCTACCAAATTGTCAGGCATAGACCCCCCTAGAGACCCCCATACAAGCCTCTATGTAATGAGTTAAGTTAAAAAATTGGTACTACAAGTGACAGTTCATAGATATAGAAAAGCTCAGACTTCAAACCATGCAAGTTTTTTGTAACCCTTTACCCATCTCCACATCAGTGCGAGCAAATTCGCTTTTTGAGAAAAAACTCAAAATTTTTTTCTGTCAAAGATTAAGCAAAAATTGTCAGAGTGAAAATTTGCAGTTAAGGACAGCTTAATGCCATAAATATTTATTAGGCATTTCATTAGACTATTATCTTCTGTAAGTATATGCAAGGTGTGCTATATAGCAATCACTAGTAGCATTGTATTTGCAAATACAAACAGAATGTAACCAACATGTCTTTAATTATATAATTACATGAATGTTAAAATTGGTTCATGTGTCATGCTTTTCTGGTTATGATAAAGATCTTTTCATATGATCAAAGCTCGTTTAAATGTAAATCTGAAATAATTTAGTTTAGAAATTATAATGATCATCAGAGCAATTACCTAGTGATCTTGAAAAATACTTTGCTGTTTTGCCAAATTTCAAGGTTTATCTGCATACATAGAAAGACATTTTTATTTTGTAAAAAATTGTTTTTATACATCAATAGCCCTTTGTAATTTATGGCAAACAATCTGGTATGAGCCGTAGATTAACACGCCTTTACATCTCTACATGAGGTATTCAGTTAGAAAAGGGGACAATATGTGACATGGGACAACATTTCATGTAAGTGAAATACTCATGTTTAATACATTTCCAGTCAAATTGTCAAAATAAAAATCATGGTTCATGGTTCAGAAGACTCAAAATCGCGGGTTATAGTAAACAGCTTCTCATGTAATCAATGTTAATTTTCTCAAATCTTAAACAATATGTAGTATAACTGTCCAATGATTGAATGATCAATGATCATAAACTGAAAAGCCCCAAACCTTTTTTAATGATAAAGTAAGTAATAGTATGGCACCTTATGGCTTCAGATTTTTTGTCCATTGAAATATATTTGCAGGAATGTAGGATTTTGCTACCATATAACGGCCACGATTCCCCAAGCACTAAAGAAATCATAGCTAAAAGTCCTTCGGCAACAACAATTTTAGAAGCTACATGTTTGTAAATGTAGATCGTCCAGGTTGGTATAGTCCTGAGAAGGAATGTTTTTGTTGTTGTTGTTGTTGACACTTACTTCATATACTTAATTTTTGAAGCATCAATCTGCTTACCACACGCCATATTGACATAAATCGCATCACACACTCGCATAAATTGACTTTGATATATTACATTTATGCATACACTTCACTTGTCTTTTACTTACGATTTTGGATGTAAATTTCTGCTGGAAAAACTCAAAACAATGTTGGCTTTCTTTTGAACATCATTGACTGAAATGTCACTCGCGAGATCGTCTATGCTTGCATTTACAATTTATCCATAAATTTTTCACCCTCTTGAAAAAATTCACAGTTTGGACAGCAGTATTCATGTCAATATATGAATTTGTAAAAGATTTCCATAAATTCCATCTGATTGTAGTTTAGTTTCTATCATGCTTATAAAAATTACTATGAAACGATCAAACATTCAATTCGGACAGTGAGCTTGACTATGTTAGTTCAGTTGGCTATCAGTCGAAATCGGTCAAACCAATCCTAATAAAACAAAAATTCAAATGATCTAATTGTAAGATAGCAATTGGACTCCTTTATACGTCCGGCCACCTCTCTCATCGGTCGAGACCATTCCAGAATGTCCACTTAAATGGCCATTAACCAATAAAATAAGCGTTTTTGGCGTTCATAGACTCCTTTATCAGTTGAACTAGTCAAGCCACTTCGCTTATCAGTCGGTTATTCCAGGTCAATTAAAATTCAACTGATCTGGTTGCCAACGAGATGTTCATTGGATTAGTTATTAGTTTTCAATAATAAATAAAGCTGGACTTTTATCACGAAGTAAATGCGATAATAAAGTAAAAATAATTAATAAGTTTTTAATTAACATGACTAGGTAATTTTTGAATTTCAAACATCAGTCGCGCGACGGATTAGACATACTCTGGATCCGCCCCTGAATGTAATAGCATATACTTGTTACTCTGTAATGCATTAATAAAAAAAGTAAGTAAGCTTTTTGGATTCATTGTTTTAAAAAAATAATAATCCTTTATTTATTAAAATGAAAGAATTCGAGGTAAACATAACTAAAACTTTATGTATGTAATTGTAGTAAAAACTAACTGCAAAAAAATCCCTGATCGTTGAATTGTAGTTATTAATTACGTACTCTAACTACCATCGAAGATAGAAAATAATGACTGAGTACATCATTAACAGAGACTTTATCAAATTCTGAAAGAACATACCTCAGCCAGCATAATTATTGCTGTACTTAATTATTATGTACAATTGTCAATCTTAGTAAACAGTCTTGAACGAGATACTATAAAATTTTAAAAGCAAAAACTTTTCCAAGATGCCTGTGTGATAACAGGACATTACTTCCGTCCCCTTCCGTAAGCCGCTCCAAATATCATAATCTTATGCCCGCTTCAAAGCCAAAACATCATGGCATTAAACCGTTACACTAGTTTCTTCATAGTTTGACTTCGTTTTACTTGTTTCATGTTAGCAATAAGGGGCTTACACAGTTTGAAAAGATCGACAATCAACTCCAACAACAACCTGTTTTTCATTTTTTGGCTTTTTAATTGAAAGAGTCACAATGCCTGCAAAATGTTAATTTATTATTCACAAACATCCCATTTGACAAATTATTTGAAATCTTCGATAAAAACATTGCTTCCAACATTTTTCTTTTTCACAGAGTCTTGCGGCGACGCACAACCTTAAATAAAATGAAATATCAATAGACAAAGTCAACGATAATATCATACTGAAATCACTATGTGCGTGCGCGCTCGTCCATAACGCAAGTCTAATTATCCATACGTGTTTCGTTTTCTCTCTATTGTTAGGTCTTCACCGGCTGGAACAACTCCTGGCACATCAATAGTAGGAATGACATTGTCTTTCAACGTTGCTTTAGTTTTGAGCGACTTAGTCAACGCAGGATTCACGTTATAGCATGAATCGTCAAAGTTGATCAAAGATGCGATGTAGCAGGAGCTTGAAAATTTGATCGATGTTTACGGACAAAATTTCCCCACTTTCTCCGCCTTTTTAGATCTTTATCTTTTTAGTAACAAGATACAATGATATTCTTTCAATGATTTTCTTTCCGAATTTTAATTGCAACCAAACTAAGTTTAATATGTTGCAGATATTGGACGGGAAAGATCTTTTCTCTGACTAAAGTCCACCTATATAAATTCTCCTCATTTCTGGATCTCACCGAAGCTGAAATCTAAATTATAAAATGTCAAAAAATCTGGGTTCCCTCTTTCTATAAAGGCAAAGCCTGCTATTTTGGGTGTCTTTAATTAAATGAAATAATAAAAAATAACATATTAAAAAGGCTTTATTTGTATAAACAACATGCACGATATTTTAAATGCTTTTTAGCTTTGCCGTTTTTGTGAGCAAGATATTTTAAATTGCACTTTTAATTTAGCATGGGAGAGTAATCAAAATATCAGTGTCTATAATAGGATGCATATGAGTTTGTCGAGGTTGGCGTATGCCAAAATTTGACATTTGAGGCAACCACGCCTTCCTCCTGTCTCGCTGTTTTTCGTTATTTTTGAAGCTTTATCAATGACCTGCTTCAACACAACAAAAATGCCTAACATTGTTTTTCAGCCGTTAATTAACCTGGCAACTTTAAGTGTTTCTTTTAAGTCAACAACCTTTTACGGCATTCCCATAGGCGTCCTAGAAATCCGTTTGAGTTTTTTATACAATCGATTTATGTATTGAGCAACAATTCTTATTCATGTGCAGTATGTTTGTCTAACTTCAATTTTTTATGGTCTTAGCAGTCTTATATTTTGACAAGGTAGGAAACTTTCAACACAAAATTGCCGAACCTTTAATTCAAACATTTTCAGAAAACCGTAAATATTGCATAGATAATTGACAAAACATAGAAAACAACTGCGGCAAAATAATAACGTTTGTTTTTACTATATTTTTGCAACTTTAACAACATTAAAATTTTTTTCTATTGTATGAAAAACATCAATGTTTTACGTTTGTAGCCAAAATTTTTCAAAACGTATATAATTCAGGGCCACTTACCTTGTCAGTCGTCATGTTTTTGAATGTTCAAAGGCATCCCAGATTGGCAGCATTTAATTCAAAAACTGTACTAGCCATGCAGTCTGAATACATGCGTTAACAAACATACGTGCATGAAGTTCGACGAAATTTCGCGCGTGACAAGCATTGCACATGAATCAAAGAAAGTAATTAATATTTACGCAAATTGGTTGCACATAAAAAAGGTTTCAATGCTGCCTGTGGCACTCCTGTTTGCTGATCTTTTATTGATCTTGAGACACGCAATAGGACATATACCTGAGCCAAGAGTCGTAACAAAAAAGTTGTTTGGGGAGGTGCATACCATATATTCCGTTGTGCCCTACTGATTTCTTTTGAAAGTGAATTGAATTTCAAAAGAAATCAGTAGGGCACGACAGAGCCAAGACTCTGAGCTCATCTATGGCAAACACAATTGAATTCTTGCATGTTTCAATGAAACTTAAGAAAGCCAAAAATAGTCAGCCTACAGTGAAATTTACAACAATGATGGACAAGGTATTTGACATTCTTTATTCCAAATCCCCTCAGGCAAAGGGATACAAGCAGCTTCTGAAAAGAAAATCTGAGGACACATTAGTGTGATGCGAAGAGAACCTAAAATCAAGAATGGACATGACATAAACTCAAGCAGAAACCTAGGCAGTATAATAATCATGGAAGTGTGTCATCATTAGCGACAAACCAAGTCATTTAAACATCTTTAATGATCATACTCATGAGTGGACCAATGACCCTGATGAATACCACGAGATGAAATTGATTACGTACACTGCCGACAATTGCTTCACCCTTAGGCTCTTCATGTACGGCATGTGTTTTTATGAAACCGTTATATTCAAAATGGACAACTAAGTTACGGATTCCAGTTAACTAAGTGATTTTGTTTAAAATCCAACGAAATTTTATGAACTAATAATAAACATTACTTATCGACCGTTAACTGTACAGTGTGTAAACTGTTTCCGAGGACGTCTTTATGGTTTTCTGTAAGTTTGAATTATATCGCTTGAAATAACATTGATCGTTAACTGTCATTTCCTTGCAATTCTTCTTTTGTTTCTTTTCCTATATCCTTTTAATACTTAACAGCTCATAGAAATGAATAAATAATAGTAAAAACACACTAAAAAGAACCGAATAATTCCTTGTACATGGAATACTTTTTGCTATCGTATAAGCAGTCGGCGCACGTTATCAGGAGGGAGAGTAAATGTTATTGTGCTCAAGCTGGCTTCAACCAATCATAATGAAAGTATGGAAGTTAGCATTCCAGGTATTTTTAATTCAATAAATGGATCACAGTCCAAAATGAGTAATTTTATAGTCAAATGTAAAATGTAAACAAACTTCTTGAAAAAAAAGTAAAACAAAAAAAAGTGAACAAAGAGTTTAATTATGCGGAAGATACAAATTAAAAAAGATTTATTTTTACTGACAAAAACTAGAAAAGTGAAAGTCAACCCTTACAATACAGCAAGGAAGAGAAAGAAAGCAAGTTTTGTTTCAGGACAAATAATGCTGTACATAATAAACATTTTAATAACCTCGCTTTCACGATCTTTATTTTACTAAGCATTTGGTTGGTGCAAAAAGAACTCGGCCCGATATTTCTCCGTAAAGACCTCGAGCTCAGTTATTAAGGGCTTAATATATATGAAAAAATTTCTCAATTCTGGCTGGCTCGTATATTATAATTCCATTGCATGTTAACTTTCATAACACCATAGCTTTCCCACACGCAGCTAGAACAAGGTAACTACTTTTGGCAGTGCTCATATTTTTTCCAAACACGTCTTGCAAACGGTGAATTGAAAGCTCGTTCACCAAGGAAAATTTACGTAAACTTGCACCAGACATTGCATTTGCTTTATTTACTTTAATTTAACTTTCACGCCTTTCAAATGTTTTATTTTGATTGTCTCTTACATCACTTCTTTGTCTGATTAACCAATCAGGAGCAATTTTTTTAAAAAAAATGCACTATATTTCCTTTTTCTGAACCGTGTTTCTTATTTTTTCCCTCTGGTATTCACAATAAATTACACTGCTCTTAATTAACCAATGAGAACTGAGAAATTTATTCATGTATATTATTACAACGTAAATCAATGAAAACAACCTAATGTTGGCTTCTGAGTTTTACACGAAAATGGCGATTATAAAAAATGGACAAATGACATTTGAATTTCAGTTTAACAATATTAAGCAACATTTGCACCTTTATGAACAACGTCCTTAGCCAAACGATTTTTGTCGATCTTGCGTAAAGCAGCGGCAAGTTCTTCGTACCACAACTGCTTATTTTCTCGTGATTCAAACCAAAACGTTAGCATTTTAAACCCTTGCCAGATCACTTCATGATGATTTAGTTTAATACTTTCTACTATTGCATCTCTGACCTTCAGAAATATTGCCAAGTTCTTCCATTCACCGGGAATTTCTTTGGCAATCTCTAGCAGAATTTCGTTAATTTCTGCAAAAAAACGCACATTTAAAAGCAAGTTAATAGCATTTTTTACTTTGGAAGAAAATGTTGGACATCCTACATGAACTTTATAAATATACATAGGAAGACACTTGTTAAAATACATCAAAGGTATGTCATAGGTAGGTAGGTAGGTAGTTTATTAAAATATTAATTGCAGCCTTGCGGCTGAATTGCAAATATCTAAATTAGTAAAATTATAATAACAAATAAGTATCTAAAAATAAGTATCTAAAAATCTAAAAATAAGTATCTAAAAATGGTACTCGCTAACACCAACAGAGACAAAGAAAACTCCATACCTGGCCACTTTTGTGTAACTTTATGTACACAAGGACAGGATGAACGAATTCCTCGCTCTGTTGGTGCGAGCAAGCGGAACTATATATTTATGTTTACTTCTCAGGCTATATTTACAGTTATTTTTGTTTGGCAGTAAATTTCTTAATTTATGGTGTTCATTTGTTTCAATTGTCTGGAAATAACATTTACATAAATCTTCATGGTGTAATTCTATTGGTGACATATCTAGCTTTTTTAGCCCAATTTTATAACTATCATAAGGAAATATTATTGATATCACTCTTTTTTCTACACGTTGGAATTCATTTTTTAAGTAGTTTGGTAAGGAATTGATTTAAGTACAACTATGGATAACAATATAATGGTGCTTTCAGTAGTAATGTGTCAAAATACTAGCACCAAATTTATGCGATCTACATTGGAAGTTTTATCAAAGTGCATTTTGCAGTGAAATTAATTTGCAATTTTTTGCATGATTTAAACTGCATACGGTACGTAGCTATAAATTATCAGCCAACACTGCTGACTGCCCAACATAAAATTCGAAATAAAGTCATTTTTTAAAAACAAATATTTAGTATTTGTAGCGTTTCTTCTTTACAAAAGACATCATCAGACAGGTAAATAAATAATCAAGTGTGCGTTTATATTTACATATTGGAAGTGTAGTAATGAGTGTTGGATTACAGTGAAGTGTGATGAACATGATATATATGTATATAAAAATATTATATAAAGTATGAGTGAAGATACTGATATGGAGTGTGAAATGGACGCAAAACGTAGTGGGATATTTAGAAAAGTTCAAGTGGGATGGAACTGCCTTGGTCATTCAATGTAGGTGTTAGATGTGAGAACAGGAGGCTTTCATGGATCATTAAGTCAGGAGTGTAAGGTGACGATGAGATGATACTGAAGTCGTCCAAGGAAGCTGTGATGACTTTTTCCCTGTCAGGTGCGAAATTCCCAGGTGCTCTGATATTCTGGTTTAAAGATGGCTTTGGTTTGACCAACATACGACGCGTTGCAGCGTCGACTCTTAAATAGATAAACAACACGAGATTTCAGGAACTTAGGAATCTTATCGTTAAAAGGAAAGAAGGAGGAAATGTGTAAAGAATGACGGAAAACTAATCTAATGTTAACGTGAGGGAAGGCAGCGTTACAGAGGCGGTTAAGTTGTGTGCGTATTTGGGAAGAGTGTGAGCCTATGTATTGAAGGCAGAAATAGTCGAGCATCTTGGGCACTGTGATAATATGGGGTTTGGGGGAAAAGACGTCGTCGAGGAAGAGGCGAACAGTTTTGTCCAAAAGTTGACAGGGGAAACCATTTGAATCAAACAGTTTTCGAACCATATCTAGTTGATTGTAGAAGTTTTCGTAGCTTGTGCAGATGCTAAAAGTACGGTAAATAATGGTAGAGATAAGGCAGCGTTTGTAGGTGAGGGGGATGAAGCTATGGAAATTGTTATTTTGTTCGGTTTCAGAAGAGAAAGTTATGTTAGGATTTTGTTATTTGAGAAAGTTGTGGAACAGAGGTATGTCATTAGGGGAATGAAAAAGAAGAAAGCAGTCATCAACGTAACGTCTGTACAAGAAGGGTTTGAATAATAAAGGGCAGTTAATTAACCATTTTTGTTCATGATGTGACATAAAGATGTTAGCAGAAAGTGATTCTAACGGGCTAACCATTGCAACACCGTCAACTTGTTGGTGCACTTTACCGTCAAAGATGAAATGACAGTTTTTACATCTAATGTGAGTAGGCTATGTAGTTGGGATCGTGAAAAATTGTTGAATGAGGACGTGTTAGAGAATAAGGTGTTAAGAATGATATCAATTGTTTCGTCTACAGGTATGTTAGTAAAGAGTGACTTTACGTCAAAGCTTGTCATAACAACACTGCGTGAGTTGGTGTTGCTGTTTAAGAGTTCTTGAACAAACGAAAAAGAGTGTTTGATGATTAGAGTGCTGGTTGTGAGTGGAGTGAGCATTGGGACAAAGAATTTAGCGATGTTGTAAGAATAATGGTTGATGGATGAGAGTATGGGTATGAGGGGTATGGTCAATTTATGAACTTTTGGCAGTCCGTATAGAATACCTATTTGGGATCCAGTGGGGTATAGTACCTGATACGTGTTTTTGTTGATAGCGTTTGACGCTAACAGTGTCTTTAATAGCGATTTCACATTGCCTTCGAGTTGTAGGGTGATTTTAATCGGTTCTTCGTTAAGTAGTTCAAATTTAGTTTTGTCGGAAAGAATACCATCCATTTTCTTGCTGCAGTCTTCTTTATTAAGTATTACTATGCCGTTGGCTTTGTCGGGTTTCATGATGGCGAGGTTGGTGTCATTTTTCAAGTCGTTGAGACAGTCAATTTCATCTTGTGTATATAGGAAGTTTGGTCGGTTGTAGCTACGATGGCCAGACAGGGCGATATCGTCAATTTTCTCAACCAACAACATCGTAACATAACTTTCACTTCTGAAACCGAACAAAATAACAATCTCCCCTTTCTAGACATTGATATCACACGTTCTGACAGAAAATTCGTAACATCCGTTTATCGGAAACCCACATTCACTGAACTCTTTATACACTACCATAGCTTCATTCCCCTCACTTATAAACGCTGCCTTATCTCTACCATTATTCACCGTACCAACATCTGCTGAAGCTACAAAAACTTCCACAATCAACTAGAGAGGTTCGGAATCTGTTTGCTTCAAATCGTTTTCCCCTCTCAATTTTTCGACAACACTATTCGCCTTATCCTCGACAACGTCTTTTCCCCCAAACCACCTATTATCACCGTGCCCATGAAGCTCGTCTATTTCTGCCTTCCCTACACAAGCTCACACTTTCTTCAAATACGCCCCCAAATTAACCTCCTCTGAAAAGCGGCCTTAACTCACGATAACATTAAGTTTATTTTCCATCCTTCTACACACATTCGCTTCTTCTTTCCTTTAAAGGATAAGATTCCCAAGTTCTTTAAATCTGGTGGTTTTTGTCTCTTTACGTGTCGACGCTGCAACGCGTCGTATGTTGGACAAACCACACGCTATCTTCAAACCAGAATCTCAGAGCACCTAGGTTCGTCCCTTACAGGAAAACAGTCATCATGCCCTACCAAATCGAACATCCTATCTCACATCAACATATCAGGTCAAGAGCTTCCTTTGACGAATTCACTACCATCTTATCCTCACATTAAACTGCTGACTGAATGATCCATGAAAGCCTCCTGATCTCAATCTATTACCTACACTGAATGTCCAAAGCAGTTCCGTCCCACTCGCACTTTTCTAAATATCACACTACGTTTTACGTCCATTTCATACTCCATATCAGTATCTTCACTCATACTTTATATAATATTTTTATATACATATATATATCATGTTCATCACACTTCACTGTAATCTAACACTCATTACTACACTTCTAATATGTAAATATAAACGCACACTTGATCATTTTAATTTCCTGTATGATGATGTCTTGTGTAAAGACGAAACGTATAAGTAATTTCTTAACAAAATGGTTTTATTTCGAATTTTATGTTGAACAATTGTCTTCTTAACACGAATTCGTTTCTCGCCTGTCAAGTCCCTCGCTACAACACTGATGATGTAAACAATAATTTATTTTTGCATAAAGAATGTGTCATTATGGACTTTGCAGCGAGAAGAATTCCCTAGGTTTTTCAAGAATATGCTATTATTCGGCTCAGTCCTCTATAGAGCCTCTTTATTCCTTGTATTGTCAATTTTACACAACAACTAACCATATTGTAATCATACAACAATAAGCTATAAATGCGCGTGCAGTGTTATGCGCATAACGGTGTTGTACTTTATAAAATTATTAGAATGATAAAAGAAAACAAGAGTGCCGAGTAATAGCATGAAAGCATGAGTGTTACAGGGAAAATTATACTTTTCACATATTTACTGCATTTGACTTGGTGTGCTATAATGCTAGAGTCGTTTAAGTAATAAAATGTTTTCGAAATAAGTTATAAGCCAAATGCCAAATATTTTCTGTTTCATTTTTTCATTTCTTAAAACCAATTGACTAAGTAGGAATTGTCGTGCAGCAACCTGATTTATCAGCAACCTGCATTTAGATTTAATCCGATCAAAAACTGATGATGCATGACAATCTCCCTAACTTATGATAAATCCATTACTCTTGCAAAGCATTGTAAAAATCTAATAGCATTAAATAAGGTCAGCAAACGGGAGGTTACAGGAATATTAGGGAAATTGCACCAAGCCTCCCAGGGGTTATGAATTGTCTTTTCTGCTGTGGAGTGGTTGTCACTTTTATGCTTACGTAACACTGCATCGTCATGATTATAAAACACACTTACGTTGTGGCTACAGAACGTTAAGAAAAGCTTTTACCTGATTTTACATAGAAGCCCAAATGCAGTACTTACTACAATGTCTCACTCACTGGACTGAGTGCAGTACGTAAAATTAAAGAAACACAGCCCATAAAATTTAAGACTTCTAGTAAGTCTATTATCAGAGCAATGATAGAACATTAAATCTCAACTACAGCAAAGGATGCCATATTGGAATCTTAGAAAGAAGGTCCAAAAAACCATATTGTACACATTTCGCTAAGTGGAAAAAATCTTTGTAGAAAGACAAATTAACTTTTTAAATGTGATGATAGAAAAGGCCGTCAACTTCCTTGCCCAAAGATTTAAATGTGTTGGCTACAGTGCAATTAATACGGCCAAATCATCATTAACTATATTAATTGCAAATTGTGAGATCTTTTAAAGAAAACAGACTGGTGTGAGAATTGGTAAAAGTGATATTTGAAATAAAACCAGCTTTTC
Source organism: Xenia sp. Carnegie-2017 (assembly GCF_021976095.1). NCBI lineage: Eukaryota > Metazoa > Cnidaria > Anthozoa > Malacalcyonacea > Xeniidae > Xenia > Xenia sp. Carnegie-2017. The sequence continues at coordinate 2,862,436 of NW_025813504.1, read as the reverse complement.
CAAAACGTAAAGTAATATAGGATGTTAGAGAAGTATTGACATGCCAGAATTTAATAACGCTGACGCCAGAACTCGAACTTAAACAACACAAACATAAATTAGTTATGCTGCTGTCAGCCTGTTACTTACATGGTGACAAATGAGTCATAATAATCATAAGCTTGATTTTCAACTGTTGCAAAAACCAGGAAAACATATTCATCACTATAGAAACAAACTAAAACTCACCAGGTCAGTATGCGTATTTCAAACAAAAAATTTCTGTTGATCTTCACTAATTTTTATTGAAGAAAATATTAAATTTTGTAATAACATGCTTATTACAATACGTTTATCATAAAAATCAATGCAAACTTCAAAAATTTATGTTTCTATCTTTAGCTAGTGACATAGCTGATGAAAAGTTGAATTTGGAAAATTAAACAAGACTTACTTTTATTCCAGTGAATTTTAGGCTATCGTTTGCGTAAAATACTGTTGAATGTGTATGTTTTTGATCTTATTGTTCTTAGGCCATGGGCCGAATCGCGAAAAGTCGTTTTGAAGTAACATCGGCATGCGTCTACTGAGGTACCAGCTGAATTTCACACAATAGGTAGTTTATATTTAACAAATAGATATTATTTAAGCGTTGTCTATACAGATTTAGATACACGGGTATAACGTCATTTGCGATAAAAACTAAAGAAGTTACACCAAGCCACCAGGGCGAGTATTATTTCACTATTATTAGACTATTTTTTCACCGAACAAACGAAAAATGGCATTTTTTCTCTTCTTGACTGAACCAAAAATCATCAATACCATGTTCCAAGTCTATTTCTCTACTTCGGTTTGTTAATAAAAATGCTAAGTCACTCGTGTGGTCTTGATCTACTGTGTAAAATTATGGCTTTGAGAACCTTATAGTCGTCTATATTTCTGTCCACAAGCCTTCTTTGCTGAGTCATTACTTGCAATACGAATATAGATTTGGAGCCTTGTCATACTACATGTACAGTGTACTAAGACAGTTCTAGCACAACGCTCAACTATAACGACGTTTCACAACTACAATAAAGATGTCATGTGCACTGCAAACGGCTGTGAATTTTGGTTATGACAGCCCAATTAAAATTCAAAAAGTTAATAAACAGCAAACTAAAAAATTTAAAAAAATCAGTCATAGCTCAACAAATCTCATAACATAACAAAGCAAAAACGACATTTCAGAAACCATCTATCAAACTTATAGTTTAATATTGAAATAACAAGTCGCTCTAGTTAGGTTGAAGCAACATTGACAAAAAATATTCATTCAATATTCATTTCTTATCTTATAAAAACAAAAAAGACAACGATGAATCACTAGTATTCTGAGTGGTATTTGAAGTAAATTTTGAGTAATAAACTTAAATCGAAAGGAAATGTAGGCTTGAAATTCATCTGCATGGCACCAATGAATCTCCCGTATAATGAATTACACGTCGCCAAAAGTAAAAATTAAAATATCTCGATCGCTTTGGTTTTCTCCCTCTCTTGTGAGAAAACAATCGTAATGGAATTTGCAGAGCGCCGGTATGTGTACAAAACAAGAACTCTGAAGAGCAAAGATTTTCAGAGAAAGACAAATTGTCAACGTAAAGGTCGTAAATCATCCCTAGAATTTAACGCGGATTCCAACGTCATTTCGCCTTATTATACATGGAAGTTTTCTTCATTTAAAAGTATAAAAAGTAAAGATAGACCAAGGAGCCAAGTGCAAATGATGTTAATTTTTACAAGGTTAAATAGTTGGAATGTTATTAAACACAAAGGTCGTTATTGTTTGTAGTTGTTGGTTATAGCGCTGTGCTATCATTCTTTGTGTTAATTTTTATTTAGCACTATTTTTGATATGCATAACGCAAAAAACTCCTCATCCGAGTGAGCAACTTCAGCAAGCTTTGTTGTTCACCTTTGTTTATCAAGAGTAGTGAAAGACTTTTCACCCTAACGCTATCTAATTGGTTGAGAGAAAGACTCTATTTGCGTTGAAGACGTAAAAACATAACATTGATTTCACATTTTTCTGATCTGATCATATAATCAAGATAAAATAATAGATTTTTCTTTTTATGCGCGAGTTAAACAATTGACATACATCATCAAGTTGATAAGTACTACTAGAGCAACATGATGGTTAAATATATTTTCGCTCTTCGAATGACGCATGAAAAAATCACAATTTTCGAAGTTGGCCCATGGCCGTTTTGTTTCTGACTCATAACAAGAAACAATTAAAATTAACCTATGACTTAAGATAAGTCTCGTTCAGTTTTCAAATTAACATCAATAACCTTTACACATTTCACGCATATAAAACATAAAGTGCAACCTAGTACATAGATGGGAAAGTTGGTAAAATAAATTGTTCACACGGCAATGTTGTCATCCCTGTTTTTTACGATATTAGGATCAAAATTATGCACCGAAATATTTCGTCCCCAAGATTTATATCTCTTGAGCTTTTACACATTGTTTAATCTTCGCATTTTTAATAATGATTGCTAGTTGATAAAAAATATTTTAACATAAAAAAGGCAAGGCGCACATGCTCTAAGATTTCACTCTATAGCTTTTTTGATGTAAATAATTATTCATGTTTGCATTAAAGTGTCATTATGGACTTTGCAGTGAGAAAACTCCTTAGCTCTTTAAAGAACAGGCCTTTACTCCTGTCTTTTACCTGTAGAGTCTTTTAACTCTTCGTATTGATGATTTTATCACACAACTAAACGTATTCTAATCATACTACATTAAGAAATACATGCCCCTCCATGTTAAGCATACCAATGTGTATAAAATATACTTATTACAATTGATGGTGTGTAAATAAATGCACATAACGATGTCATTTTTCATAAAAGTATTAGAATGAAATAGGAAAACAAAAATGCAGAATGTTTGCATGAAAGCAAAAATGCTACAGCGAAACTTATTCTTTCCACAAATTTACTACACTTGACTTGGTGTGCTATAGGTCTATAGTCGTTTAAACAATAAAATGTTTTGGAACAAGATATGAACTCCTTGCAGAATATTTGCTGTTTCCTTTTTCCATTTCTTAGAACCATTTGACTATGTAGAAATTATTGTACAGCAGTCTGATTTGTCAGCAATCTGTATTTAGAATTAACCCAATGGAAAACTCATCATCCATGGCAATATCCCTATTTTTTAAAAGCCACTATTTTTGCAAAGCATTCCAAAAACCTAATAGCATTAAATAAGGTCTGCAAACCGGAGGTTCAAGGATTATTAGGAAAATTATACCTAGCATCCCAGTTGTCATTTATTGTCAATTTTACTATATAGTGTTTGAAAATTAAAAAACAACAACATTAAGAAATGGATTGGAAATTTAATGCTTATATAACACTGCCTAGTCATGATTCTAAAATACAGTTGAGTCATTGTTACAGAATGTTGAGTTTTATACCTGATTTCACATAGAAACTCAAATGCAGTAATTACTACAGTGTCTTACTCACTGGACTAAGTGCGAGATTTGAAAATAAATATAATTGGACAATAAAAATATTTAGAATCACCAAGGCTAAGAAGATGTGCATGGGTTATTTGGTAGCATTTATCCAACAAAGTAATGTCTCATTCTACAAATCTAACCCAAAGTAACACAGCCCGTAAAAAAATAAGGACTACTTTTTTGTCTATTTTCAAGGCAAATATAGAACGTTACAACATGTCAACGATATCAAAAGACATCATTATGGAATCTTAAAGGCAAAGGCATAACTAGAACGTTAATTAAGGTAAGGAGAGTGTATAATCATATATTCAGTTGTGCCATTCTGATTTCTTTTAAAATTCAATTCCCTTTTAAAAGAAAACAGTAGGGCACAACGGAATATATGAATATGCACCCAAAATTAACGTTCTAGCTACGCCTCTTCTTAGAGGGAATCTTATAATGCATATACTTTTCAGAATGGAAAAGAATCTACGTAAAAAGACAGAAAATAAGCCAGCTTTGCCAAACGTAAAGTAATATGCGATGTTAGAGAGGTATTGACTGCCAAAATTTAGTAACCCTAACGTCAGAACTCTACCTGAAACAACATACAGTTAAACTCGTTATGTTCCTGTTTCTTTATATGGGGGGCAAAGATACTAAACCACTTATAAGTTTTATAGAGAACTGGTACCAAATCAGGAAAAACGTATTCACTGCTGAAAACAAAGTAAAACACACTTGGTCGGTGCGTGTATCTGCACAAGAAATTATCTGTTAATTTGGCTCAGTTTTTATTTACGTCTATACTAAATAATGTAATAATATGCTTATTAGAATAGGTTTCATACTATAAAAATTTCTGCAAACTTTAAAAATACCATGTTTTTACGTAGTGACGTATCTGATGAAGAGTTGGAGTTAAAAAACTGAGCAAGACATATCTTAACTTGAAGTTATAGGTTTTAACTCTACTCGTCATCATGATAGCGAAGGCATAGCATGCCTTTTCATATATCTATGTAATACAACAACAATAACACTCGTGCATCTTCCTATATGGTTTGCGTTAAATACTGAATGTTGAATTTGTATTCTTTTCATGCTACTCGTTCTCACTCATAGCAAGAAAGAAGTATAATCAAATTTTGCCTTAAGCTAAATTGTTCAGTTTTTAAATCAACTGCATGCAAGGAGATTCACATATTTCACATGTAAAAATAGTGCAACCTAATGCAGATATGAAAAAGTTTGTTGAACTAAATTGTTTCAAGCGTATATGTTGTCATGCCAGTGTTTATTGTCTTAAGATCAAAATTATGCACGGAAGTATTTTGCTCCCAAGCTTTATGCCTTCTAAGTTTTTATCTTGTTTTTTAATTTGTTGTACGTTTGATATTGTGTGTTCACAAAAATATTGCCGCATAAAGAATGTAACTTAAACATGTTCTAAGATTTGAATCTTACTTTATGCAGTAAACTAGTTGGTTTAAGCTAAGTGTTTTTTGTAAGATACGTTATCTATGTAGTCAAAATGATTGTTCTCAAATTTGATTTAACATAGTTGTGACATTAAAATTATCAATGAAGAATAAAATTTAATTAATTTTTGTTTTTTTCTTCCATAGTTTTCCCTAGAGAGCTGTACAATTTTTGGAAAGGAATATAGTGAGTCACCTGGATGTGCTTTACGTTTAAGGTATTGCGTACAAAATTTGTTCTAACAATGCTGGTTTTTTAAACTATTTTAATGTCACAAAAGTAATATGTGTTATTTGAAATTCTACAACCTAAAAATAACACCAAAATTTGCCAAGTTTCTGTTATCTGTGATTGCAAAATGTTCTAACCGCTTAGTTTTATAACAATAAACAATATTTATAAACCAAAGTTAAAGAATATCTGAAGAATCAATGGAATCTACTTGATCTAGATTCCAAGTATTTCCACGATTTCTACTCTTTCTGACTATTAAAGAGTTCATGTAATAAAGTTCTAAATTTTGTGAATTACCTTCTAATATAATAAACATACCTTCTTTTTTCTCCGTATGAACGTGTAAATTTGAAGGGGATTTAGCATCAGCAGTAAAATGAGACTTTAATTCTTTGAAAAAGATATAAAAGTAGAGCAAGTGAGCTATAGCGTAAAATAAAAAGTTGCTTTTTATAATAAATATGTTTCTATGGAAAGACTGAGTTACCAGGAGTTTATAAAATTTACTAAATTAAAAAAAAAGAAAAAACCCAAGAATCAATTCTTCAAGTAAATGATTAGAATTTAGCTACACGTTCTTTCCAAAAACAAAGATATATATCAATCTAGGATTTTAAAGTAATAAAGAATCTTTTAGAATCTAAGTATTGGAAATCTGGTATTTTTCCTAAAATAATCGAAATAAAAAACTGAAAAAATGTAGAACTTTATTTGTGTCCTAATTGTGTCCTGTGTTTTAATTTTTCTAATTTTTACGAACAATAGTTAAAAGCAATTAGTGGAAAATTTTTTAACTCGTCATATATAGAGCAAACAAAACAAATTGGTAATAAAAATAGCTAGCCCCAGCCTTGTAGTTATGGTAAAAATTAAGAACAATTTTAAATAGAGTACTTGAGATTTTTTTAAAGCATACGTTTATATTAAGTAAAAGCAGATACTTAAAAAAAGTAAAATAGTTGAACCAAGGCAAAGTCAAACAAATTGTATTTAGGCATATCAGTTTAGAAATATTTAGGAGGAAAAGCTTCTCAGTAGTTTCTTGGCCTAAGTTGCAAACCACACAATAAAGCATAAGATAGAAAGAAAACATGGAAAAGTTTACCAAATACAAATTCTAGTTGCATGTGTCGTGTTAATAAAGCTTAGTTTTATTTATGTGTTAAATGAGATTTAAAATATTTTTGCTCCTAAAAATATATTGAAGTGCATTACATTTTTCTCAATTCGCATCAAACTTTAAGAAACAAATCTCTTTTATCCATTTACTACAAATGGACTATATATAAGAGAACTTCACTTAATATATGCTCAAGATGGTTAAACGGCCATTTCTCCAAATGAATCTGAGTTTCACTAAAAACTGAGATTCATATGATCATTTCTCCAAATGAATCTCAGTTTCACTAAAAACAGCTTTAACTAATTTTATAAATTTTCCTCAAAATTTTTTTTCTGTTCAGATCTAGCCAAACTTAATACAAAAGAATTCAAGATTTGTAAACACAAAAGACTTGAAAAATTTAGTCTGAAATTTTTTAAAAACCTCATAAGTTACACTAAAAAACGCTTATATATGCTATAAAATACATAAACAAAAATAACATACCAATACTGTTCGAAGATACAGTAACAACAACATGATCAGAAGAAACTGATTTTCTTTTAATTGCCTGCGCTCTTTCATCAAATTCTTTTGCCTTGTCATTTTCTTTAGTACGATGGTACACTTTGCCTAGATTGCTTAAAGTCGTAGCTACATCAACATGTTCAAGACCAAGTGATTTTAGTCGAATTTCCAACGCTCTTTTATAACACATTTTGGCTTTGGCACGTTTGTTGGTTTTATAATAGACATTACCCAGAGAGTTTAAAGTCGTAGCTACATCAACATGTTCTGGACCAAGCGATTTTTGTTCAACGTTCAACACTTTTTCGAGAAATTCTCTTGCTTTGTCATATTCTTTAGCATAAAGGTACACATTACCAAGAGAATTTAAAGTCGTAGCTACATCAAAATGTTCTGGACCGAGTGATTTTTGTTGAATTTCCAACGCTTTTTCATAACACTCTTTGGCTTTGCCATGTTTGTTGGTCTTATAATACACATTACCCAGAGAATTTAAAGTCGTAGCTACATCAACATGTTCAGGACCTAGTGACTTTTGTGCAATTTCCAACGATTTTTCATAACACTCTTTGGCTTTCGCATGTTTTTTAGTCTTATAATACACATTACCCAGAGAGTTTAAAGTCGTAGCTACATCAGCATGCTCAGGACCTAGTGATTTTTGTGCAATTTCCAACGATTTTTCATAACACTCTTTGGCTTTGGCATGTTTGTTGGTCTCATAATACACGTTACCAAGAGAGTTTAAAGTCGTAACTACATCAACATGTTCAGGAAATAGTGATTTTTGTGTTATTTCCAACGCTTTTTCGAGAAATTCTTTTGCTTTGTCATATTCTTTAGTGCCATGGTACACATTGCCAAGGTTGTTTAAAGTCGTAGCCACTTTAACATGTTCAGGACCTAGTAAATTTTGTCGAATTTCCAACGCTTTTTCGTGAAATTCTTTTTCTTTCTCATATTCTTTAGTACGATGGTACACTTTGCCTAGATTGCTTAAAGTCGAAGCTACATCAACATGTTCAAGACCAAGTGATTTTAGTCGAATTTCCAACGCTTTTTCATAACAATCTTTGGCTTTGGCATGTTTGTTGGTCTCATAATACACATTACCAAGAGAGTTTGAAATCATAGCTATATCAACATTTTCAGGACCTAGTGATTTTTGTTCAATTTCCAAGGCTTTTTCCAGAAATTCTCTTGCTTTGTCATACTCCTTAGTATAAAAGTACATTTTACCAAGATTATAAAAAGGCTTAGCTACATAAACATGTTCAGGACCAAGTGATTTTTGATAAATTTCCAACGATTTTTCGAGAAATTCTCTGGCTTTGTCATATTCTTTAGTATAAAGGTACACCTTACCAAGATTATAAATAGTCGTACCAACATCAACATGTTCAGAATCCAGTGATTTTTGTTCAATTTCCAACGCTTTTTCGAGAAATTCTCTTGCTTTGTTATAATCTTTAGTACCATAGTACACATTACCAAGAGAGTTTAAAGTCTTAGCCACATTAACAGGAGCAGGACGTAGTGATTTTTGTTCAATTTTCAACGCTTTTTCGAGAAATTCTCTTGCTTTGTCATATTCTTTAGTATAAAGGTACACATTACCAAGAGAGTTTAAAGTTGTAGCTACATCAACATGTTCAGGACCTAGTGATTTTTGTGCAATTTCCAACGATTTTCCATAACACTCTTTGGCTTTGGCATGTTTGTTGGTCTCATAATACACGTTACCAAGAGAGTTTAAAGTCGTAACTACATCAACATGTTCAGGACCAAGTGATTTTTGTGCAATTTGCAACGCTTTTTCGAGATATTCTCTTGCTTTGTCATATTCTTTAGTACCAAGGTAAACATTGCCAAGATTGTTTAAACTCGTAGCTACATCAACATGTTCAGGACCAAGTGATTTTAGTCGAATTTCCAACGATTTTACATAACACTCTTTGGCTTTGGCATATTTGTTGATCTCATAATACAAATTACCAAGAGAGTTTAAAATCGTAGCTATATCAACATGTTTAGGATGTAGTGATTTTTGTTCAAGTTCCAAGGCTTTTTCCAGAAATTCTCTTGCTTTGTCATACTCTTTAGTATAAAAGTACATTTTACCAAGATTATGAAAAGGCCTAGCTACATAAACATGTTCAGGACCTAGTGATTTTTGATAAATTTCCAACGATTTTTCGAGAAATTCTCTTGCTTTGTCATATTCTTTAGTATAAAGGTACACCTTACCAAGATAATAAATAGTCGTACCAACATCAACATGTTCAGGATCCAGTGATTTTTGTTGAATTTCCAACGCTTTTTCAAGAAGTTCTCTTGCTTTGTTATAATCTTTAGTACAATGGTACGCATTGCCAAGACAGCTTAAAGTCACAGCTACATCAACATGCTCAGTACCTAGTGATTTCTGTTCATATTCCAACGCTTTTTCAAAAAATTTTCTTGCTTTGTCATATTCTTTAGTATAATGGTACACGTTACCAAGATTATAAAAAGTCATAGCTACCTCAAAATGTTCTGGACCGAGTGATTTTTGATGAATTTCCAACGCTTTTTCATAACACTCTTTGGCTTTGGCATGTTTGTTGGTCTCATAATACACATCACCAAGATTGTTTAAAGTCGTAGCTACATCAACATGTTCAGGACCAAGAGATTTTTGTCGAATTTCCAACGCTTTTTCATAACACTCTTTGGCTTTGTCATATTCTTTAGAACAACGGTACATATTGCCAAGATTGTTTAAAGTCGTAGCTACATGCACATGTTCTGGACCAAGTGAGTTTTGTCGAATTTCCAACGCTTTTTCATAACACTCTTTGGCTTTGGCATATTTGTTAGTATTATAATACACATTACCAAGATCGTTTAAAGTTGTAGCTACATCAACATGTTCAGGACCTAGTGATTTTTGTTCAATTTCCAACGCTGTTTCGAGAAACTGTCTTGCTTTGTCATATTCTTTAGTATAATGGTACACGTTACCAAGATCATAAAAAGTCCTAGCTACATCAAAATGTTCTGGACCGAGTGATTTTTGTCGAATTTCCAACGCTTTTTCATAACACTCTTTGGCTTTGGCATGTTTTTTGGTCTCATAATATACATTACCAAGATTGTTTAAAGTCGTAGCCACATCAACATGTGTAGGACCAAGTGATTTTTTTCGAATTTCCAACGCGTTTTCATAACATTCTTTGGCTTTGTCATATTCTTTAGCACTACTGTACACAATGGCAAGAGAGTTTAAAATCTTAGCTACATCAACATGATCAGGACCTAGTAAAGTTTTTTGAATTTCGAGACATTTCTCAAAAAATTCCGTAGCTTTTTCGTATTTTCCAATTTTGTAATACTCTATGCCAAGTTCATTTGATATCTTAGCTTCATTTCGCTTTTGTGAATCTTTTTTGAATTTAAAATATTTGGAAATGGATCTCATTATCTTTCTGACATTTCCACCGCTAGAAAAAAATTATCAAAGTTCATGTACTTTTTATTATAAACAAGTACACACAATATATAAATTTACTTTGTTTTTATTCATGTTATTTTAATTTTTAAAGTTTACCGTCTGTTTCCAGCCTTGACAATTCTGAAACAATTTTAAAGCAAAATCACAGTTAACTCTCTGGTCTGATAATAGACTGGTTATATAGCTTCTTTATGTATCACAAAAGTGAAGCCCGATAATATGTGCGACGATACGACATATTACATTCTTTCACGGACAGTTTTCAATAGGACAAAAACGCCAATATTTCATGGCCATAGGAAGCATTTTGATGTCAAATTGAATTGAATAACTTGTTCCACCCATGACGTATATTTTTGATTGTTAAAAAGTCGTGAAACTAAATCATTAAAAAATCTACGTTGGTAAACATTATTCGCCATCATTCCTATCTGGTATTTGAATCTTGTACTGGTGGAAAGAAAATGAAAATCTGGTATAACTTTGTTTATTCCCACTCTGCTATTTTGACGCAGTTAGCTCAGCATGTTCTATGTGTTAATAATACACTTTTAAGTAGTGTTTAATGCGATGTTCTAGCGTCAATAGTGAGCTTTAGTAAGTGTGTATTAATATACAGTGCGACGTAATTCAAGTACGAGTTAGAAGTTTGACCGTGTTCTGGATTGGCACGAGGAAGTTTGTTGTCGTTGTCGCTTCGTCAAAATTTTATTTTATGTAAAAAAAGACCGAGGTTTTTTCTCTGGAAACCACCGAGTTTTGTGAAGCATATAGCTCTAGCTACGGCTTTATTTGTTAATAATATTTTTAACGAATCGGTAATAAGATTTTGCAAGAATATAGGACTCTTTATAGACAGAAAAATCTTTACTAATTTACATTTTATGTTTTATATATTTGTAGTATTTTACTGTTTCTTTACATTCATTTGCATTTAAGATGCGTGGAAGTATAAAAGATATACAAACTTTTTTCGTAATTGAATGACATTATGAAGCTGTTCTATTAAGGCATTTCTAAGTTGCAAAAAATATCCACAAAGTAAAACTTTTATGTCGCTAAATAAATAATTACACTAGCTATATGGACAAAGTTCGACTTTCATGATTTAAACGTTGACAAATATTGATGGAGTATTAGAAAAACTGCCAGTTTTGGCACACCCCAGACTGGTAGCCCGCATACATAAGTCTAGGACGAAGAATCGCACCGGATTGCAAAGGCCAAACCGTGGACAACGGCAGAGCCAAAGTTGGGCGGCCCACCCCCAGCGCCCCGCGCGCCTGTCTTCGGGGGTCTATTAGTTAGAGAGATATTCTCGCATAGAGTATATCCTAACGTTCGACAGCCATGGGGCAGGGCAAGAACAAGGGTGCATGGTTATTACCCGGATAGCTCACCACATGTGGCTGAAGCTACATAGGTGAAAACTGCAGACTTAATATAAGGCGATTAAGGGAAGGCAGGTGACTTCCACAACAATGTCGTAAGTGTAGGGTTGGAAAACAGGCAGAAATTATCCTTTGTTGAGCCTACGGGGAGAATGGGGTTTATGATAAGCTTCGTCCAGAGACATTGGATGGAGCCCTACATCCGGAAAAACACCGAACTCCGGAAGAAGGCGAAAAGTGACTTTGAGGTCAACGTTTACTAGCTGCTGAACAACAGCGTCTTCGGCAAGACGATGGAGAACCTCCGAAAGCGTGTTGATGTGAAGCTCCTCCGGCCAAGCGAGGATGAGAGACTCCGCAAACTTATCGCCAAGCCGACATACAATCAGCATATCATCTTTGGTGATGCGGGAGACCTAGCAGCCGTTCACATTAATAAAAACAGTCTGCTGCTCCACAGGTCGCTCTTCGTGGGTATGAGCATTCTCAACCTCTCGAAGCATCTGATGTACGACTGGTACTACAACCATCTCAAGGCGCAGTACGGGCCAGCTGCAGAGCTTCTCTACACCGACACTGACAGCCTTGTGCTGGAGATCCAGACTGAGGACGTGTACGCCGACAAGAGGAGCAACGCCAGTTAGTACGACACCAGCAACTACCCCAAAGACCATCCGCTCTTCAGCACGGATAACAAGTAGGTGTCGGGGAAAATGAAGGCGCTGAGGTGCCTATCGCTGAGTTTGTGGGGCCCAGGCTTAAGATGTACTCTATCCTGAAAGCCGATGGTCTCGAGGAGCGCAAAGCCAAGGCCGTCAAAAAGGCTGTTTTCAAAAACCATATCCGTCATGCCCAGTACAAAGAGGCGCTCTTCAAAGAAAAGCGCTTCCGCCAAGGTATGGATATGTTGGGCAGTCGTGGGCATCAGATCTTTGGCAAGCATGTCAAAAAGACATCGTTGAGTCCGCTGAACACGAAGCGGTGGATCGCGGCCGATGGGATCTCTATCCTAGCAAACGGGCGTAGGGAAGCCGGTGTCACAGGAGAAGAATTTGATGCTTCATAGAAGAGCTGCTCCACCTCTAAGCGCAAGGCTCCGTGCGCGTAGTACCAGGAGCGAGCGTGATAGTGAAAGCTTTGCTGTTATAAAAACCGTGACAGCAAACAAAAAACGCGACAGCAAATAACAGCGTGACAGGACCCTATCGACTAAGCCGGCGGTGTTTCGGTCCCAAAGGGCACCACTTGGAGCTCCTCGCGCACAAACGCGCGCTTGGGCCCATCGCTCAAATAATAGAACACGGGTTTCCCGCCCTCAACTACAGCCCGCTCGACCTGGTGAAAGGTCACACTCCAGATAGGATCGGTCGTCCTACGTTGGTCGCCCTACGCCGGTCGCCCTATGCCGTTCGGTCTTCGCCAGGCGCATACAAATCCCGCATCATAAGATCCGATGGTAAGCGTCGCTCTTTGAAACCAAATGAACGAAGCGCCTGCGCAGCAGGTTTGGCCTTAACGCTCTTCTTCCGAATCGCAATGGAGGGCTTTTTACCTGTCAAACGAGTAGATTCATTATTGAGCGTTTTAACCACCTCAGGTAATCTTGATACCCATTCTTTGTTCCGAATTCCGGGCTCAGCCAGCTCATGATGATACTGGAAGCCTAAAAATCGCTCCGCTAAAGTTCGATTAAATCTTTCTATAATCCCCTGACCTCTATGAACCCCGACCTTACCCTTCGAAACGTGACACCATTTTTATCACACGCTTTTTGCACAGCCCCGCTGAATTCCGAGCCAGGGTAGACTAGTAAAACTTTAGGCAAATAGGCACACGGGCATCAATAGACTCTAACGCCTTCCCAACCTGGGTCGCTATCTTGTCTGTGATTGCCTGGGCCTCCTTATACTGACTTGCTACGTCGACGACCGTCAATGCATATTTGAATGTGTGTCTTACAACTATATCGTGAGGCAAAAACAAGAAATCGGCCTGGTGGACCTCATTCGGGGTGCTGATGTCAAACTTAGGTCGGGGGATAGCACTTTGCGCTGGTGCAGGCAAGTAGATCTGCCAGATGGCCTGTTTTATTAGCCATTCATGGGCCCCATCCTTGCCGACGCCAGCCTCTTTAGCCAGGTTTGGGATAGCAACACGGCTGCGCCAGTACCCCGCAGGACTGTAGTACGCCTCTGCAAGGCATTCCTCAACGTTTCCGTCCGTCCGTTTGGTAGAAACGTGACCATGCTTTGTCGGGACGACGGCTTTGATACTACGTGTCGTAGGCAACTTCTCTTCAGTTTCGAAATCGTCAGGGGCAGAATCAGTGGTCAGAGGCACAAGGTCGAGCACCTTCTAATCATTAGCTAGAATGTCTTTGCCGAACACCCCCTTTAATCTTTTTAAAATCCCCTCTACAGAGCCCTCTTCTATAAACAGCTGCCCTGCCAGGACAGCATGACGCCCGCAGATAGCCGTTGCTCCATTCTGCACTACAAACATTTTCGTAACCATGACCCGCTCGGGAAAGGCCTCCAGAAAATATTTGCGCTCTGTATATGCTTCATCTAATTCTACCAACGCACGTCCAAAGCTATCGAAGACAAGCACATGCATTCCAGTACAACAAACAGTTAGCCAGTGGTGCCCCCTTTCAAAGGCACAAAAAGCGTGCCTTCCAGCGTTAATCAGTTCTCAATGATGCGCCGGTACACATTCTCGAGGTGTTGGAGCGCCTCTACTGTAAGTGGGAAGCGACCGCAATGAGCAATGCCGCCCTTTGCCCGCACCGCGTACGGTGGGTTCTTTTTTCCCATGTCGACGAACGCTTCCCGAGACATTGCTTTCCATCCCTCCAGCGAGACATCGGCAATATCGCCGAGCCCCTGAAGAGGGAAACCTCTCATTTGCAGACCTTGACCCCTGAGATCGTGGCGAGCTGCTGAAGCAACACCATGGCAGGCAAACCAAAGCTCCTCCGGAAGACCAATCATTAGCGTGATACGCGATACGTGATACGGGGTAAATCAGATCCGTGTAAAGGAGGACTGTCCGCCGACACGCGCTTAGTCCTACTGCATAAGGAAGGGTTTTCACGATTCCGGAGGAGCCACCTGCGGCATCTCACGATTTACCTGCCGCAATCTCGCCTAAACCAAGGATGAGGGGTGGGCTATCTTTTTCATCTTCAAGGTCTTACCAGCCGGCGCCCTGACCTGAACTCGGCTCTGAGCCCACACGTAACTGAAGACTATACCGTCATGACCGGTGTTGGCCAGAGTATGGTTTATAACTTTGATGAGGTACCTGACCTCTGGGTTTGTCCCCGTGAGGATGCTGAGCGCGGTCTCGCTGCCCTCAATAACAATATACAACTTGTTGCTTTCAGGCCCAGCATTCAGAAAATGGAGCTCAAACTGGGCACTTTCGACGAAAATTGCCTTTCCTGCAGTGTTCAGGTCCTTAACCCGCATCGTAAAGTTGGGCTCGAGGAGGCCGCAGCTAACCGCCGGCGAGTTATTCACCGCGGATAGGACTACGCTTGTTGCTGCTGCCATGTTTAAACATGACCAAACAACCCCCTTCCATCCAAATGAAGGTACAAGCCACTGACTCATTTATCAAAGATGAACCATGGCGACGACTCTTGACACTTCCCGAGTCCCCGAGCTCTTCCATGGTGTGCTGTCACCTGTGAAGGTAGTCCAGGATGCCATCGAGGAGAGGACCAAAAACAAGGTCTCCCTGCTTGAGGGGCGAGCTAGTGTCACTCTCTATCCGGACAATCAATTCTCTCGACTTGGATAGACATCAGCTCGGCAAAGAACTTTATGGCGCTTTTGGAATCATATTTCATCTTTAAGATGCGGTCCGCAATAAAAGACAACCGCAACCACCCAAACACGGGCGATTATCCCAAATGGATCACTACTACGAGCCCAACCTTTAGTTGGGTGAAAAATAATTCGTGTGGAGCTCAACTAACAAGAGGTCACGCAGAGTGGCTTTGTGGCTGATATGCACCCGGTTCAGCACATCCTGAGTCTTATGGACAGCTCGATCGGGAAGTTGTAATACGCGGTTGTAACTTATTCAGCTTCCAGAAGCTGGATGCCAATAAGGCTTTGAAAGCTCCCCCTTTCAGACTAACGCCTATGGAGTGGACCGTCGCGTTGGCTATGCCTTTGCGACAAACACAGCAGGGGAGTCCGAAACCATGACTTTGCTGTCGATCATACCCCCAAAAGGGTGCTTGGGGTCCAGCTCTCTTCAACCAGAGCCTTCTCGAATACGGTGCAAGAAAATATCGTCCGTGTCCTCATCGGGAACTTTCAGTATAAGTTTCGCCCATTCCTCCCCCTCTTCTCCATTGGGGATAGTTGGCTGCCTCCGGGCACACAGGTGAGACTTCGCGTCGACATCCCAGAGAGCGATCTCAGTCGCTACATGATCATTTCTAGCAAGAGGGGCGATGTGGATAACGAAGACGCTATCAGTATCATACGTGTAGAGCTGCTAGAGCTCGAGTTTGTTTACCCCACCTATTGCATGAAAAAAAGACTACAGTCACCAGCTCTCGATCGTCAAGGAGCTGAATTTCCACACCTGGTGCCCCAGGGTAGTTCAGAGTCGTTGAACGATGACACAGGCACTCTCGAGCTCCTACACACTGCTCCGATCGCCAGGAATATGATTCTCTTCTTCATCCACTCAAGGCTCGGAGATGCACCAGGACTTCCCCCAGGTGCAGCCGCCGACTCCAGTAACAGATTGGCTATTATCCACACCAACTTAAGCCAGCTCCGCATCATCGTGAAGGAGCATAACATCTTTAATCACCCTCTGAAGTTCTCGTGGCAGTGCAACGCGGTGAAGCTAACAGGGCAGGAGCCACTCACTTCTATGACCCCAATAAAAGTTCCTACCTGAGAGGCTACAACTTGGTCCAGGAGTTCTTCGGAAAGACGTACAGCACGGAAGTGCCCATCACGGCCGAGGACTACTGTAACAACTGGTTTATGATCCCTATCAATCTCAATCTGGATCCTGTCATAGACAACTTAAAAGCGCGAGTCATTCTCACAATCCATTATAAGTTCACGGCAGTGACGGACAGTCCTATTGCGCTCCCCACGACGCCACCACGTCAATCAGAGTGAACCTTCTGTGCCTCGATCAGTATATGTACACGAAGTCGAAAGAGAAAGGCATCAGCTGGAGTGTCGTCTGAGTTATTGTGGCAAGAGCCTAGTCAATTTAAAGTGTGGAGTTTTTTGTCATTATTGTAGCTACAAAGCACCATGGAAGACGGCGATCTGAAAACGCGCAATAGCTGTTATCAGGGGGGTGAC
This sequence comes from Xenia sp. Carnegie-2017, assembly GCF_021976095.1. Lineage (NCBI taxonomy): Eukaryota > Metazoa > Cnidaria > Anthozoa > Malacalcyonacea > Xeniidae > Xenia > Xenia sp. Carnegie-2017. The sequence continues at coordinate 2,845,362 of NW_025813504.1, read as the reverse complement.
CTTGCGACAACAAACCGTCAATATGGTGGGTTTCTTCCCCTCCTACGCATGTTTGGCTTGGGGAACGGTGTGTCGCAGTTGGAGCTGTAAAAAGCGATGAGGGACCCGATGAAGTCACAAATGCTCATGCAGCGTGGAGGCTTCCCTTGGGCGTTGGCGGGGTTGAGCCTGCTCCCCATGCTGATGGGAAAGGTGGCGGAAGACCGGATCGCTAACCAAATGAAGGCGCACGCGCCTGAACGGCAAACCGCAACCATGATCCGCGGGGAATTGACTATACCACCAAGTCTGTTGGGAGCCGTCCCCAAAATGACACTTTACGCGAAGAACGCCGCTATCCCCTTCGCCTTTGGTGCGCTCAGCTCACTGGGGGACAACGTCTTTGACAGTATCTTCGGCGCGGGTATTATTAACGGCAACATGTCTCACCCTACCAACGACTACCGCGTGGAATATGTGCCATCCCGCAAGCGGACGAAAGGCGGTGCAAAAAGATCGAGGGCTGGAACGACTCACAAGATGACGGGAACAGTTCGAAGAACAGGCTCAGCGCCAAGGTCGACAACAAGACGGAAGACAGCTGCGTCGAAGCGCGCAGCGCCTAGAACAGCAGGGACAAAACGGAAGACCACGGGGTGAGCAAAGAATAGCGGTTTGGATAAATGCAAGAGCATGCTCCTGGGTTCTGCAAAGATCACGGGCAAGAGAGAAGCATAACGCACAAAATCGATGGGCCATTTCTAAGTTAAAGTCGTCAGCCCCAAGTTTGGCACCCAATGTCCTTCCTTCGGCGCCCGCGGCAGCTTCACATTTCCATCCGCCCATCAGCAACAACATCTCCCAGGCCTTGCAGACCGGGTCCTCGGCTCCGATGAGCGCCCACATCGTCCAGTCGTTCAACATTTAGAGCGGTGCATATCTTTCCGAAATAAATTTTCGGCTGTTATTTCCCACCTCCGGGTCAGTCACAGGAGCCCGCGCCTCCTGTTCTTTCAAGTGTTATATTGCGCGATACTAGATCTGGCGGTGGAAAATACCCCGCTATCCCCAGGCTTCAATTTTACGAAAAAGAATGGTTTGACGAGCTTCTGCCTTAACTCAAAAAAGGGGGGCAAAATGTTCTGCTCTTGGGTCAGAGCAATATGGGCAAGAGCTTCTTCATGAAACGGCTCCTTGCTCAAGTTCGCCCGAAAAGGCTGTACGTCATTTCGAACACCACCGCTAATAAAAATATCCGACCCAACACGGTCTTGAAGCATTATTCCGTCATGCCTGTATCGATCGAGGATACGAGTATAGAACCGGAGTCCTACGTCGTCATCGACAACATCCGCGTAATGAATCTCAAATGCGGAACGCAGAGGGAATGCCTCTATAAGTTCTTTACGATGTATAGCTATCATCTGAAATTGAACGTTTTCTTCCTCTCCCAGAGCTTCGACAACATAAAAGACACAACATAAAAGATATTTCTTCCAATTCACGGATAAGTCGAACGTGAAGCGGTTTCTCAATACGCTCTTCGGCGGCACGGGCAATAAACCGGCTCTCATCTTCAAACTGTACGAGAAACTCTTGACCCGTTGCAAGCACCCGATCCTCGCTATGGACTGCACCAATCAGTGATTCGGCTATTATTGCGACGAAAAATCTATTGCGGTGGACTTTCAGGGAAAGCTTTGCTTCCTCCGTCATTACCAGAAACATTTTTAAGCTTGCTAGCTGCTTCGCAGCTTTTCTGGGTCGAAAACTGAGTTTAAGGACTGACGGTTGTCCGTAATCTTAACGATACAATTTAAATATTCCTTATCGCGAAGAACCAACGTTTGGAACTCCGTAACGTAAAAATCTTGCACAACAACTGTAAATATCCTATCAAAGTTGTCAAAATACAGTCCCATGGCTCGAGTGATGTTTTGAGAACAGTGAAACAGCACTTCGTACAGACTGTGCAAAAATCGTTAAATTGGTTCAGTGAACCAGTGTATGAGTTTGCTTTGCAAATAAAGTTATGATTAATTTATTAACGAAGTCGTAAAAGTTGAACAGATTTGAAAAACGAGTTTGGGGACTGTGTTTCAAGTCTTGACACTGTAACAGTGGTACAAGAAGACTTTTAAACTTGGTAAACACATATTGCTATAAACATTTTCCATTCACTGGAGTGAAAATGATTCAGCCTTGGAAGAGTAACGATTCAAGCGGACGCAATTTCTTCAGGCAACGAAAATCAAATGTGAAAACAAAACACACTTAAAATTCATGAGGAATATTTAGTTTAAACGTCTCCAACAAATATATTGATGATGGATATGTAAAACCAAATATCATTCTCCTTGATATTGAGGGAAGTACGTCCGTAAACGTTCCTGTGATAAGAAAAGATCCTGACACAACTCTGTTATTTCGTATTTAAGTGTTAACTGGTACTTAAATAATGTGTGGCGAACGTCTGTTACATTACAAATATTGCTAATAACGTTAATAAAGTCAGTCTTGAACTGGATTCATTAAGTCTGTTATTTTCTCGGTACGCTAAAATGAATACACTCTTATTAGCGTAAGCTTGTATGTTTCTTAAAAAGAACGGTATCTTCACAAAAACGCCTCATGAATCATTATTGGATTCATTAAATGGTTACTTTATCGTAAGTTTGAAAAGTTGGCATGCATGTTGCAACATGAAATATTACGACGTTTGTACAAGTACGTTTTGCACTCCGGCACTCGTTAGTCTTTGTAGTAAATATTACCTCCTAATTACACCTCAATTAATTTGAATTTATATAATTTAAAAGAAACGAAAATGTAAGAGATTCTATTTCGTCACAGTTCTACGTCACTCTGAAATCATCTAAGATAGAGCGCACGATATCAAGATCAGTTCAAGCGTAGATTTCACAGCAATCAGTTACAAAATGTTCCTTTCCACTCTATAGTACAAATTTTTTGAATTATGCCTTCTAAAAGTGAAGAGTATACGACAAGAGATGATGTCGGAGATGAAGCAGCACTCCTGGGTTTTACTGAACAGGATGAACAAGATGAAATGATGGAAAAAAGCGAAGAAGTGCAAGTCACATCAAAGAGTTTGAGTGTGGCAACTGCCCTTTCTAGGATGAGTGAAGAAAAGACTGCATCGAGTGAATCACTCAGGTTAATGCAGCAAATGTCAGTATCCTCTACAGTAGAATCTACTCGTAAGAGGAAAGCAAGTGTTTTAATCCCTGGATTAGGGCATGACGCAGATTGTGAAGTCTTGTTGGTACAAAACGAAGGACCTTCGACCAAGCGCAATTCTAAAGCAGAACAACTGGCAATGGACACGTTTCTGGAAGAGATTTTGCAGACTCTAGACGAAACTGAGAAAACTTCACCAATCGTCAACAAAAAGCTCGCCTCAATTATCAACCAGTAATGGCTGAATAAGCTGAGCGTCGAGCAATTGAAGGAAAAACAGGCTAAATATTTTAGGCTTAAGAACTGCGATCACCTTATTCTACCTAAGCTAAACCCCGAAATTTGGTAAAAATTAGATTCCACAGCTATAGGGCGTAATTTACAATTTAGTGCTATTTAATCAGCCGTGACAAGTGTCGGTCATATAGCAGCACAAACCACCAATGAACTGATGGTTGCCCGCAATAACAGCAGCGAATTGAATATTGATAATCTTGTTCGTATGAATGCTGATATCATAGTGATTCTGGGACATGTAAGTTTTGAATTGTCTCAAAGACAACGTGACGCTATACGTCCCAATCTCCACCAAGAATTTAGTAAATTATGCGCATCGCATGCTCCCATTACGAAATATTTTCTTGAAGACGAATTGCAAACCCAAATTAATCACATTCGCACATCCAACAAGATTGGCAAAGCGACAACAAGCTATTCTAATGCCACTTGGCAGCAACATTCCAAACAAGGGAAACTGCAAGGCGCCCTTTTTTATCCCGTCGTCAGGGCAACACCCCCTATCGGTCGAAGAGGAACCAATTCAAGAAGAAACGATCGGACACATTGAACGATTGTATATACACTTTGTATATTACACTCACTGCGCGTGCGTAGTTTGAGCACTGTCGGGCTGTGTAGAGTCTCAAATGGAGACGTTCACCGTGTTAGCGATATGCAAAGCTCACCTTTATAGGTTTGAGCACTGTGGTGACTCTACAATACAATCCATACAATGTGTAACCGTACGTCCTGTGTCCCAAGTGCAGGAGTCACCCTTTTAATATTGTGATAGCCGGGAGGGCACATTGTATATACACTTTGTATATATATATATATATATATATATATATATATATATATATATATATATATGTAGTTTATCTTTATTGCATGAGAACAACTTACAGGGTACAACTTATTGAGGACAATTTTCGAGGCACAGCAAGTTGACAATAACTTATACGGCGGTGTACGTCGAAAAAACAACACCCTACAATTCTTGGAGACATCGACAAAGCCTTTTTGGCTTCTGCGCCTTTATTCTGTTTGGAAAACCTATTGTGAATTATTGTTGGAATCACGTACTCTAGACTTGGGGTAGTGTTCAGACAGAGCAGATAAGTTAAACTTGTTAGCCTACCATTTGATAGTATTGAGACTTTTATTGTTATAATACGCGATTGATGAGAAATAAAGTGCTTCAGTGATTATAACTACAGGACACAATTGGAAGAGTCCAAGAGGGACGAACCGGAAGAGACAGGAGTAATGAGTTCTACAATTAGTGGGAACCTGGAAGCTAAACTACCAAAGCTAATGATTTCAAAATTTAATGGAAGCTACAAAGATTGGCCAAGATTCTGGAACCAGTTCAGCGATATCCATTGACAAATCAACTATTTCCAATGCAACCAAATTTTCATACTTGAGAGAGTTGTTTGAAAAACATGTCAAGCACTTCCATAGAAGCACTACCTTTCACTAGTGAAGGGTATAACCGAGCAAAAAGTATACTTCAGTCTAAGTATGAAAAGGAGTCAGAAGTGATTAAAGCCAACACCAAAGAAATTCTTGAATTACCCAATATACCAGAGGCCAATGTACAGAAAGTGCATAAATTCTGCGAAAGACTCACCTATTGTGTACAGTCTTTAGAAACTATGTGAAAACTGGAGCAGATCAATGGAAGTGTTGCAACGACATTGGACAAATTGTCTGGTATAAGAAGCGACTTGGTTCGTGCAGATCCCAACTAGGATGAAGGGGATTATATTAAGCTAATAGAAGCCTTAACCTTGTGGACTAGGCGAAATCCTTTATGTGAAAGAGAAAAGAAAGAAAATCGAAACAGGCTCCGCGAAAAAGTGTTCAACACCAAATTTGTTCAGGTAAATGTGTCTATTGCGATGCAAAGATCACAAATCAACGGACTGCTCAAAGGTAACAGATGTCAAAGAAAGAAAACAACTATTGGTAAAAAAGCGCCGCTGTTTCAACTGCACCAGAGAAGGGCATAGAGCTGCAGATTGTACCAGTAAAAAACATGTCAACATTGCGAGAGAAGACATCATACTTTTTTGTGTGACCAAGCAATGGGGAAGAAGACCCTGATGACCGCAACAAAAACCAACGAAGGAGTCTTTCCAGTCTTGACAGTGAAAGTTAGGGGGATCATGTGTGTAAGTACAGTTGTGTAGATAGTCTAGAGACCTATGCAACTAAAGTGGAGTCACTCGATGGAGAGTTTGGTATGGAAGTAGATTTAATAAGAGTGGAAAAAAGTGAACTTTTATCAGTAAAAAACCCCGAATACAGCCATATGATTTCCAAATACTCACACCTAAAAGTGGTTGATATGCAAGATGGTGACACGAAGGCTCAGCTTCCAGTACATGTCGTTCTTGGGGGAGGGGAGTATGCCAGAACAAAAACAAAGAATCGTCCCCGAATAGGCAAAGATGGCGAAACTTGTTAGCAATATGAAGTATTATTGATTGTTTAATGTTACACCATAATATTATTGCATGAAGTATTGATCTTATCTTAGCACATGTTATGTTATACGGAAGCCATGAACTATTTTTTCTATTAATTACATTTCCATTCAATGTATTCCTGATTTCTGATTATAATGAATCACTCAAATATCAACAGGTTATGGGCCCAGAACGTAGAAGGTCAGTATTTGAGTGAAAAAGCATTGCAATAAAAATGAAAAAGGTTATATAGTCGAAATTTAAGCATGGCCACGTTGGATATGTCGAATGTGTTAAAGTTCGCGAAACTGAACGGCAGTAATTACCGCTCATGGGTTTTCAACATGAAGCTGTATTTGGAAAGTCTGGATCTTTTCGAGCATGCGGGGGGAACAGCTGAATTTCCAAATGAGGATGCTAGTGCTGAAACGCGAAGGAAGTTTAACTCGGCTGCGAAGAAAGCGTGGACATACATCAGTTTGGCCATCGCGCCCGAGCAACAGATCCACGTGCGAGATACGAAAACTGCCAAGGAGGCATGGGATGCAATTAGAAATCAATTCGCACGAGAATCACTTCTTTAGAACGTGAAACTACGCCAACAGTATTATTCCTGTAGATACCATGTTGGAAATAGTGTGCTTGAACACATCAGCCATCTCAAATCAATGCATGAGCAACTCAAGGAAACGGGAGTCAACGTGGATGACAAAGAATTGGGTATGACGCTGTTAGCTAGCTTTCATGAGCAATACAATTCATTAATAACAGCCTTAGATGCCATGGGAGAAACAGAGATCTCTTTTAAAAAAGTAAAGAACTTAATTCTGAATGATGTGGACTGTACTAATGATTTGAAGAATACTGAGGAAGATGCGTATTCTGCTCATAGAGGAAATTTATTCGTGGTAGGATCGTAGTGATAAAAATAATAAGCAAGGGAAGAACGATGGAAGCAACAGAAAACTTTTTCAAGGAAAATGTCACAATTATCCAAGAGAAAGGACACTATGCTCGTGACTGTCCAAACAAGAAAACTAAGAATGGTACAAACAGAAACACTCAAGCGGATTGTGCCGAAGGACAAGATGACGAAGTGCATGAGGATGAAGCCTTGATAAGCAATGGATCTGAACATATTGCAAGATCAGACTGGATCATAGATTCTGGTGCTACCCAGCATATGTTATATAAAAGAGTAGCTTTGACGGATTATGTGACATTCAAGCAACCCTCGGTGGTGAATCTAGGTGATATTAGATCAATCTTAGCATATGGAAAAGGCACCTATCATTTGAAAGCAGTACTTGATGATCACGTTCAGAATATATCATTACGCAGCGTATTGGACTTAACAGAATTGGACGAGAATCTACTATCAGTCTATGCCATAAAACTTGGAGCTACTGTTATGTTTGAAGGTAACAAGTGTAAGACATCTCGTAATTCCAAACTTCTAGCTGTTGGGGATATACAAGGAAAATTGTATAAATTAAGGATGGGACATGAACATGTGAACATTGCAAACGACGCATCAAATTCAAGCTTGCATTTATAGCGCTGCAGATTTGGGCACTTGGGCTATAGAAAAGTCATTTCTCCAGATCCAAATAAAAGAACAAGAAAGAGATGCCTTACTGTTCCATTGGAAGATTGACAGTCAACCTGAACCCTTGACATATAGATTCACAAGAGTCGTCTTTGGCCTAACCTGCTCTACATTTCTACTTGGGGAAGTGTTAGAGCAACACTAGAAACTTGGAAAACAAAGATGCCAGATGTTGTTGAGGAACTGAAGAAGTCTATGTATGTAGACGATTTGCTTAGTGGGGGACAAACAAAGTGAAGGAAAGAAAAAGGAAATCAATCGATGTATTCAACGACCCCATGTTCAAATTGCATAAGTGGAACTCAAATGCCCATGAGCTTCAAGTGGATGAAGAAGAAAAAGATGATGAAGAAGAAACTTTAGCAAAACAACAACTTGGAAAAAACTGGAGAATCTAAAGTTATGGAAAAAAAAAGTGACGAGATTTCCATAGTGATCCCATCAGAGAAATCGGCAAAAACGAAGCGAGAAATACTGAGTAGATTTGCTCAGGCTTATGACCCTTTGGAAATTACATCTCCCTTAATTCTAGAGGGAAAGATAATTTATCGTGATATTTGTAAGGAAAAGCACTTATGGAATGTACAGCTAAGCCATTCTTTGAAGTATCGATGGGATTGCTGAAAGGGCAATCTTCCGTGTGAAGTAAGTGTTCCGCGATCATTAGCTTGGTTCTGATAACTAATCAAATCATTAGAGCTGCATGCATTCGGGGATGCTAGAACACAAGGTGTACAAGCTGCAGTGTAGTCAGTTATTCTTCAAGAATCGGGAACTACTCAAGTTCTATTTGCTGGTAAAAGTCGTCTGGCAAAAGAGGGCCTAACAGTTCCACGGCTAGAACTTGTGTCAGCACACATGGCAGGGAACCTTCTTGTGAATGTGCAAAATGATTTGGATCATTTATCACGGCCGACCCGTAAAGTTTTGCATGGCTAGACAGCACTGTCGTCTTGCATTGGATCCTTGGACGTGGCCAGTATAAACAGTTTGTCTCAAACCGTTTCCGTAAGATACACCAACATCATGAAATAAAATGGCGATAAGTGCCATGCAACATCCTAAAATCCCGCAGATTTGGCCAGCAGAGGTGGAAAATTAAATCAGACGTGGCTCTACGGTCCAGAATGGTTATCCGATATGAGCAGATGGCCACGTAATATAACCACAACTCCATCTACTTTAACAGAAGCAGAAGCGACATTTTTCAGAAAAAAGTATCGCAATGAAAACAAAACAGTAGAGTGGTGATGTTCTGGAACAGTTATTAAGAAAATGCTCACTTAAACCAGCACTAAGACTGTCGTTATGGCTCTTCAGGCTCGTAAACCATTGTACACAAAGGGAAAAGAAAACAGGACCATTATACTTGACCGAGATTGAAGAGACTAAGATGAAATTTGTCAAACAAGCCCAAAAGCAAGGTCAATTACAACCTAAGTACGAGCAACATTGCAAAGAACCTAATCTTACGCGCAATACAGAAGGGAGTCTAGAATGTCGTGACCGAATTTTAGTTCAGTATCCTATTTACCTTCCCTCAGATTCCTTGCTCGCTCAAAGGGTGGTAGAAAAGTTGCATAGTGAAACGTTACATGGAGTTGTTGGGTTGACAATGGCTGCTGTAAAAGAGACGTATTGGATACCGAAGTTAAGAAGCCTTGTGAAGAAAGTTTGAAAGGAGTGCTTTGGTTGCAAAGGATATCGAGTGACATCAGTTTCCACACCCTCGCCTGGAAAGTTATCGGAGGACCGGACTTGTGGCGAAACAGCGTTCGAGGTAATTGGCGTAGATTTTGCGAAACCAATACGTTAAAAAAAGAAGTCAAGGAAGGATTGCAAAGCATATCTGGCGCTGTTTTCATGTAGTTTAACTCGAGCAGTGTACTTGGACATGATGCCGGACCTATCTGCTTCCATGTTCATACAGTTCGAAACGGTTCATTGCTCGGAGGGGAAGACCCAGGAAGATCTATTAAGACAATGGGGGCACCTTCATAAAAACTGCGAAGTGGAGTGATACTTTACGAAAGGAGGAACGTCTTCAAGGTTATTTAGAGGAATTCGAAGAAAACGATGAGATTTGAAACACTCACTAGATAATTAACCCATTTAAATATAAATCTTATCTTCAGATGTATAGGGGGAGTTTGTTGGAAATAAGTTATATTATTTGATTGTCCTACTGACAGAGGGACAAATTCTCCTTAATTATTACAATTTTTGTTAACCAATAGACTTGATGTGATGTTTTGTGGTGAATGGGTTGAAGATAGAGTCTGAGTGAGTAAGGAATATATGTATAAGATAAACATTGCAAGATAATAAATTTCGTTATTCGTCAGGCTCGAGTTGTTGCATCCATTCGACATAATCAAAGAAATATTGCCTGGTCGACGGGCAAGATTCACAAAACATTACAAATATTGCTAATAACGTTAATAAAGTCAGTCTCGCACTGGAGTCATTAAATCTGTTATTTTCTCTGTACGTTAAAATGTATACACTCTTATTGGCGTAAACTTGGATGTTTCTTAAAATGAACGGTCTCTTCACAAAAACGCCTCATGAATCATTATTGGATTCATTGAATTGTTATTTTATCGTAAGTTTGGAAAGTTGGCATGCATGTTGCAACATGAAATATTACGATGTTTGTATAAGTACGTTTTGCACTCTGGCACTCGTTAGTCTTTGTAGTAAATAACACCTCATAATTAGACTTCAATTATTTTGAATTATATAATTTAGAAAAAACGAAAACGTAAGAGACTCTATTTTCGACTTTCGTTAACATAACCATATTTACAACCCTATACCCTACGTTGAAACGTTCGAATTTACCAATAAACAAACATTTACGTATATGTTAGCAATGAAATTATCAGCTCTCACAATATATATATCTTATATATCTTTCCTGTTTTCTACAACCTTTCGCTATCTTACCAATATGAGATGACTAATATTCCAAAAAACGTTTTTTTCAATACAACTTCATAGTACACAGTCGTCAAATTACTAGCCAGAAAAAAGATGGACTTAACGCATGCACACAGAAAATATGCCCAGCATTACTCAGTCAATGAGTGGGGCTTCGAAATCACTTCATACATATTCAAAGCCTCAGTTTCTCTCAACTGATTTCTTGATTTGAAATAACTAGAAGAAAATCTTGCCATAGATGGAGAAATGACTTTGTTAATGATTAGACAGAGTGTGATTTTTATGCCGTTCTCAATATATGTGAATGTGAGTGAGCTTTTAGAATACGGGCATAGACTTCTTCAAGAATTTTTATTGCTGAAACAAATATAAATCCCAGAGCATCGACAACTTTCCGTCAAGCAACTTCGTGAATACCTCAGGAAATATATTACATTTCGGTCCGAAAGAAAAGGAACAACGGAAAATACGAAACAATTAAGTTTCTTCGTAAGAGAGAAATGGTCTACGTTGAGTTTTAAATCATACGCACTCACATACCATGAAGTAGTTTATTTAAATTATATATTATTCACATGTCGTCGTATAGATGCTTAGACGCAAATAAGACATTGAAAAGGCTTAGTGCAAAAGCTCAAACAAAATATTTTCTTTTTAAATCACATAAAATTCAATCAAAATTTATCTATAGTGTCTCTACGCTATATACTAGTCATTCAGTGGTGGATTCAAATTTATATTAGAAGACTAATATGTACGCTTAATTTGGCCTTATTTTGTTATAACTATAAATTCATGTTATGAATAATTTTTATTGATTTTTAAATTGTCGAATCGTCCGACTCCCGGTCTGCTTTCAAGCTTAAAATCCTTCAATCATGTTTCCCTTTAATCATAACTCACTGCTTTAAGGGAACGCACGACAAATAATTGTTAAATGTTTATTAGGTACTATTGGTTTTGTAAAAGTTTTAACGATTAAGAATTAAAGCCAGCTAAGAATGTATTCAAAGTACGAAATCATCAATAGTACAGATAAAATAACTGATCATCTATGACGTATAGTAATTACAACTTTATTTAATTTTTGTGTATCATACCTTGAACTGATAACGATTTAAACTTTCTTGAACTCATCTCATAAAAACATCATACGCATCCTTTAATTCCGTGTATAATAAATGTTTTTATGCAAAGGAATTTGAACCATCGTAGGAATATATTGTTATGTAAAACAAGGGTATTACGCCTTATGATTTTTATTGTTGTTAATCATAACATTTTTTAAATAATATAGTGAGCAATGATTGAGCAAAACATTAGATTTATATTTGAGTTATAACTCTGCGATGTTTTTATCGTAGTGCATATGCTCGCTTTAATACTTTGATCATTTCTCTAGTACTTATAATTGAATGTTATTTATAAATTAAATTGCACAGAAAGAGTGTAAATGCTGATATATTTTTAGCATAATATTGAATTACCAGCTGAAAATTGCAACACAGAAACTTGTTTAATTATTCAAAAATTTGAAAGAAATATAAACAAAACAAAAATATTATGTCTTCGTTTTATTTATGAACATGAAAATAGCAAGCAAAACACTCACTGACGGTTTTAATTCAACAACCTAAAATACAAATGTTCTTCAAATAGTGGCAAACATTGGATATACTGATTATGTATGAGCAATATACAATTTTCCTAAATCTTTAATAAAAGGTCAGAACGCTACTTCCCGCAGCGACTTTTCATATTATTTAGCTTCCCTAATACGAAGTATGTTCTACAAACATAATGCAAACGAGAGTCTTCACGTTCTCCATTATATTTTGACCAGCTGCGATTGTTTCACTTTCATTTCAGAATTAAATTAATACTAGGGGTGTATTTAACTAACATGAACGCGCGTGCATTTTGCTATAAAGCTTTGCTAGTTGTAAAATTTTATTAGCAAAACTTCCATAGAAACTTTGCACAGTAGACAAGATAAAGAAGCGTGTTTATAGATGCAACGGAAAGTCAACTGTATGGCCATCATAGATAAATAGATACACAAGCAAACCATACCTCCTTTTCTAATATTCCATATCACTTGTAGACAGAAATCGCAGTTGGTTGGCGTAAAGAAACTGTGAGGTTCAAGTGAATGAGGTCGTGAAAAACCTTGGTTACTGTAGTCTTCGATTTAAAGTTTCCCCTGAAGTATAAAAGTAACATCTGTCACATAGTATGTAGCTTTAAAAGAAACTAAGTGAAATCAGTTTCTACAAGGTCATCTTATAAACGTAACAAAGTTACTCTCTACTTCAAAGGTATAAATACGCAGCAAAAGTTGTAAAAATAATTTTGAATTACAAATTTAAGCAATTGCTGTCTATTCTTCGCAAAACACAAAAATGCTGACATTTTTTTAAAGCTAAATTCTTGACAGGCATAAAAAGCCTAGCTAACGTGAGAAAGGAATCAACGTATTATGAAAATTTAAACAAAACAAATTATTTACTGAAATCAGTGCAAATGGTGTGTTGTCATGTGAAGTGAGCCCCCACATGATAGGTCACTTAACAAAACAAATTATTTACTGAAACCAGTACAAAAGGTGTGTTGTCATGTGAAGTGACACACCACAAGGTAAGTCACTTAACAAAACAAATTATTTACTGAAACCAGTACAAAAGGTGTGTTGTCATGTTAAGTGAGCCGCCACAAGGTAGGTCACTTACAAAAGTTCCAACATTAAGATGTGAATTTTACCTCCATTTCAGTAAAAAGAAATTAAATGAAGATTAAACTAATGCGTTAACTGACTACTTTTCAAGATTTTATCAAAAAATCAGAATTCAGAGACATTAAAATTTTGTACACAAACTGTGTTCGAGAATCTTTCAAAATAGCGTATTTATTGTCTTTATATTCTTTCAAACGTAATTTCATAAAGAAAATACAAAAAAATATTTGCCTAGTCCTATTGATTTATATAGAAACACTCGTGAAATTTTTAAAGAAACTCGAAATTTTTTTGCAAACACACGCACTTCGTGTTCCTCTTTGCCATGTAATTTATTATGTCTCTCCTAATCACGTGTTTCTGAAACTCTCTAGAAACTCAGAAAGTGTTTTCTAGTACTTAAAGAATACAACATATTCCAAGACAACACCAATACAATTTCACGGTTTAGTGCTACCAGCACAGCAAAATTAAATGTTAAAAAGTTCATTTTTATAAGTTGCCAAACTGATACAAAAATCCTTTTGTAAATAGAAATTATTTTACCAAAAATCACAAAATAGAACGACTTTATTGCATGAACGAGAATATTAATTAAGATAAGGTAATCATAAAATGGTCATTGAAGTTATAAATTATCTACAATCAATATAAAATTAATCATAAAGAAAAAGAATTATAAAGACTACCTCAAGTATTATGTCCATTGTATCTCGTTTGTGTAGTACACCACTACGGACTCTGGAAAGTTCTTCGTTGTATGTTAAAAACTGTAAAGAAAAAATGCCAGTCACTTATGGTGTTCATTCATACCAGGCAAACACCACAGTATGTGATGGTATTCATACCATGCACATACTCCAGTCTGGTACTCATGCAATGCATACACTCCAGTCTGCAATGGTATTCATACCATGCACACACTTCAGTCTGTAATGGTATTCATACCAATGCACATACTTCAGTCTGTAATGGTATTCATACCAATGCACATACTTCAGTCTGTAATGGTATTCATACCATGCACACACTTCAGTTTGTAATGGTATTCATACCATGCACACACTTCAGTCTGGTATTCATACAATGCATACACTCCAGTTTGTGATGGTATTCATACATACAATGCACACACCACAACCTGCAACGGTTTCATACGTACAATGCATATACTGCAATCTGTAATGGTATTTACACCATACACACACTCCAGTAAGCAAAAAGTAGTTATGCTGCCTAAATGAGACCTAAAATATGATATTCAAAAGCCATTTACAAAAAAGCCAGTGGATGACCTATACTTTATGTCTACAAAGTAAAAGTAAAACAACACGTCACAATGAAAGTATATTTGCTATAAATACCGTTTTCGTTATTTTAGGCTGTTCCAAACGCTCCCGTATTTTTTCCAACAAGTTGCGTGTTTGTCAGCCTCTTCTTCGATGCGATTATATTCGTACAAATGATATGCACAGCTACTACTGTCGTAATGAACCGATCCACGAAACATACCACTTCGACAGCGTCTAGTAAACAATATGAAGCGTTAGCTATTTTATTCAATAATTTACGCACGTTTGAATATTATAAATCACTTTTTTAAACATATAGTAAAGTTTGCAACAAAAAATTAAGCATGCAAGCTACGAATGGCATTGAACTTATTTTTTAATAGAAACATGCTAACAATGGAAGCACTACATAATGTTTAAATGGAAACATCCTAACTATTAAAGTACTCAATAATTTTTAAATGGAAACACGCTAAGTATAGTAGTACTTCACTAATTTTTAATGGAAACACGCAAATCGTAGAGGTACTTTGCTACGTTTTAAATGGAACGCACTTACTTCTTAACGCAATAACTTATTCATACCTGTTGGCATCGTACTTGTCTTCTAACTTCTGTTGTCGTTCCTCGGCAGCAGTTTCTGTCTCATTTATAACTTCTTTATCAAACTCTGGACCAGTGGAGACATTCTCCGAAACAAAATAACTCCATAATTTTAGATTGGAAACGTTGCAATGAGGACGAAGCACCTGGAAATTTAGAAATATGTATTAAATATGGTTTACGAGAAAAAAATCTTCTAGAGAAAATAAAGTAAACGAGTCTTTGTGAATTAGTAAACACATTTTAGGTGCTCAATAATTATAATTTTAGTGTTTGTTAGCGAAATTCTAACAACAAAAATATTTTTATCGTTCCAATTTATAATCAAACCTTTCCTATTTACACAAATAAATTTTGTTCAAATTTTGTTCTATCTCATTAAAAACATCGCTCAATATAATTATACACAGAAATACGTATTTGTCCTCGTTTTTGTCTAGAGAAGAAAAATGTTCAGGTTTAACCATTGACACTACCAAATTTTACTCTCAGACACGCATATCTATGGGTGAAATCCCGCTAGCTTATCACTGTAAATGGACTTTTTTAGGCCGCGCGTGGAAGGATTGGGACTAGTTAAATTGATGCCTTAAAATTTTTGGCGGGAAGTAACATTCCAGTTCTATTTAGTTAAATGGGTTTTACAATCAAATAAAGTCATTTAAATACAACAAAACAAATCAAGGATATTCTAGGATTTACAAAATGATGTTTGTAAGTTTAATCAATACACGTGTTCGATAAAAGATAAACAAAGCGTCCATTGAAAAATAGCTAAATGCCTGTTTTCTTTCATCTTGTTTTAAATCAATTTGATGGTGAATACACAACTACATGACCGAAAAGCATGCAGGTAATTTCAATATATTGCATGCGAACTGTGCTGCAAAGATTTGTTAAAATATGGCTGCAAATCAACAACTCACCTTTTCAGAATGTTCTTTCGAAAACTTGAAATTATAAAATAATGATGATTTTCTGTGTAGCATGTCGATGTAATTCCAAAGACTTTTTATGTGAGATTTAGAAGTCTTTGCATCTTTCTTTTCACCATCTGATAGCCAACCCATCTGCACACGTTCGTGCTCTAAATCCAGTAAAAACGTACGAAAACGCATTGAGACATGATGATAGGCGAGGAAATGTAAATAATACTCGTTGAATTCGAAGGATAGTGGATACTGACGTAATTCCTGAGAACATAAAAAATATGTACAAATGAGTAATGTTTCCAAACTTTCATGTAAAAATAAAAAAAGTAACTAAAAGCACAAATAATATGAGCAAATAGCTATGTCACTTTATCAACAATTTGGAATTAGAGCAATGAAAATGATGGGGGACAATCGATGTCTAAGCATTTCCCACCAAAATTCTTTAATAATATACGGTGTTTTTACTTTGCGAAACGAGCGTGTTCTCTTAAGTGCGTCACTGATGGCGATAAGTAACATATTTCTAGGCCCGAAAAGACCATTGAAAAAATATTGTGCACATGTTCTTAAAATGAATTTAACTATTTAGAGAAGTTTTTTGTTTAACCTGATCTATGCACTTTAAAAAGTTTGATATTTAACAAGATACTGAAATAGTCATTGAGAGGTTTATTGAGTCTTACAATGCAAGAAAATTTTGAAGATAATGACCACGAAAGAGTTGCTTTTAAGGGTTAAATGTATATTTCAAATTTATGGCGAGAAAAGCGTCTTAACTTCATGACTAAAATTTTTGATCGAATAAAGTTTTCAAAAAAAAAAAACAACAATATGCTTAACACAAGCTTTTGTCAAACGTTTTTCTTGTGTAATATAAAAAAAACATTTTGCACAATACTGAGACGACGGACACAAGACCATCTTAACCCCAATTTTTTAAGATAACTTTAAGAAACAATGATAACCTGATGGACGCCATCAACAAATTGCAAGAAAACAAGCATGAATCGACTTGATTGCGTTGAATGTGTATGATTACAGCGATGCAAGAAACGATGTTCAAAGGACAAGCATTCTTTTTCAACTAAAACTTTAAAACTATTAATCGTTCGGTAGTATGGATCTAACATTACTTGAGCAAATGACGTCACGTACAAAAAACAACATGAAGTATTGCCTGTAGTTGTTCGTACGTGAAGCAGCGACATTGCCAGTTCGATCATTGGGAGGAGGGGGAGTGGAGAATATTTATATATGTATATTAAAATGGACTAAAAAAACACATTCGATTTCAAAGGAACTGGATAAGACAAAACGTAAGATCTTGCGCTTAGGTATTGAGGGCTTACACTACTATCGCCATTGACTATCGCTAAAATAATAATACAGATAATAAACACATCAAGAAAGATTAAAAAACGTACAGTGCGGCAGGCTCCCATCTATGCTCAGTTATTGCTTAGTCAACGGAATCCACAACAGAAAAACGTTTATTAACGGTGACATCCGACCGCTGACATCCCGTTAAGTCACCTGAATTTTTCAGGTTCATGAGAAAATTGCCTAAATTGTCCAGCAAAGTGCGAAGATCATATTTACATTTAATTCCAAACACCGCACTGCATATAACAATCTTTCATAAGAAAAACGTTTAGATGCATTGTCATTTGATCGTAGATTCATCGTTGCTTTAGACATGCTGACGTTGGCTGCCAGTGAACGATGTTTCGCCTCCGCTTTATTCCACGATACAGGATTTGAAGACACTTAAAATTAAAAGCATAGAAAATCACAGTTACATAATCATATAATTATGCTTAAAGCAAAACTTTAGGATTGATACGAAAAAAAGTGATAATGCAGATACATTTGCTAATGTTAATAAAACTTAAAGAATGGCAAATAGTCCCTACATACTTATATTGCAATACATGAATATTTTACAAAAATCAACAGTATCCATAAATTAATAGCGTAAACAATCAAGCTATATCTAAATCACTTAGTTTTAGAAAAACAATTGTACAACTCATTTTCATTAGTTCTCGTTTATTTTTCGAAGATTCTTTAATGAGATTTTCAATGTAATTCAAAATGTGATTTTCAAAAAAGCGAGAATTCACAAAACCGTACCCATGATTATAGTGAAGTAATATATATTACTGTGATACAAAGGGTGGCAATAGATCTGTTTGTATGTAATAAAGGGGGGGGCATTACGCTGGGGGGGAGGGAACTTAAATGTTAGGGTAGGAGACGAGCGTTGAAACGACAAATGTAAACAACTAACCAACGGCAGATAAATATTTATCTTGCTCCACGTTGGATGAACGTATTGCGTCAGTGCTTCCACCACTTGCAGCTACACCAGAGAAAATGATGGATGCCACAGAGCTTCGTTCAATGGCAGAAGATCGCAATACAACGGCGATATTATTGACTTTATGTCTCCACGTCGCAACAGAAAAACGCATATGGCGATGGTTTTTAGACACGCGCAACAAAGAGTCTTCGGTCACGTGTTGTGGCACCACTAAAACAGACGGGTAACTGAAAGAAAAATCGACAATATGTGATGACTATTTTCTAGAAACATGTTTATTTTTTAAAGACTTGTAAAGCTTACCATTTAGCAAAATAAATTACACGATAGTAAATATGAGTTTTAAAACACTTATGGTAATAAAGAAAGGGTTAAATGCTCTTAAGTCTTATTCGCAAATTTTGAGCATAACAATTCTGTAATTGAAAATTATGTCCTCCATTTTTCTTATTACTTTACCTTCGACAAGCTGCGTACGAAAGATTGACCATAGAAAGCCTCCAAGGTCCACTTTTACTCCCTATACGTTCCTCAAGTACAGAGCCAAAGCCAAGTCTTTTATACTCTTCACAATACGGGGTTAAATTCAAGTTTTCAATAACCGGCGCATTCCGTACCCCAAAGATCCATCACTCTAACAGAATATGTATAACCAATAACATTGCAGAAAAGCTAACAATAAAGTAAGTAGTGGTAGGTAATGGTAAGTAATGGTAAGTAATGGAAACTAATGGTAAGTAATTGTTAGTAATGGTAAGTAGTGGTAGAAAATGGTAAGTAATGGTAACTATAATGTTAAATAATGGTAATTATTATATGGGAAGCGTCCCTTCCGGCTAGGTGGCGTGCTTTCATTGGCTCAGAAACATTTTTACCGGTTTATTATTTTCCGACCACGGTCCAAAAAGCGTAAATTTAATGTCAAATATAAACAAACTTCGTAAAGCAAACAGCAAAACGCAAAATAAACGAAACAATAAAGCATTTACGAATGTGATTCGAAGGAAAAACACTTGGAAAACAGTTAAACTATCTAGACGATACAATTTCAAACGATTTATTTTTTATGGACGAAAACTAGAAAAGTGAAAATCAACCCGTTAAAACATCAAGGACGAAAAAGAAATCAAGCTTCGTTTCAGGTCAAATAATTCCATATAATAATCCTCCTAATAACCTCGCTTTCTCTGTCTTTACTGAGAAATAAAGGGGATGCTTAGCATAGTATGAAGCATTTTCATATAACTCAATACTGGTGAGAAACCGCAGTATGGTGGAAAGATTTTCATTTGCAATCATGACAATACAAGAAACATTGTAAAGACAATTTCCATCAGCCAATCTACTAAAACAAATTGAGTAGAAAATATTACTATATATTATATGGTTGAGGTACATAAATTATTTTTTTAATGTTAGAGAATGATCATGTCCAAAGAAATGAGCTTTAGCTATACAACAAATTAGCAAGCTTAATGTTATTATAACTAGGAAGAGGCTCATTATTTATTTATCTATATGGTACAAAGCAACCAGCTTGTAGAATTAGTTGCAATTTTACAGGAAACTTTATAAATTGAGAAAGATAATTATTATTTATATTACAATAGGGTACAAGCAAACATCTTAGAGAACAAAGTTGCAGTGTTATAGAAAGTTCTAAGAACTGAGGAAGTGGCTTATTTGTAAAACTATATGGTCAAAGAAACCCAATTTCAGGAATGCAGTTCCAGTGTTATGGCAAGCATTAAAAATTGAGAAGTAGGATCCTTATTTATGTACATCTTTTGGTACAAAGCAAACATTGTCAGGGACACAGCTGCATTCTTATAGCAAGCTTTACTAATTGAGGAGGTGGCTTATTTGTACATATGGTCGTGTTACAAAGTAACCAGCTTTTGGGAATGAGGAGCTTTGCCTTTTTATAGCAAGCTTAAGCATTGAGAAGGATGCTTTATATTTATATGATCTATATGGTACAAAGCAAACAGCTTCAAGGACACAGCTGTAGTGTTATAGCAAGCTTTGATAATTAAGGAGATGGCTTATTTTCAATGAAAATACGAGGTCATTTTAATGAACTTTGAGTGACTGACCACCATATTAATTCCATTTGATACATACATCATTAAGGGCCATAAGCATAATTGAGTGATTTTTATCATCTATAGCAAGTAACTACGTCAGAATCTAACCTTACTGATGCACAAAGCATTATATGTCATTCTGACTCTGTGGAAATAGAAATTCCTAAAATTCACAAGATCATACTCGTCGTCGTTATTCCAATTTTGCTTGTTCAAGCTCTCTCCTCTTCCACCAAAAAGCGTTCACAAGCTTCTTCAGCTTAAAAATCTCGATGGAAATACCTTCTTGAATATCCAAACAACTTAAACTTCCACTTAGTATAACGCAGAATATCAATACTAGCAGTGTAAAAGACCATGGTAGATATAATATGTATATTGATGCATATTATATCTACCATGGTCTTTTACACTGTTATCAATAGGGGAATGCTATAACCCGGGCGATTATCGGGGACGCGCCTATTAAATTCCTGGTCAGCGGCAAAAGCCTTGACATAATAATCGCTATAAGTACAATATGTTTCTTGTATAAAATTTCATAACACAAATCAACACAAAATATACAGCACAGCACCCACATTGTATTATATGTTCATTTGGCTTTTACAAAATATGCGGTCTTTTTTATAACGAATGTTACTGCAAACGCGCATTGTGAAGTATATTATTCTTTGTTATTGAGCTTGCTTGTAATATGTTCTAAAAGATATTGATGATGCTCAAAAGTATTCTAATCAGTAATAAAATTATACAGCACAAAGTATACAGCACAGCGCCCACATTGTATTATATGTTCATTTGGCTTTACAAAATATGCGGTCTTTTATATAGAATGTTACTGCAAACGCATTGTAAGTACATTATTCATTGTTATTGAGCTTGCTTGTAATATGTTCTAAAAGATATTGATGATGCTCAAAAAGTATTCTAATCCTAATTATTCTGCTCAAAAACCGTCGCCATTTTATAACAAATGTTGCTTCAAAACGCGCATTGTGACGTTATATTTACGTATGAGATTAAATCTAGAAGCTACTACTTAGATCGAAATGGCCTATCCTCAATGCTATACTCATTATGCTGAATATTCGCGCACTTTTCATTCTTACGTATATGTACTTGCGTTTTTCAAGTGCTTTATCGGTTTCGCCTTAACTGCACCTAGATAGCCTATCCTTAATTTATATGTTCAATAGTCGCTTAGCTGGTCTGGCATGGCATGGCCGCTATGCCACACAATAAATCTTATCCAACAGGAAAAACTATGGAAAAACACACACAAAAAAGAAATTGTGGTACAGTTTGAAGTGCAACATGAATTCAAAACAATTTATTAAAATTGAGCAAGGAAATGGCAGATATAGAAGACCAAGAAATAGGCCATAATAACCATAATGGCCAGTAACAAAGGATGTTCTTCTACAGCACTTTGATTGTTATACTAAAACATGTTTAATCTTGTGACCCTTGTCTATTTCAAATTTTTACCCTATTGCAGGGGTTGGTTAAAATAAAACAAATTTTGTACTTATTTAACCAATTCTCTTTTAGTGACGAAAAATTAAGTTTAGGATGCAAAAACACGTATCATGTACAATTTTTACGATGTTTTTGTAATCAGTAAGAAAGTTGCTTAAATATGTAGAAAATTTCTCTATTTTTACCACATCACTCCGTTTTCGCGATGAAAAATTGAGTTTAGGATGCAAAAATATGTATTATTTACTAGGTCTACGAAATTTTTGCGATTAAAAAAAGAGTTTGTTAAATAGGAAAAAAAAATGTCGTTTTTTAACCAACCTCCTTTTAGTAAAGAAAAACTGAGTTTAAATGCATAAACATATATCATGCACTATCTTTGCCATGTTTTTGTAATTGAAAAGAGAGTTGGTTAAATACGTACAAAATTTGTCGTTTTTTAACCAGCCCCCTATTAGTGAAGAAAAACTGTGTTTAAGATGAAAAAACAAGTATTATGTACTAGTTTATGATATATTTGCGATTAAAACGATTGCTGGTTAAATATGTACAAGATTTGCTTTATTTTTACTAACTCCGTTTTAGTGAAGAAGAACTGAGTTTAAGATGTAAAAACATGTATCGTGCACTATTTTCGCGATGTTTTTGTAGCTAATTAAAAAGAGAGTTGGTTAAATATGTACAAAATTTGTCTCTTTGTTTTTCAAACTTCACCAAGTGTTGGTCAACACTTGGTAAAGTTTGAAAACAATCACCACCTTGAGGTAACCATAAACATTTGATAACCTCAGCTATGTTTACTTTGTTTATGTGTGCACAAAACTTTATATGGAGTTTCCACAAATAATTTGTTTGTCATTAGAGAGTTTGCATAAGAATAGTAAGACTCGTCATCTTGTCCAAGTGTTCTCATCACATTGCAACTTGGGAGTATTTTTCAGGATAATAAGAGCTAATAACATTGCTTGTTTTCTTGTGTGTGTGAGAGGGGGAGGGGTTGAGTTATCTTCTATGAAAAAAGTTTTAATTAACTTAAAGTGAGTTTGCTGGTAAAGTCAGAAAATTTGATTTAGAACCCAATGTGCTAGCCAATGTGCAAAAGAGCTATGCTTGTAAGAAAGTGATGGTCAAGTTTTAAAAACCCCGGATCTTGCTGAATAATCAATTCCATTACCAGCACAGATGCATTATTACATTAACTACTTAAACTATGCAAAATATCCTTTATCAAAACTGAGATGATCAGTTTTTTAAAACTGCAACAGGGTGAAAGTAAAAATTTGAAGTAGACAAGACACACAAGATTTAACATTTTTTAGTATAACAATCAAAGTGCTGTAGAAAAAACATCCTTTTCTACTGGCCATTATAAATAAATTTCTAACAAATCAGGGTCATAGACATGGATATATCTGTGTGTAAATGATACCAACATTATTTTATTAATAACGTGACTTGTTAACGTTTTGCTAAGAGGCAGGTTTAATCGAGTGTTTTTAGACAACACTGGAAACAATGGTTAACCTCCCTTAAGATAAATCTGTCTGCCAGTGAACTGTAAATAAGCTTACTCTGAGTGTTAAGGCTGAAACACACTGGGCAGTCGCTTCAGTCGCGCGTCCAAAGCGAATTGATGCGCACGCGTCAGTCGCTTGAACGCTAGAAACACACAAGCAGCGACCATCGCGACTTTTACCGTGGCGTCTATTGCACATGGCGGTGATTTTAGTTTGTTACAGACACAGATATCACTTAAACTTTTTATTCTGGCCTTTATTATAGCTACTAATATATGAATATTTACTCAGTACAAACTACTATGTGGAGAAAAGAGAACAAGCCAGTTAAAACACGCCAATATGATCATAGTCCATACGCCATTACGCGTATATTGTGGATAATCTTATTCTGCGCACTTAGATTGTGCATTAGGGTTCCAGTTTGTAGCTCCTATTGTCCCTATTTGATAAGTCATATAAAAACTGAAAGATTCCACTATATATTGCCTTCGTTTTCCAAGGTATAATCTATAAATTTCGTACGAATCGGTATGATGCTTATGACAAGAAATATGATATGCATTTAGGAAGTTAAAATGTATCTATTGGCCAATCACTGTAAAGCGACTGAAGCGACCAAAGTCAAAAGTTCAACATGTTGAACTTTCAAAGCGACTAGCTGACGCGACTACGCTACTAGCTTAGTAACCACGCAAAGTGGTAGTTTTAGACGCGCGACTAAAGCGACTGCCTAGTGTGTTTCAGCCTTTAAAGTCATCTATAAGTTTAGCTCAGTGAGCTAACGAGTCACCCGGTTCACCCCACAACTGCTTGCTTTTTCTTTGTCTTCTATACAAGAATATCTGCCTTTTCCATGCTTCGATTTTAATAAATTGTTTTGAAATCATATTGCGCTTCAAACTGTACCACAATTTCTTTTTTTTGTGTTTTTCCATAGTTTTCCCAGTTGTTGTTTTATTCGCCATGTTGGATGAGATTTATTTTGTGGCATAGTGGCCAGGCCTTGCCAGGCCAGTTAAGCTTAGTCCCCACGCCTTGCTTTTTCTTTTTTGTCAACAATGTCCTATTTTAAAACTGCAGGCTCGTTTACGTGTAATTACGAGGTCAATGTCAAAGAAATGCCATTAAATCCATAGATCGTTCAAAATTTTAAACGTCATAATTTGTTATTGAAATTTATCATCTAGCGAGCGCCTGGTTGACGTTACTATTTAAATATTTACGACAAAATTTATTCGTGTTTTATGAGGATTGTGTTGAAATAATGCTGTGTAAGTTAAGACACTGCAAATTCATCTACGTTTGAATAAAATGTTGGAGCCTTTCATATTACCATTCTTATACATTCGATCCACAGATCTAATAATACACTAGATAGTGCAACTGACATAAAAGTTGAAGCCGGGCAAATTTACTTCCGGAGCCCCAAAGTAGTGAGAATCAATATGGCGTTGTATTAGAAAATATGTGGTCCAAGTTAATATCTCGCAATTATTACCAAATCGCGGAGGTTGCATCAACTTTTTTGCACTATTTATGAAATAAATCATTGTGACTATAGTTTGTAAGAAAAAAATTGCAGAATACGCCAATACATCGCCGTAAAATTGATTTCAAGTGTAGCTCGATTTGAAAGCATCAGCAGTGACTAAGGCTTAAGTACTGGAATTTACACATCTAAATATCGTATCACAGGACAATCTGCGATAGTGTGGCTTAGTTCGTGTGGCAAATACAGCGATATCATACTCGATCTATGGATGTATTGTAATAGAACAGGCATATTACAAAAATCAGTCAGAAATTGACACATGTTACAAGCACAAATTAAATATTTTGCTCAGAATAAATAATTTAGGTTTGATATTTTCAATAAAAAGAATGTATAGAAAGTTTTATATGCATATACATGCCTGAATGGTAAAAAAGACAATAAGAATGTTGAAAACAGTAGCATAACATCACCATAACAGTACATTAAGCACTGTGGGCAGTGGCCATATAACCCACTGGTTTAGACTATGACAATACATTGTTTATATATATGTGTAAAACACAGTCAATACTACAAGTCTGGTGACTCTTCTTGCTTTAATAAGTAAATATTTTCCCCGTGTTGGACAGAGTGTATTGTATAAACCTGCGGTATCAACAGTTTCACAAGTGACCTGCTATTTTATACTTCACAAAAAATTTGGTGTAACAGATGTAGACTCATAATATAAAACAAATTCCGAAGAAGCAAGACAGACTCCATGACATAGACAAGCAAGACAAGCAAGACATAGACAAGCAAGACATAGGCTCTTCGAGGTAGACTCTTCACATTCTTTCTGTAAATAATTTCTGAACGTATTAATTACTCACATCTTGACATAGCTATATTCGTTTGCCGACAAGAAACACCAGAAAAATGCATTTCTGGTACAATAATCCAGTGCAATATTTAATTATGTACAGTGAACAATATACTTTATATAAATCGTGAAAAATCTTTCAAACTGCTATCTCCAACTCGTTTTACTTAACAATAAATATCGGAAGATAATTCTACGACGTTCGATTGAACATTTTGTGGCAGATTGTGCTGTGATACGATATTTAGATATGCAAATTCCAGTATCTTAAGCCTTCGTCGCTGCTGATGCTTTCAAATCGAGCTACACTTGAAATCAATTTTATGGCGATGTATTGGCGTATTCTGCTATCTTTTTCTTGAAAAACTATGGTCACATTGATTTTTTTCATTAATAGAGTAAACCAGTTTGTGTAACCGTCGTGACTTGCAAGTAATTGCAAGATATCAGCTTTGACCAGATATTTTCTAATACAACGCCATATTGATTCTCACTACTTTGGGGCTCCGGAAATAAATTTGCCCGGCTTCAACCACTACTTATGAAATGTAATCCGTTGCACTATCTAGTGTATTATTAGATCTGTGATTCGATCTCTGTAATGCGATATTGCACTATTTATAAAATTCTGACAGTGTCATTTGACACCCTTGACACCCCTTGTATCCGCCTCTGGGCTTTATGTGAGCATAGTGATTAGGATGGAGGTCTGGAAATCCTTAGAAAACAGGTAACGTTGGATTAACCGTGCCGTATTTAAGCCGTTTCAAACGTCGCATTTTAGATGCATTTAAATGTAATTGAAACAAAAGAAAATAAGAAAAAATTTCTTGTTATCTTTTGTTTTAAATGCATTTGACTCATGTAAAATGCTACGTTTGAAACAGGCCTTATTTACATTGTTTAATTTGGAAGTTGGACTTTGGCCACAGAGCTCCGGCGAGGAAAATGTTGTGTAAGCATTTATTTATTTTATTTATAATTATTGATTAACATTGTGAAATAAAGCTTGGGAATGCAATGGAAAATATTAATGTGACACGCGGGCAAACATTTCTGTTGTCTGTCATTCAAATCACACAATTATAGTGAACGCGAGCAAATTTTCAATCTACGCCAGTAAACAAATCCATCCAGATATATTCTACATCAAGTGGTGGTCCCATTGAAGTCTGTACCTAACAATTTTTTACTGACAAATTTGCACGGGCAGCACTACCCTTTCTCTGTGACAATAACTTGTGTTTATAAAATATAAACTAAGTGCATGGATGACTGTCACAGAGTTATGAGTGATACCCTCATTTCATGACATTAAAGCACTTTTTAGGGGTTTTAGGATTACGATGTTACCATAAAATCTGTGCATTTTGCTCACAGATCTAATAATACACTAGATAGTGCAACGGCTTACATTTCATAAGTAGTGGTTGAAGCCGGGAAAATTTACTTCCGGAGCCTCAAGTAGTGAGAATCATAATGGCGTTGTATTAGAAAATATCTGGTCAAAGCTGATATCTTGCAATTACTTGCAAGTCACGACGGTTACATAAACTGGTTTACTCTATTAATGAAAAAAATCAATGTGACCATAGTTTTTCAAGAAAAAGATAGCAGAATACGCCAATACATCGCCGTAAAATTGATTTCAAGTGTAGCTCGATTTGAAAGCATCAGCAGCGACGAAGGCTTAAGATACTGGAATTTGCACATCTAATTATCGTATCACAGCACAATCTGCCACAAAATGTTCAATTGAACGTCGTAGAATTATCTTTTGATATTTATTGTTAAGTAAAACGAGTTGGAGATAACAGTTTGAAAGATTTTTCACGATTTATATAAAGTACATGGTTCACAGTACATAATTAAATGTTGCACTGGATTATTGTACCAGAAATGCATTTTTCTGGTGTTTCTTGTCGGCAAACGAATATAGCTATGTCAAGATGTGAGTAATTAATACGTTCAGAAATTATTTACAGAAAGAATGTGAAGAGTCTACCTCGAAGAGTCTATGTCTTGCTTGTCTATGTCATAGAGTCTGTCTTGCTTCTTCGGAATTTGTTTTTTATTATGAGTCTACTTCTGTTACACCAAATTTTTTGTGAAGTATAAAATAGCAGGTCACTTGTGAAACTGTTGATACCGCAGGTTTATACAATACACTCTGTCCAACACGGGGAAAATATTTACTTATTAAAGCAAGAAGAGTCACCAGACTTGTAGTATTGACTGTGTTTTACACATATATATAAACAATGTATTGTCATAGTCTAAACCAGTGGGTTATATGGCCACTGCCCACAGTGCTTAATGTACTGTTATGGTGATGTTATGCTACTGTTTTCAACATTCTTATTGTCTTTTTTACCATTCAGGCATGTATATGCATATAAAACTTTCTATACATTCTTTTTATTGAAAATATCAAACCTAAATTATTTATTCTGAGCAAAATATTTAATTTGTGCTTGTAACATGTGTCAATTTCTGACTGATTTTTGTAATATGCCTGTTCTATTACAATACATCCATAGATCGAGTATGATATCGCTGTATTTGCCACACGAACTAAGCCACACTATCGCAGATTGTCCTGTGATGCGATATTTAGGTATGCAAATTCCAGTACTTAAGCCTTCGTCTCTACTGATGCTTTCAAATCGAGCTACACTTGAAATCAATTTTACGGCGATGTATTGGCGTATTCTGCTATCTTTTTCTTGAAAAACTATGGTCACATTGATTTTTTTCATTAATAGAGTAAACCAGTTTATGTAACCGTCGTGACTTGCAAGTAATTGCAAGATATCAGCTTTGACCAGATATTTTCTAATACAACGCCATATTGATTCTCACTACTTTGGGGCTCCGGAAATAAATTTGCCCGGCTTCAACCACTACTTATGAAATGTAATCCGTTGCACTATCTAGTGTATTATTAGATCTGTGATTCGATCTCTGTAATGCGATATTGCACTATTTATAAAATTCTGACAGTGTCATTTGACACCCTTGACACCCCTTGTATCCGCCTCTGGGCTTTATGTGAGCATAGTGATTAGGATGGAGGTCTGGAAATCCTTAGAAAACAGGTAACGTTGGATTAACCGTGCCGTATTTAAGCCGTTTCAAACGTCGCATTTTAGATGCATTTAATGTAATTGAAACAAAAGAAAATAAGAAAAAATTTCTTGTTATCTTTTGTTTTAAATGCATTTGACTCATGTAAAATGCTACGTTTGAAACAGGCCTTATTTACATTGTTTAATTTGGAAGTTGGACTTTGGCCACAGAGCTCCGGCGAGGAAAATGTTGTGTAAGCATTTATTTATTTTTATTTATAATTATTGATTAACATTGTGAAATAAAGCTTGGGAATGCAATGGAAAATATTAATGTGACACGCGGGCAAACATTTCTGTTGTCTGTCATTCAAATCACACAATTATAGTGAACGCGAGCAAATTTTCAATCTACGCCAGTAAACAAATCCATCCAGATATATTCTACATCAAGTGGTGGTCCCATTGAAGTCTGTACCTAACAATTTTTTACTGACAAATTTGCACGGGCAGCACTACCCTTTCTCTGTGACAATAACTTGTGTTTATAAAATATAAACTAAGTGCATGGATGACTGTCACAGAGTTATGAGTGATACCCTCATTTCATGACATTAAAGCACTTTTAAGGGGTTTTAGGATTACGATGTTACCATAAAATCTGTGCATTTTGCTCACAGATCTAATAATACACTAGATAGTGCAACGGCTTACATTTCATAAGTAGTGGTTGAAGCCGGGAAAATTTACTTCCGGAGCCTCAAGTAGTGAGAATCATAATGGCGTTGTATTAGAAAATATCTGGTCAAAGCTGATATCTTGCAATTACTTGCAAGTCACGACGGTTACATAAACTGGTTTACTCTATTAATGAAAAAAATCAATGTGACCATAGTTTTTCAAGAAAAAGATAGCAGAATACGCCAATACATCGCCGTAAAATTGATTTCAAGTGTAGCTCGATTTGAAAGCATCAGCAGCGACGAAGGCTTAAGATACTGGAATTTGCACATCTAATTATCGTATCACAGCACAATCTGCCACAAAATGTTCAATTGAACGTCGTAGAATTATCTTTTGATATTTATTGTTAAGTAAAACGAGTTGGAGATAACAGTTTGAAAGATTTTTCACGATTTATATAAAGTACATGGTTCACAGTACATAATTAAATGTTGCACTGGATTATTGTACCAGAAATGCATTTTTCTGGTGTTTCTTGTCGGCAAACGAATATAGCTATGTCAAGATGTGAGTAATTAATACGTTCAGAAATTATTTACAGAAAGAATGTGAAGAGTCTACCTCGAAGAGTCTATGTCTTGCTTGTCTATGTCATAGAGTCTGTCTTGCTTCTTCGGAATTTGTTTTTTATTATGAGTCTACTTCTGTTACACCAAATTTTTTGTGAAGTATAAAATAGCAGGTCACTTGTGAAACTGTTGATACCGCAGGTTTATACAATACACTCTGTCCAACACGGGGAAAATATTTAATTGTTAAAGCAAGAAGAGTCACCAGACTTGTAGTATTGACTGTGTTTTACACATATATATAAACAATGTATTGTCATAGTCTGAACCAGTGTGTTATATGGCCAATGCCCACAGTGCTTAATGTACTTTTATAGTGATGTTATGCTACTGTTTTCAACATTTTTATTGTCTTTTTTACCATTCAGGCATGTATATGCATATAAAACTTTCTACACATTCTTGTTATTGAAAATATCAAACCTAAATTATTTATTCTGAGCAAAATATTTAATTTGTGCTTGAAACATGTGTCAATTTCTGACTGATTTTTGTAATATGCCTGTTCTATTACAATACATCCATAGATCGAGTATGATATCGCTGTATTTGCCACACGAACTAAGCCACACTATCGCAGATTGTCCTGTGATGCGATATTTAGGTATGCAAATTCCAGTACTTAAGCCTTCGTCTCTACTGATGCTTTCAAATCGAGCTACACTTGAAATCAATTTTACGGCGATGTATTGGCGTATTCTGCAATTTTTTTCTTAAAAACTATAGTCACAATGATTTATTTTATAAATAGTGCAAAAAAGTTGATGCAACCTCCGCGATTTGCTAATAATTGCGAGATATTAACTTGGACCACATATTTTCTTATACAACGCCATTTGATTCTCACTACTTTGGGGCTACGAAAGTAAATTTGCCTGGCTTCAACTTGTATGTCAGTTGCACTATCTAGTGTATTATTAGATCTGTGATTTTGCTCCGTATGAGTAATTGTGATGCGGTATTTAAAAATATAAGCTCAAATGTCAATTGCTTTCTTTGTATGATTTATAACTACGAAGCAGATAGAAGCTATCCTCGTCATATAACAAAAGTAAATGTGAGATTTGTACTTTAAATAACGCTGACCATTGGTGTGTGTAAAAATAAAGTATAAATCAGTTTAACTGAAATTCTACAGGCTTTTAAAAGCTATGCCTTGTGAAAATGCCAAAACACGTTGGCTAGTGAGTAAATGAGATAATTACGTTAATCCTGTTAATAAAACAATTGTTCTCATTAAAATTAAAAAAATGCATTTCCGTAGAGAATTGTTATGGTACACAAGCGTAAATAGTTCCCGTTTTATCATCCTGTTATGTCTTTAGTAATGTTTTTGCTTTCAGCAAGAGAATAATACTTCCCTTGTTTTTGTTATTTAACTTACCATATTCTATTTTATGCTGATAAGTTTTACATCCGTATTACTATTGACATCACACAAACACACATTACGAACACTCACTTCACAAAAGTATACGCTTATTTAATTCTCGATTCTTTTGACTGAAAAATCGAATTTAGGACACGATTCAGTTGCGATTTTTTTGGGAGTACGTAGGGAGTACGTTGGGAGTACGTAGCGACTTTTTTGGAAGTACGTAGCGACTTTTTTGGAAGTACGTAGCGACTTTTTTGGAAGTACGTAGCGACTTTTTAGTACGTAGCGACTTTTGGAAGTACGTAGCGACTTTTTTGGAAGTACGTAGCGACTTTTTTGGAAGTACGTAGCGACTTTTTAGGGAGTACGTTTTTTGGGAGTCGAAGGTTTTAATTTGTCTTTACCAGGTTGTATTGAGCAGTAACAAATAAGGTATGACTTGTCATGTATTTAAAAGGAACAATCAAAGATTAAAGTAATTGAAGATAAGAAAGTATTTTTCTCACATTATAAATAAAAATTCATGCAAAATGCATATACTTATACGCCATGTCGACAGTGAAGTAGCACTTATGCACGTGTTTACATGAAGATGATTAAAGTCCATGTTGTCTTAAAGACGCTCTGTGTAACACAATTGTGGCACTTAATTGCATCGATTTTGCATAATGAAATAATGAAAAAAGGAATGACAGCATAATGCTATAACCAACAACTATAAACAATAACGATCTTTTCTAACAACATTTGAGAAAATTACCATTCACTCCTCTTCCTTATAAACGAGACAAGTCTACTCAAAAGCAGAGAGTCTTATACGCTACAAGTCCCGGGCTTGTGACCGGTATAACATAGTTAAAATGTGAAAGGTTTATCATAGATTAATGAATTAAATATTCCTGCTCATTTTTGTTTGGAAGCATGCTGAACAGCTCATATGGACAAAGCTTAAATTCCATATTAAATAAACAGTAACATAATCCGGTGTTAATGTTAGACAATACATAATCACAGAATATAACCACAGAACGTCGATTTTTTTCAATTGAGGCTGTTCAATCTGATGCGTAATTTATAAAATAGCAAAAGCAAGGTATGTTTTAACTTTTCTGAAAGTTTTAAGGAAGCTCAGTCGTACTTTATACCGACTCATCGTCATCGCATGTTCGATTTGGTCAAACGATCACACTATGAATCTTTATGACACCATATGACTGAACTTTGATGACTGAACTACAGAACATTTATTTGGTATTTCAGGATATTTTTCTGTGTTATTTAAGAAGAAAACATCTAGGAATATCTGCCAATTTAAAGCTGCACTGTTTATACGATACCATAAGACCAATATGTTACTATAAATTCTATATAGTTATAGTTTTATTGAACATTTAATTAACATTTTATCAATGGTTAAGTAGATAAATATACGATATATTGATCTTGTAAATGATCATATACCATTATAATGTATCTGAGAAATAGTGAATTGCATAAGAGCATACACACTGACTTAACTGAATTTTTGTACTGTTGTTTAAATTTTGGTCTTTTACAAAGACAGACATGAGCTAATTAAATGATAAGATAATTTATTACTTACCTTTGGTATACAAATAAATCTTAGTTGGACTAAAAAACAACTTTGACCATGACGAATGGCATCTATGCTGTGTGTTGTAGCAATAGTTGGTAGTTGAGTAATGTGTTCTTGCAGTAAATCTCATAGACCAAATTTCCACTATTTACTTTATTTTAATAGAATCCTTCTGCTGTAGTTTTTTACTAGAAATAAATATAAACTGTATGGCGGAACTGTCCTGAGAATTAAAAGCAATGATCTTTAATTTTGTGAATTGTCTTGAAAACGTATGCTCATATTTTATTTTCCTTGTAAACTCAAACAATACTCAACATTGCTCAATTGATGATTGTATATGCTTTATCTGTAATAGTAGTTTGTTCCTACAGATTCAATAAAACATAAAAAATGATTAAATATGATAATTAAAAGTGGAAGTGGTATATGGAAAACACAATTTACAAGTACTTCTTGCAAACTTTACATAACATCAGCTGTGGATTCAAACATTAATTAATGTCAAATACTGGAAAGAAATATAAAGGAAAAGGAGGAGGACGAACATTTTGTTCTGCTGTTAACTGTTCAAATTCTGCAAATTCTGCAAACGGCACAATTCTGCAAAGCTGACTCAAGCATTCCTTTTTTGATTTCTCCATCTAAAACACACAAAAACTGACGATGTTGAGACAAGGGATTACAAGGAAAAGGAGGTTGGTGACAATTTAATGAAAGAGAATCCAATTGCTTATGTAGCTGGATACTTACTCCAGAAATATTTTGAAAAGCACAAGTGTTCCATATGTGAGTCAGTTATGGTCACAGACCAACTTGATGATAGCAGAAATCTGCTTTGCTACTTCAAGGCATATGAGTCAGACGAGAGCTTTGGCGGTCTCTTTGCACCAAAAGTATCATTTCATGAATATATCACCAAAATTGAAGACATATTTGTCACAGAATTCTCCACTTATACAAAAAGTGTAGGTATTTTGAAAAAGATTCTTCAGCAGCTACAAAAAGCTCCAACCCCATTTGAACAGTGCTCGCATTTTTCAATTGATTATCTCCTCAGTCTCTTTCTAAGAATGAGGATTTACTATGCCATCAAGTTTGCAAATCGTAATCTATCAGCCGCCAAGTTCAAAAAAAATAAAAAGTACGTAAAAGTGACTCACTTTTAGAAGGAAAATAAATGAACCCGCATACACCTCGGATGAATCAAATAAAAGGGACCGTCAAGATTCAATGCTTTTTCAATACATTATGATGCAGGTTATCTGAACTTCTAAACTGCATCAAAGTGCCAAACCACTGTAAGTAAAAAATTCCAAGAGATTTCAAACTTAATGTCATTAACGAGGCAAAATAAGAAAAATTCTATTGACTGCAGTTTACAAAGCTGAGGTGCGGTCACAGTCACAGAACGAAATGTAAGATTTCGAGCTTTACAACACGTTTAATTAAGTTGTAAAAAAAGAAAGACATAGAATATACCTCAAATTTTGTCAAACTCTCGCTAGGAAAAAATCTACGCCCTTTTTGAAGGGATACAGGCACATATTTGTACTTCTTTTTACAATCCTTATATTGTTTGTCAGAAATTGACTAGCTAGGAAGATGGCGGCCGAGATGCGCGAAGCAGCATGCGCGGCCCCAAAAACATTAAAGGTTCCGACAAGAGTGGCCCTTCTGTATAGTATATATTCTGTGACATAATTGCCCTTCAGTGAAAGCATCCCGCTTTCCACAGGAAAAGAATCTATTTTAAACATAGATTGTTAAAAAGATTGACAACTACACACGAGATGATTCAAGTCCCGAGCTTGTGACTGGTATTACAGAGTTAAAAAGTTGTTGGTTATAGTATAATGCTGTCATTCTTTTTCTTTAATAACATTCCAACTATTTAACCTTGTAATGAAATAATGAGCTTCATCCTGTAACATGAACGTTATGTCTAAACAAGGAAAGTAAACAGTCATATGCAGAACTATATAAGGCCCAGACTTATTTTCGTTTCATCATTTGTCTGCAAGATTTCTACTAAAGATGGCGAAAGTCAACTTTGGAATTTTTTTCACTCTCGTATTTTTGTACGCTGCCATTCAAGGGTAAGTATTCGTTTTACGCTTATTCCCTCATTCTTTAACACGTAAAAGTGGGTTTTTGAATAAATAGCCAATCACTCATGCAAGTATTTAATAGTTGTAACGATGTATAGATCTATGATATTGCTTTCAAAAGTGCACATTTTTAAAAATAATTAAATATAACTTAAACTGTGCTTTTTAGATATTCATAAAATGCGACTTTGATCAGAAATTTCAAAAATTTTCTTTATTACCAGGTGTCAGGGTTTGTGCTGTAATAAAATCAAAACATTGGTTGGAAGTAAAATGGATGCCTACAAAATATTGTGTATAAACAATATTTCACTTTCTCTTGAATGCTGTGATGACATCAAAAAAGAAGTTGAATCGCATGAAAGAGCATATGAATCATTATGTACGAACAAAACATACAGTAAGTAAAAAAATACTTTTTCGAATCTGTGAACAAATTATTCTGAAGAAAAGTTTATTTATACGTTAGCTAGCAATTAAATTGACTTTTCTTTCTTTCACGTCATCTTGCACAAAATATTTTAAATTATCAGGATTCCGTCCATTCAACGCAAACTTTACAAATCTTGGAGCAACTGGTCATCAAGGTCCAACCTTAATTGATCAATATGATAAAGGTCAAGATCATGTAAACATGGTTAGAGTATTAAAAGGTATCCAGTATTGGACAGTGCCTTATACTGGAACTTATGAAATTACGGCTGTCGGTACGCAAGGAGGTTATGATATTTATGGCTCTACTTACAGAGGTAATAAATAAATTGAATTATAAGTAGTCACAAATTGTTATGTTCATGATTGTTGAAACATAAACAATATTCTTGTGCATTCAACAAATAACTCTCTTTCGACATCTTACAGCAACCTTGTTATACCCAAAAATACATAAACTTCCATATTTGACTATGGATGAATTCAAAGAAAACTAATTTACTAAAATATATCAACCAAATTAAGTTAGTCGAAAGGCAAAGATTGACTTTAACTCACGTTTCTATTTACATGCATGAGAACTTAATGTAAAACTTTTACACAATCCGCGTGGAAAAAATTATCAAGTTTAAATGATAGCAAATAAGAAGAACAATTCTTTTGTCACCTAATAATTTGCTGAAAAGTGTCGAGAAGTTTTAAAAAATATTTAAAACCATTTAATCAAAAGATAAAATTATATTTTCATTAGTAGGAAGACTAACATACTAACAAAACTCTTAAAATTGATAAATACTTGCTCAATCATAGTGGGGTTCACTTTTGTTCTAATGCTAAATTTTAAGCTTTCCTTTCAACAAACAAAACGAGGAGCAAAAAATATTCATGTCATAAACATTTTACTTTCATTAAACAACGACGTGTTAGAAATACGTGAGCATTCTACAAAGAAAATTCCACCATATAAGCATACAAAACCAATCAGTTTAAAATATGTTGGTTTTATACCATGTAAAAATTTCACACCTTGTGGAAACTGGGCTGGAGGAGTAAACGGAAAAGGAGCACAGCAGGCAGATGCAGGAAATTCAGGTATAGTACCAGATTTTACAATATCTGTTTGTATCATAGAATTGAAATACATGGAACGCCATCTGAAGCCAATAATTAAAGGAAAATCTTACATCAGGCACGCGATATTTTACCACAGACACGCGTGTGTAGTTTTTTGAGATTTTCTCCCGGAATAATAATTGAATAAACTCGCGTGTCTGAGGTAAAATCGCGCATGTTTGCGGTAAAGTCACGGATTTAAAAAATTATTAAGGTTTTGTATTTCAGGAAGCGTTCCCTGCATTTTAGTTCTATGGTTTGTATACTAATATTTTTATCAATCAATGACAAACACGAGAAGTGCTTTTATTTTAAGGAATCTTGACAATAAAAGTTCCACTTACTGTAAGATACGTTTTTAAGTGCAACTAAATTGACGGCAAAACAACGTGAAACTTATGCTGTTACTTTCATGTTTTTGTAGGTGGTGGAGGAGGTGGATTTTACAGCAATGGAAGAAGTAGTAAGCAGTTTGGTGGAAAGTATTGAGATGGAGGAGAAGGAGGTTTTGCTTTTATAAATGGAGGAGCAGGAGGACGTGCCTGGTATAACAATGCTGTTGGTGGATTTGGAGGTGGTAGCGGGGCATATTGTTCTGGTGGAGGAGCAGGTGGAGGTGGGGGCTACTCATGTGGAGCATCCGGGGATAATGTGTCCGGATCTTGTGGTGGTGGAGGTGGATCTTACAATGCAGGAAAAAATCAAGTAAACAAGCCTGGTTTAAACAACAAGGGAGACGGATATGTCGTTGTCACTCGAAAGTCGTAAAAGAAAGTCGTCTTTATGTTAAGTAGTATCAACTCACTCTCTAACTGTCCATAACACTCTATGAAACGTCTTGTTTCGCAAAAATAAAAAATTTAAAGTGTTTGATTTATATTCAAGATTAAATTGTTATAAGTGAATAATATTATGGGATGAGCAATTATAATAGCATATACTTGTTACTTAGTAATGCATTGATAAACAAAGTAAGTAAGCTTTTTGGATTCGTTGTTGTTAAAAAAATAATAATCTATTATTTATAAAAATGACAGAATTCGGGGTAAACATAACTAAAACTTTATGTATTTAATTGTAGTAAAAAGTAACTGATACCGTCAAGGCCATCTAACTCTAGTACATTCGTGTTGTATTTCCTCATATACACAATTAAAATCTCGATTACCATCGAAAAAATCATAAAGATAATGAGCGGAAAACTCTGTGGCTAATGCATAAACTGCAAAGAAATCCCAGATCTTCTCTCGTTGAATTGAAGTTATTACGTACTATAACTACCATTGAAGATAGAGAAGTTATGCCTGAGTACATCATTAACAGAGACTTTAT
The DNA here is from genome assembly GCF_021976095.1 of Xenia sp. Carnegie-2017. Lineage (NCBI taxonomy): Eukaryota > Metazoa > Cnidaria > Anthozoa > Malacalcyonacea > Xeniidae > Xenia > Xenia sp. Carnegie-2017. The sequence goes on along the minus strand of NW_025813504.1, from coordinate 2,807,194 downwards.
CAAATTCTGAAAGAAAATACCTCAGTCAGCATAATTATTGCTGTACTTAATTATTATGTACAATTTCCAACCTTAGTAAACAGTCTCCTGAGAGATACTATAAAATTTTAAAACCAAAACCTTTAGCAAGATGCCTGTGTAATATCAGGACATAACTTCCGTACCCCTCCCCTTAAGCCGCTCTTCCAAATATCATAGTATTATGCCCGCTTTGAAGCCAAAACATCATGGCATTAAACCTTTACACTAGTTTCTTTATAGCTTGACTTCGTTTTACTTGTTTCACGGTAGCAATAAGGGGCTTACACAGTTTGAAAACATCGACAATCAACTCCAACAACGACCTGTTTGTCCTCTTTTGGCTTCTTAATTGAAAGAGTCACAATGCCTGCAAGATGTTAATTTATTGTTCACAAACATCCCATTTGACAAATTATTTAAATCTTCGATAAAGGCATTGCTTCTAACATTTTTCGTTTTAACGTTTTTTTACCGATTACAGTTCAATAATTAAATTATTAATTATCGGTTTCACATTACATTTAACTGTGAATTCAAAGTTAATGCCTGTATCGAACAACAAATCAACAATGAAAGAAGCTTTTGAGGAAGCCGTGGGCCATGCCTATACAATATTTTAAAATTTTGGCTAAGGTTCTCGTCTTGTGAATTAAGGCATTTCTATACTAACATTTCGTAGACAATAATTCTTTTACTTAGTTTTCTTTCATTCAGTTTCTGAGACATAGACTATGTAGCTCTCTTTCTTGATTTCGTCAACCAGCAACACCCCAGTCATTCGTTTATATCTGACATAGAAAATGATGCTAGCTTCCCTTTCTTAACGTTGAAAAATGTGTTTTAATAACGTTGCACTGTCTGTCTAATTTCAATCCGCTAGACAATCTCGAAACACTAAACACGCATGTCTGGGTGTAAGATTTGGCTTCAGTATATTTGCTTTGAGTAGCATTCCATGCATTTTAGTTCAATGGTTCAAACACAAGAATAACTAATAACAAAAATGTCTGCAAGAGTAATCAAAAGTTCACAAGTCTTTTGTCAATTTGTGGAGAAAAGGGCAAATACTGCATGAGAACATTTATGAAAAACATGAGCTCAAAACAAATCACTAGCTATAAGCGTGGGGAAGGGAGAAGTTGACTATCCTTCATATGCTACTTTCTTTTTTATCATTTGACCCCATTTTATACCATAATTGATCCATTTACTTTGTAAGGTGTCCAATTTTTGCTATCCTAACCATAATGAAGTGTTTAAGACTTTATATATAGGTTACTTAAAAAGCAAGACCCATGAGTAGCTAAGCCAGTTATGATTGTAACTTTACCAAAGTAAACTTAATTGCAAGAGTTGTTTTTTTTAATGCTTTCTTTAGGAGCTCAACAACATTTATCTTTTTGTATTTTATGTAATCGAGCAAAATACGGTAGAAAATAATTGTCTGAATTCAGTGAAGCCGAAGATGAGGCAGTTGCCCTTTCGGTTAAAACACGGATAAACTTTAAAATAGCTCAACAGTCACATTTTAAGCTATATCTGCGTTTTACAAAACACGGATGGACCTCAAAACACATGTTTTGTATGACATTAGCTCATCCGTCCGTTCACGAATGTCATCCGTCCATAATTTTTCATCCGCAGTTATTATCTGTCCGTCCGTATCCGCGTTTTACTTAACCCAATTTAAACAATAATTGATTTAAAATACGTAAATCGCATATTTCTGACATTGTAAACTACTGTTCCACACGAGTGAAGATGATTTTTTAAAATTTGTTTTATGAGACATGACATGTAGTCTTTAAGTCTTCGTCACGTAATAAATCCTTTGAATCTTTGAATTAAATTAATGTCTTACTTAAAACAAATGTGCATGCAATACTCGGTGTTCTCTGATCACTTTGCTGCCACATATGGATAAGGGTACATCGAAACACTCAAAAAAATATTATAAGCACCTTTCTTATGTCGGTGTGATTGTAATTGCATTGCTAATTTGTGTCATGAGTCACGCAGAAGAATGATTGTTTGTGTTCTCCAACTTACTACGGGCCCTACAAGTCTCGAAACAAAGGCCGTTTCTTTCATTGGAAAAAAGTTGCAAGTAACATCTTAATTTTGTAACTAATATTGCATGATCAAAGTTGAAGTATTTACAAACACACAATGTCTTGCGTGTTTGTAAATACCTCAACTTTGTTTTGAGAAGTGAAGAGTTGTTTTGAAATGTTTGTCTACTTCATTATAAAGTATTTGATATGCTTTCGCGTTTTTAAGTGTTCGTATATCAATCTAGGTAACCTTGTCTGAAAATTTATATCAACCACGATTAATTAAATGTCTTACTACAATTTGATGTTGTTTCCTATTCTTTTCCAGCTAGCAAACGATTGTTTTTAGTCTAATTTTTGTGTCTTATCATATATTGTTTTATTAACGAATTTCAAATGTCATCATAGCACATGATCACAAGTGAACAAGACAAAGTAATTGCTGCAAAATATTTTCAGCTTCATAAGTTAAAGTATGTTCTTTTATAAAGACAATTGATTTATTGCTCGAAATAAGTGTACTGATGTGGTACTCTTAGCTTTTTACACAGCTATTGATATTTATTGTTACTAGGACTGCCATACTCAGCATAGCCAATAGCCAACGCTCTATGTAGCTATTTTTGATTTCTTGCTGTAATTAATGTTTGTGTCACGAAAATATCAGAAATAGATTGATCAGGGGAAAACCTTATTTGAAACATTTTTGAATCTGTCGGTAGCTACATGTAAATATAGATTTTAATTCTACTCGTCATCATGATAAGCAAAGGCATAACATACCTTTTCATGTATGTATGTAATACAACAACAACTTTCATATTTTTCCTTATAGAACTGTATCTTTTTTGGGGAAGGAATATAGAAAAGTGAGACACCTGGATGGGCTTTATATTTGAGGTTTTGTTTATAAAATTTGTTATTATGAACGCTGGTTTTTTAAAGTATCTTAATGTCACTAAAGTAACATGTGTGATTTGAAATACTACAACATAAAAATAACACCAAATTTGCAACGTTTCGAGTTATCTGTAATTTCAAAATGTTCTGTCTACTTAGTTATATAACAAGGAACAATATTTATAAACAAAAGTTAAAGAATATTTGAAGAGCCAATAAACTCAACTTTATCTAGATTCCAAGTATTTTCACAATTTCCTCTCTTTTTGACTATTAAAGAGTTCATCTAATAAAGCTCTAAATTTTGTGTATTTACCTTCTAATATAATAAGCATGCCTTTTATTTTCTCCGTATGAACGTGTAAATTTGAAAGGGATTTAGCATCAGCAGTAGCATCAGATTTTATTTCTTTGAAAAAGATATAAAATTAGAGCAAGTGAACCATAGCGTAAAATAGAAGGATGATTTTTATAATAGATATGTTTCTAGAGAAAGACTGAGTTAAGTGGAGTTTATAAAGTTTATTGGATTAAATAAAAAAGAAAAAAACCAAGAATCAATTCTTCAAGAAAATTACTAGAATTGAGCTACACGTTCTTTCAAAGAACAAAGATATACATTAATCTAGGATTTTAAACTAGCTTTTTAAAGTAATAAAGAAATTTTTTAGAATCCAAGTATTGTAAATCTTGTATTTTTCTTTAAACATTCAAAACTAAAAAACTGAAAAATGTAAAACTTTATTCATGTCCTAATTTTTACTTAAGTTTTTTTAGTTTTTCTAATTTATACGAACAAAACTTAAAAGCAATTAGTAGAAAGTTTTTTAACTCGTCATATATAGAACAAACAAAAAGTATTTGTAATAAAAATAACTAGCCCCAGCCTTGTAGCTATGATAAAAAGCAAGAACAATTTTAAATAAAGTACTTGAGATTTTTTTAAAGCATACGTTTATATTGAGTAAAAAGCAGATACTTAAAAAAAGGAAAATAGTTGAAACTAAGCAAAGTCAAACAAATTGTATTTAGGCATATCAGTTTGGAAAGAATTGGAGGAAAAGGCTCTCAGTAGTTTCTAGCCCTAAATTGCAAACCACATAGTAAAACATAAGATAAAAAGAAAACAAGGAAAAGTTTACCAAAAACAAATTTTAGTTGCATATGTCGTTGTTTCTTAGTAGCTTAATTGAGTTTAGTTTTATTTATATGTTAAAAGAGATTTAAAATATTTTTGCTCCCAAATATATATTGAAGTGCATTACATTGTTCTCAATTTGCAAATCTTTCTTATCTACTTTAAGATAGCTCTACAAAAGGACTATATATAAGAGAATTTGACTAGATAATTCCTCAGGATGGTTAAACGGCCTAAAATAAGATCATTACTCGAAATGAATCCAATTTTACAAGAAACAGCTTTAACTAATTTTATCAATATTCCTGAAATTGTTTTTTTCTGTTCAGATCTAGCCAAACATAATAGAAAAACAATTCATGAATTGTAAACAATAAAAACTAAAAAAATTTCGTATGAAATTCCAACACTTCAAAAGTTACACTTTAAAACGCTGATATGTGCAATAATATACAAAAATAAAGATGAACAAACCAATACTGTTCAAAGATGCAGTAAAAACAACATGATTCAAAGCAAATGATTTTTTTCGAATTCCTGCGCTTTCTTATAAAATTCTTTTGCTTTGTCATTTTCTTTAGTAGAATGAAACACATTACCAAGATATTTTAAAGTCGTAGCTACATCAACATGTTCAGGACCAAGTGATTTTTGTTGAATTTCTAACGCTTTTTCATAACACTCTTTGGCTTTGGCATATTTGTTGGTATTGTAATACACATTGCCAAGATCGTTTAAAGTCGTAGCTACATCAACATGTTCAGGAGCAAGTGATTTTTGTTGAAATTCCAACGCTTTTTCATCACCCTCTTTGGCTTTGACTAATTTGTTGGTATCATAATACACATTACCAAGATTGTTCAAAGTCGTAGCTACATCAAGACATAAAGACAAATAAGCTTAATTGACAAAAACTGGACCCACTCAGTTAACCCTCTGATCTGATAATTGACTGGTTATATAGCTTCTATAGGTATCACAAAAGTGAAGCCCGATAACATGTTCAAGGATGCGACAAATTAGATTTTTGCACGGACAGTTCTATATAGGACACAAACGGCAATATTTCTTGGCCACAGAAAGCATTTTGATGTCAAATTCAATTGAATTACTCCTTCTACCCATGACGTATATTTTCATCATTTAAAAAGTCGCAAACCTAAAATATTCGAAAATCTACGTTGGTAAACGTTATCTACCATCATTCCTATTTGGTCTTTGAATCATGTACTGGTGGAAAAGAAAATAATTATCTGGTACAACTTTGTATTTTACCACTCTGCTATTTTGACGCAGTTAGCTCCGCATGTTCTATGTGTTAATTATACATTTTTTAAGAAGTGTTTAATGTTATGTTCTAGCGTGAATAGTGAGCTTTGGTAAGTGTGTACCAATATAAAGTGCGACTTCATTCAAGAACGAGTTTCAAGTTTGACCGTGTACTGGATTGGCTCGAGGAAGTTTGTTGTCGTTGTTGCTTCGTCAAAATTTTATTTTAGTTATAAAATGACGGAGGTTTTTTACTGTGAAAACCACCGAGTTTTTTGAAGCATATAGCTCTAGCTAAAGCTTTGTTTGTTAATAATAATACCAACAAATCGGTAATAATGATTTTGCAAGAATATAGGACTCTTTATAGACAGAAAAATCTATACTAATTTACATTTTATGTTTTACACATTTGTAGTAATTTATTATTTGTTTACATTCCATTTGCATTTGAGATGCATGGAAGTATAAAATATATACAAAATTTTTTTGGTAATTGAATGGCATTTTGAAGCTGTTCTATTAAGGCATTTCTGAGTAGCAAAAAATATCCACAAAGTAAAACTTTTATATTGCTAAATAAATAATTACACTAGCTACATGGATAAAGTTCGTCTTTACTGATTTAAACGTTGACAAATATTGATGGTGCTCAAAGCGTATATTGTTCATGGTCAACAAAGGGATGAAGAAATTGATAAAAACTATTTTGATTGTAAATTCTATTGTTGAATTGGTTCAGTAAACATGTGTATGAATTTTCTTTGCAAATAAAGATATGATTAATTTATTAACGAAGTTGTAAAAGTTGAACAGGTTTGAAAAACGAGTTTGGTGAATGGGTGTCAAGTATTGACAATGTAACAGTGGACTTTTAAACTTGGTAAACACATATTGCTATGAACATTTTCCATTCACTAGAATGAAAAATGATTCTTCCTTGGAAAAGTAACGATTCAAACTGACGCAATTTCTTCAGGCAACGAAAATCAAATGTGGAAAAAAAGCACACTTAAAATTCATGAGGAATATTTAGTTTAAACGTCTCCAATAAGTATATTGATGATGGATATTTAGAACCAAACATGCTTCTCCTTAATATTAAGGGAAATACGTTCCTGTGATGACAAAAGATCCCGATGCAACTCTGTTATTACGTATTCAAATGTTAACTGGTGCTTAAATAATGTGTGGCGAACATCTGTTACATTACAATTATTGCTAATAACGTTAATAAAGTCAGTCTCAAACTGGAGTCATTAATTCTATATTTTGAAAATTTGTAATCCAGGCATTTAATATATAAAAGATAAAAGTCACTTACAATCTGGAGAAACTTTTATCTTTTATATATATATATATACTTGTTTCCTCTTGTCGCCATAGATCCAAAACACTCCTATGTAATTTGTAACCATACACCTTAATTAATACTCTAACTTCCGTCATCTAACTTGAAACTATACACCTTGATTAATACACTAACTTCCATCATTTTGTATATATATTTTAAGCATTTAAGTATTTTATTCATTAAATCCCCTGAAGAGAGAGCAATCACGAAACAGGCTTGTCGGGATGAAATTGTAGTTTTTGTGTATTTCTTCTTATTATTAATATTTACGCTCTGCTCTCGGGCATCGAGCACTGTTTTATACGAAAAATCATAAATTATAAACTTCCTATATATATATATATATATATATATATATATATTTGAAAATTGGTAACCCAGGCATATTATGATAATGATAAGGATTCTTTGGATTTGTTTTAAATTTTTTATTAAGCTTTCAACTCGGTGCTTCGAGCCTTTGTCAGAATGTGCGAATATATTATTTATAAAGATTTTGTAGGCGTTTGGAGCGTCTGATTGGTGGTTAGTAGTTGAGTTGATATTATTGGATGGTATAAGATGCGTTGTCATGGTTTCTGGTGTATGGATTGCGTTAATGAAATTCGAGTATTTAATTTTAGTCGATGTGTTATTAGTTTGTTGTCTTGGTTTTGTCTTTAGTTGTGAATAGATGATGGGGATGTCAATATGTCTGTTTATTGTGTTGTTGTCTTTGCTGTACCATACCTCTTTGAATTGTCGAGCGTGTTTTGTTTGTGCGCTCCCAAGAAGTTTTGTTTTTGTCCAGTCAAATGTGTGGTTGGTATTGTAGGTATGTTCTGCTGGTAGTGATTTTGGGTCGCGTCGTTTGATGGCATTCTTGTGTTCAGTGAGTCTTGTCTCAATTTTCTTGGATGTTTGTCCTATGTACTGTTTGGGGCAATCTTTACATGGTATCATGTAGACCGCGTAGGTTGTGTCAAATGTCGTTGTTCGGTCTTTATGTTTAGTGAAGTATGATTTGAGTTTGTGTGTTGGTTTATGTGCGATGTTTATTCTGAATGGTCGGAGTAGTCTTGATGTCATTTCTGATGTTCCGTTTATATATGGTAATGTCACTATTTTTACTGGTTCGTCTGTATCTTCGTTAGGTTTCTCAGTTTGTGGTTTGTTGTGTATTTTGTTTAGTACTTTGTTGATAAAGTTTCGTGGGTAATTGTTGTTTTTGAATGTAGAGTATAAGTAGTTGCGTTCATTCTTCGTGGCTTCTTCTGTATTGCAGTGTGTTTTAATCCTGTTAAAGAGAGTTCGTATGCAACTAATTTTGTGTTGTGTTGGGTGATTGCTATTAAAGTTGAGTATCTGGTCTGTGTGTGTTTTTTTGCGGAATACTTGTGTGTTTAATGTGCCGTCATGTGATCTGGTAAGTAAAATAACTAGGAAGGTAAGTTGTTTGTTCTGTTCTTTGTCCATGGTGAAGGTTATGTTCTGTGTGGTGTTGTTTATTGTGTGTAGAATGTGTTCTGTTTTGTCTTTTTCGACGATAGCAAATATGTCGTCAACAAATCTTCTCCATAGTCTGATGTGTGTGTTGTTGGTGACTGACTGCTTTTCAAGGTGTTGCATAACAGCTTCTGCAAGGAAGGTGGATAAAGGGGAACCCATTGGTGTTCCTGAGATTTGTCGGTAATATGAATTTTGGAAGGTGAATTCAGTGGAGAGGAAGAGCTCGAGCAAATTAAGATAGAATTACATAATATGTTGAGTGTATGGTTACAAATTGGATAAAAGTGCCTTGCGTCTATGGCGACAAGAGGAGATAAGTTCCTTACGTTTGTTGAGTGATGATAGTTGTGGTTGGTAGGTGATGAAAAATTTTTCTTTCAGGCATAGGTTGCATCGTTTTTTGGCGCTGTTGTACGGTTTGCTGTAAGTGATGATGTTCCATGAGATATCGTCAGCGATGTTGTTGTCTTTTAATGTCCATATGTGTTTGCTGAGTTCTGTGGAGTTTGTTAGTTTTTTGTGGCGGAAAGAGGCAGTGAGGTTCCTGTGTCGAGTCTTAAATTCGTTTTCTGTAAGTCCTATGTAGGTCTCAGTTGTGTTAGTGTCCAACGTTTAACAGTTGCTTTGTAGATTACAGATGATTGTAGGCAGTTTCCGTTAAGTGGGCAGTGTTTTTTTTGTCGGCAGTTGCATGTTTTAGTTTGTGTATTTTTTTCATTGATGGTGTCATTAGTATTGTCAGGTTCTCTCAATATGGAACATATTATTAATAACCAAAACAAACGCATATTTATATCCTATATAAATTAGATTAAGAAGATATGCATATAGCAGACGATTTACTTTTCCATTTAAGTGGCATCTCTTACAGACAAATATGTCAATGTTGTTGTAGGTGGTAAGACAAATAAAAATGATATATAGACTACCATTTTCTATTAATCATATATGTTATTTTCTTGCAGGTCCGAAAAGGCAACTTATTGGAATCGGCTTAATTAGCATTTTTGTAAATATGTATATTAAAACACGCACAGCAAAATAGATGAATTTAAAATTGATTATTGGAAATTAAACTTTAGTTCGTATCATTGAAAAGGCTCTTTTATGAATTCACAAACAATGCATCATTAATTGTATGTTAAATGAACGTCGGATAAACGTCAGGTAAACGTTGTATGAACGTCGGATAAGTATGGCGCGCCGAACATATCTTTATTCGATTTATTTAATATATTTGAATCTTCAATTAAAAATATTCTATATTGGATTTAAAATATTCCATATGGATTTAAAATATTCCATATGGATTTAAAAATATTCCATATGGATTGAAAAATATTCCATATGATTTAAAAATATTCCATATGATTTAAAAATATTCCATATGATTTAAAAATATTCCATATGGATTTAAAATATTCTATATGATTTTAAAATGTCCTAATTAAATTCATAATGCTGCGCGCGCTCATTAAGATAAAACAAAATGGCGACAAGTGGTAGTGTAAATCATCCGAGAGAGCGCAATGAGCGAGGATTGCATATTTTCTTTCACGAACTTAAATCTATATTTAGTCAAGTCTACCATCTTGACGAAAGTTTAGAAAGTGCAGACGAGGAGATCTTGGAGGCTTTAACTAGGCGACTGGTAGAGGCATCAGCAACGTTACGCATGTTGACTGATCACATCTCAGAAATAACGAGAACACACGAGGGGGAATTTAACTCACTAAAGACTCGTCTAGTCTTACTTATGCAAAATGTTGATGAAATATGCGGAATTCTATGTCACCAACGGCCAAGTACAACGTATTTGGGTTTTTCATGCCGAAAAAAAAAGTTAGGTAATGGTCCTGGTCGTCCTAAAATTGAAGTCAGTAAAGAACAACTGGAATTTTAAGATCTTTACACTTTAATTGGAGAACCATTGCCAAGATTTTAGGTGTTAGTATAACTACAATAACAAGAAAGCGAGAAGAGTTTGGTCTAAATGTAGACTATGACTTACAATGGTCTCAAATATCCAGTGAAGATTTGGATAGTGTCGTTAAAGATATACAAAAAACTAACTCCAAATATTGGTGAGCGTAGGCTGGTGGGAGCCTTGCGAAGTAGACACATACGTGTCCAACGAAGAAAAGTACGAGAGAGTTTAAGGCGAGTAGATCCAGTTGGTATTACATTAAGATGGAGACCAGTTATCTATCGACGAACATACTCAGTTCCTTGCCCAAACGCCTTATGGCACATAGACGGCAATCATAAGTTAATAAGATATCGGTTTGTTGTGCACTGCTGCATTGATGGTTACTCGCGATTACTTGTTTATGTGCACTGTGCAGATAACAATAGAAGCAACACAGTCCTAGAAAAATTTAAGGAAGGAGTGAGAAAGTATGGACTGCCGTCAAGAGTTCGTAGTGACCATGGCATGGAGAATTTCGGAGTTGCTACTTATATGCTGGAACAAAGAGGTTTAAATCGGGGTAGTATCATTACTGGTAGCTCTGTTCATAACTGCAGAGTTGAAAGAATACACAGAGATGTGTATGCTGGAGTGTTGTGCTTTTATGCATCTGTTTTCAATGATTTGGAGAATTCAGGACTCTTAGATCCTTTAAACGAAGTGCACATGTTTGCACTTCATTTCATATTTTTAAGAAGAATAAACAAATCACTTGAAGAGTTTGTTGAGCAATGGCAACACCACCCACTCTCATCAGAGCACAATCGTTCGCCAATTCAGTTATTTACTCAAGGTGTACTGAAAAGTTTAAATTTAGGTTACACTGGTGTTGATAGCTTTTCAAATGAAGCAGAGATGCAAGCTTATGGTGTTGACAATGAAGGTCAACTTGATGTTGATTGTGCAGATTACCAAGTGACAGTTCCTGTGATTGATACTGGTTTGAACAATGATGGCATTTCCTTTGTAAAAGAAAACATTAATGCTGAATCAGGAGACGGTGTTATGGCATATTTACAAACGGTAAATCTTATTGAAGAAATACTAGGTAACAGGCAGTACATTGGCAACAATTTTCAAACAAATATTGGTTGATATATGAATATAGCAAACTAAGTTGTAAAACAAAATTACGCTCAAAATAAACAATTAAACAATAACTCCATATGTGCATGTAGTTGTATCATTGTATGTATACGAGTTAGTCCTCAACATTAAATAATATGTCTAAAGAATTAATAAACATTCTCGTCTATACCAGGTCCATTTCTATATCCACCTGGTTCAAGATGTTAGTAAATTCCTGCCTAAAATCGCAGAAGTCTTCATACGTTGAAGGTAGTTCAATTACACAGCCACATGCATGAAAAATAGGCCTTCTCCCTGCTCCAGCGAGTGATGTAAATGTGACTTTAATACCTTCAACAATGACAACATCAGAACCAGTACAAAGTCTGAGAAATTTACGTAACAAAGAATCATCTAATCCTTTAACATATCTCTTCAAATGCGACATACTTTCTGATTCTGCTGAGCTTTCTGGATTTGCAATAAACATTCTACAAATCTTTGCTGATGTAGGTTTCAACTTTGAGAAATGCATTTCCAAAGTATCAACTGTTGGAAAAAACATCTTAATCTTTGAAAGGATAGTTTCCCAACAATCTGCAACATATTTTGGCTTCTGAACAAGCTCTTTATGAGCCAATTCAATCAAAATATCAGATAGATTCTCTTCTTTGACTACCTTTCTGCAGTCGAAGGCTGTAAGGAAATCTTTAAAATCATCATCATCCAAGGATAATCCTTGCGAAAGTGCTTTCTCAATAACTTCAGCCTCTGCCCTTGAGATGTACCTTTTAAAGGATTCCAAATACATCTCTCTACAAATAGCATTTTCGCCAAAAGAAGAGACACAATGAATACTTGAGATATTTGGACAGGAAAATAATTCGCTTGAAGATATCCTTTGAGAAAATGCGAGCAACAGCTTCCCAAAGGCTTCTGTTCATATCATGTCGTATGCACGGAACTCTTTCATCTTCTCCTAACATCAAGCTAATGTATGCGTCCTGCCAGAAAAGGGAAAGAGCATCACGAAAAACTCCATCACCATCACCTTTCTCTTCATTACCATGATCATTGACCATCTTTACAACTACAAACTTATTCAAGATGCCCTCATCAAGAAATATCAACATAAGCTCCTTTCTAAGATTGGATCTGTGAAGTGTGATGGTTGTCGATTCTTGTATAGCATCTGTCGATTCTTGTGCTGCATATGACACAGGAAGGTTGGATGTAGAAATGACTTCAGGAGTAGCAAGTACTTGTGGTGCTGTATCAGACTGAATATCAACAGATGCAACAAACTCACCATCACTCACCAAAAATTCTGAAATTGGGGAAAACATATAGTCAAAAAATAGAATATAGTAGTACCTAGGCATACCTAAATATGTATGCTACCTTCAAATGGTGTTTGATAATTCTCAGAGGAAGAGCTCTTAATAGTTGGTGTTGTGACTGGTGTTGACAATTCCTCCTGATAATTGTTGTCATTAGCACGACTTGTATCTAATTTTTAAAGAAAATATATTTTTTATATGTGCACCCAAATTTTAGCACCATAGTAATAAAATAAATAATAGCGTGAGTTTTAACTTACAGACATTCATTGTAGTTTGAATAAGGCTTTCACCATCAGAGTCAGAAGAACTACAATCTAACTCAAACACAGCATGCTTTTCCAATAAACGAACATACACAGCACCTTGTCCAGAGACTTTCAGCAAAGCATCTGCATTTATTGAACATCCATTAGCAAACTTAGGTTTGACAAGTTCTCCATAACATGCCTGTAAAAAGTATGGGTGAAATAAAAGTTTTGATAACAATTATTGTGTAACATAAGAATCAATCACCAATTAGCATTCACAGCTTAAGCACCTTGCCAAGACCTTGAAACATCTTTCCTAAGTCTTGTCAAGATGAATCATGATCTTGGCAGGATCATACAAGGTGTTGACAAAATGAGCCATGATCCCATAAATAAAATTTTACGATTTTGGTGTGTAAAACTTTCACAACATTGGAGATACAGACTGGTCATGCAGGGGTTTGCCCATTTCATACGTATGTAATAAAAGCATGTGGGGGTGCATGATAAATGCTTACATTTGCATATATAATAGGAAGGGGGTGTTAATCTGCTATTATGTACAAATAGCAATCTAATTTTGGTTTCCTAAATAAAAACACAATTTTCACATATTTTAAAAGTTATGCAGGTCAATAATTTATACATACTAGCTAAGATTACAGAAATCAGAGAGCTTAGCATCAAATGAACATTGGTTTTAAAAATAAATGCTGACTTTCACCCGAGGTTTAAGACTATTAAATTAGCAAACTTGAAGAAAAAAACTACCATTGTGTACAAACAAGAAGAGGGATGTTTAAAATTTGAACAAGTTTAAATAAGTTAGTACTAAGTGGATACAGATATGCTGGATTCCAAACAACCTTACCTTCATATACTCAAAAAGCACATGACGTTTTGGTAGTTGTAGCTCAATGTTGCATTTTAAGGTGGCAGCATCCCAAGATCGGTCAAAGGGAAAACCTGACACGATAAGTCTATTTTTTTCAAGTGCTACACGAGCCTTATGTGTTGGGACCTTTTTCGTTTCAGGATTGGGAATGATCACTAAATCTCTATAGACAATATTAGATGTACTAGGTCTTCCTCTTTTGGTTGTTGTTCTAGTAGTCCACGTTCTTTTCTTGTTTTGTCTATTTGAATCGCTATGTTTGCCTTGAACAGAAATTCCAGATCCAGATGCTGATGGCGATGGGCGATAGCTTGGAAACCTTTGCGCCAATTCAGCACGGATAGACGTTAGATTCTCTGCTTCTGCATCTGAAGTATTAGACGTAGTTGCAGCAATCCGTTGAACATCTTCGCTGGTTATACTTTGAATTGAACGGAGAGCAATAGCAGCCTGTTCACAAGCAGCTGCAAGACTTTGTCGTTTGTCGGCCATGATGTTTCGGTTCGACGCGCGCGCGCAGCATTATGAATTTAATTAGGACATTTTAAAATCATATAGAATATTTTAAATCCATATGGAATATTTTTATATCATATGGAATATTTTTAAATCATATGGAATATTTTTAAATCATATGGAATATTTTTAAATCATATGGAATATTTTTAAATCATATGGAATATTTTTCAATCCATATGGAATATTTTTAAATCCATATGGAATATTTTAAATCCATATGGAATATTTTAAATCTAATATAGAATATTTTTAATTGAAGATTCAAATATATTAAATAAATCGAATAAAGATATGTTCGGCGCGCCATAAATAACCACACATTTGCAACTATGTAGATTTTTGCCTCAATTTGATCATTCGACACCAAGAACTATAACAAAGATGACAAATTTTTTGTTTTGGATTTTCGCTCCTACTTGTAGTTATCTATGGATCTGTACAAATGTAAGTTTCGTGTGCTCATGTTTGTTTGTTTCATGTTTTTCGTCAGATTTTATGTTGATTGAATAAAATAAGTTTTTGCTTGTGTTTTTATCTCTTTTTAGCTGTTCATTTAATCCCATCTTGACAGTTGACACCCACCTTTTTCATATAAAAAATATTCCTCGCAAAATCTATGCAGTATTTACATGGCATTTTTCTTTTACTCTAGACAGACACTATCATCTTTGGTAACTATCTCCACTAAAACATCTCAGTGAGAGGAGAAGAAGCTTGCATACCAAACAATTGGGGTATACAAATCGTGCGTATCACAACTCCACGATCTAATTGATGGTAAACATGTAGGTAGTGTGCCGGTTGTTTCCCGATTTATGAAAGGAATTTTCGAGATGCAGCCACGGAACCCGAAAATGTCCATAACTTAGCCTGTTGGAAAGGTAATTGGTTTTCTTCAAGACTCAAACTCAAGTGAACAGCTTGAACTTCCTAAGACGTGCATGATTACTTTTAACGTCATTAAAAGTAATCATGCTGTTAGCATTGACATCTGCAGCTAGAGTATATGAATTGGCAGCTTTGAATTTTGAGAATGTCTTTAGAAAAAAGGCTAATTGGATTTTTTATTTGACAAAACATGTAAAGAACTCTCGGCCAAACCATCCTGCACGACAACTTTCTTTCCAGGCATTTCCTGAGAACTAGAAAATATGTGTGGTTAAATGTTTAGAGAAATATGTTGAGCACACCCAAAATATTAGGGGGAAAAAAAGCATCTGCTATTTTGTATAAAAAACCACACAAGGTTTTATGCAGCCAAACGTCATCCAGATGGTTACGATCCCTGTTTAGTTAAGGCGAGAATGTCCGTGGAATATACTGGTCATTCCACCAGATCAGCATCAACATTGGAGGCGGCACAATCTGGAGTATCCATGGAACTCGTATTAGATGCTGCTGATTGGTCGTCAGCAACAGTCTTCAAGAAACATTATTTTAAAACGCATAAGGATACTTTTGTAAGAGCAGCATTAACTTCATCTGAATCAGTTTAAAATCTTATGTTGAGAGAATATTATATAAAAATCTTTGCTTGGATATGATAATTTGTGATAATATGATAATATGCAGTGGTAGCAGCAAGACATTGAAATCTGCACCAGTATTGCGAGTATCAGTCGGAGAAGATACGAAAAAGAAATTAAATTTCCCAGGAGGGTACTGACCTGATGTGGAGATGTAGTTCTCCGAGGATCTTCGAAGACTGATATTAATAATACTGCTTTCCCCCAACGGACAATATTACCACCACTCCCTGTGTTACTTATCTCCACGTTTTGACTCAGCTTGCACTCCATCAAAGGATGAGCACACGCATGCGTAAATATTTATCAACGTGGGTACCAGTCCCCTGCTGACCGCGGATCTGCACCATTATTGCTCATATCAGTCTTCGAAGATCATCGGAGAACTACATCTCCCGTCAGGTCAGCAACCCCGGGGAAATTTAATTTCCTGCTCATTTTTCTTGGAAAGCATGTTAAACAGTTCTTATGTAAAACCATTCAGTTTTATTTCATATTGATATAACAATAGTTGATATTTTAAAACATCCTGTTTAAAGACAGGACAAACATAAACCATGATGATACTTTAATGATGATCAAGATCATAGTAGTGCACACAGCTTTTCCACTGCTTCTGAATTTAAAATGATTGCAATATCTTACATGGCTAACTTTGTTTTCAGTGGCTATTCGTACTGTACCCGTACTTCTTGATTATTTGCTATTCGTACGGGAGTATTTTTATGTCTTAAAAACTTAAATAAACCTAACACAAAACCCAAATAAAAACAAAATTTTATGAACGACAAAACATATTTATAATTCGACAAAATTAACATGGGAGCGAAGTTCGCACTTGTGCCCAGCCAGTGAACTTATAAATAACTGGAACGATACTTACGCCGCCATATTTGAAACGAAGCATGATGCTTATTTGTAGGTATCATGTGCCCAGCATACTGGCTCCATATTCCCTGCACTTACCACTCGGCCATACAACCATCACCACATATTCAGCAAAATGAATTTTTATAAAATAGTCACAATAACAATTATATGTATTAGTACAACTCTCGTAGTTATAGCCACTTCGAACTTTATTGCCAAATGCTGCCAAAGAAAACCATCTGCCTACTTGTTAAGAAGCTGTAGGTTTAAAGAAATTACAAAAGTGAATCTTTTTTCCTGTCTTTAAAGACAGGAGTACTTTGATTCAAACCAACAGCTTTTGTTATTTAAGTATGCAACACAGAAAGGTGCTTTTAACTTCAGATGGCAGTTTACCACATGGGAATACAATTCTTGATGTTACAGTATAGACTGCAATTGATAAAAATGTTG
Organism: Xenia sp. Carnegie-2017; assembly: GCF_021976095.1. Taxonomy (NCBI): domain Eukaryota; kingdom Metazoa; phylum Cnidaria; class Anthozoa; order Malacalcyonacea; family Xeniidae; genus Xenia; species Xenia sp. Carnegie-2017. The sequence goes on along the minus strand of NW_025813504.1, from coordinate 2,790,079 downwards.
GATACTTTTTCAATAAAAACCATACTTTCTCATGGCCATATCCAAATTCTATAGCAAGGTGTGGTGATTGCATTACTTTTATAAAATAAACACAGAAATGGAAATAAGAATAAAGGAAGGAGGAAAGCTTAGTAAATTTGTGTTGTTCCTACACCAATGGTACCTGTTTAATGAAGTCACGGCAAAACTTATATACAACTGTCTCTAGATAATAAAGAATGATAGAATAAAGGAATGAAAGTACTATACGCATTTTTTAAGCATTGAAACTCATTCTAGATCATAACTGCCTCTGAACTTGGAAAATTAGCTGTGAATTATCTTGTCTTTGCAACGATGGGGAAATTCGTTTCTTACACGCGCAATTTTCAATTGAACACGAACGCCAATATTTTGCAAATATCGGAATCATTTTGATGTCAAATATTAGCATAACTTAACTTTTTTAATCCATGACAGATGTTTGAGATTAGTAAAAGGTCGCGAAATGCCTTAATAATAGAAAATCCTTGTTTATAAACGTTATCGGCTGTACATTTCTTTAGTAATTTGCATCTCTTGTGGTACCCGGAAGTGAATTCTGCATTTATAATAAGGTTTCACTACTGCTACCTATAGAAGCTATATCCAGTCTATTATCACATCAGTGTTCTAAATATGCATCAAGCACATGAGGCATATGACGTCATCTCCACATGAAAACATGATTCAAGCGCATATTATGCAAAATCCTCAAATAATAGGACAACTTGTGCGAACAGTTCAGCGAGTTTTTTACCAGTTAAATAAATTTATTTTATTCTTGATTTAGTCTCATAATTAAGTTATACCAGCTATAAGACGAACTTATTGTTTTTCAGAAAACATTCTTATTTCGTTCTTGTCTTCCACATTACGTAATTTCAAGTACAAATTTATCTATTGAATCGGATAAAATTTGCTTTATTCTTGTACTTTGTGTCATAATTAACTTACAAACGGAAATGAGAGACATACGTCTGGTTAAAAGATGACGTGTTGTTTTGAGAAAATATTCTTGTTTTTATGTTTTACGTTTTCCCATTACAATACTATCTCAAGTTTAAAAATGTAGCAATTTTGCTGGTTTTTAACATTGTGCATGTAAATATTTTTCATTGTCATTTTTCATACATTTATAGTCAGGTTTTGCTAGGTGTATAGTTATGAAATATCTTATCAAATCATCACCTCAATTTATTTATATCTTCTTCTTACAACAACAATAAGCTATTCCACTTCACAACATATATTAAATTGTAAAAATTGGTTTCTGTCCAAGTTCTGGTCTTAACAACGGGGATGCCAGTCAACACGGGACGTTTTCTGGTCATATAAATGCTCCATGCCACATTTCCGAGATGATATAATGCTGACTTATAATATTCAGGAACGAAACCTTTCAAACACAACCTGATATGTATGATTGTAGCGACGCTTTAACAGAAATACAAACGCACATTACAAAAACAATACATGGCGGTCAAAGTTCTAAAAAAACTACTGTAACTTCTTGTTGGATTCAAATACAAAGCACCTTATAAAGCTCATACGATGAACCATAGATGGCGTTAATAACAAAAGCTTCGGCAATTTAAGACTGAAGAGACGTGTTATGTTGGTTTCTCTTCCACAGTTACTATTTGTCTCGATAAAAACTCTCGTACAAACGCGAGGTGTAAACAATTCGTACCCACTCTCCATATAAAAACGCCCGTCACAAGTTAACGTGGTATACACTTTCGCCATTCTAATATAGGTATTTTCATTTCAAAAACTAGCCACTTTGTGATAGCCACTTTGGATAAGGACCTCTATCATTCAGCTATGTTCCACATATCTCAAAACTATAATTTTTTTCGTAAGGTCGTAAAGTATAGTGTAAAAATGTAATCAACGTGCCCCCAAGCGATAAGTGCGTACAATAAGCCGAAATTTACGTTTTGTTGTTAATGAAGTCATCAATAGTTATGGAAAATAAGAATTTGGTAAAGTCGAAAATTTTGCAACCTCTAAAAGACCCGCGCGAGAAGAGTAAGATGTTTACCTTTAATCACTCGTTAACGACATAAAGACGAGTGTTTTTTATAAGGATGTTGAATTCGCATTAAATTGCTTTGTTCTTTACCGCTTACAGACCAGTCAATCCAACTGCTTTTCTCACATATCATCTTGATGCGCCACCAAGTACAACGTGCGCAAAAAATACATAGTGAAATTCTCTGGTAAGGTTTTGCAGTCCAAAACAGATGCGACTGTGCGTTAGTTTTGATTGATAAATTATTTCTATGGAAGTGTAGCATTTCTGTAACACATACCAAACTATTTGGCAAGCAATTTTCTAAAAAATCGCCACCTAAAGTGTTAGAAAATCGAATCTGCCGTGCAAGAAACGCTCTATTTTATCAGGGTTTTTTTGTTTATTCCTAGATTAAAACAAAGACTACATCACTTTAATTTAACGATTAGTTGTGTTCTTTTTTGGTTAAAAAAATGGTGAAGATACAAGAGATTCAAGCGAATAAAATATAGGAAACCTAAAACGGTAAAAAAGTTATCTTTGTTGCAGGAATCAGCTAAACTTGAAATGACATTGTCTTAAGTGTTATATGTGTTTTTGTATCGTTTTAACAAGTTGATTGGTTGCTGGTTTTGGATCACCATTCCATGACATTGCGAACTACTTTGTTTTTGTAATTACTTTGTCAAAACTGTGTTAGTTCTTGCATTGTTTTAAAAGCTGAATTTTGTTACGAAATCCTATTATACATCGAACGTTTACCTTACCATTTTTATAACTGTAGTTTTAACAATTGTATTACAAAATAGTATGTAATAAAATAGAGACTTTGTTGTGGTGACAAATCTGAAAAAGTTTTAAAGATAGCAAATACCATAGTGAATGGTAATTGTAATATAATAAGTTCATAGTTCTCAAAACAACTGTTTTAACTAAAGAACACTAACCCAATAGTTCTAAATTAAATGACGCGATTCATTTCGGCAGACTACTCTTCGGGTGTCAACCAGGGGCGGATCTAGGATTTTTCAAACATCAGTCATAAAACGTCGAAGGCACTCTGCGCCGGGGGGGGTCTGAGGCATTCTCCCCTGAGAAAATTTGAATTTCAGAACCTCTAAAATGCCATTTTCAGCGTTTTAGAGCAATACAAGATGTATTTTGTGGGCATCGTTTTTCGGTAAAAACAACACATTTTGCTTACGTTTTTTTCAAAAAAAAATATGAAGTGAACAATACTTGAATGTTTTGCCAAATATTTAGGCTCATTATCATGCCAAATATATGGCTCATTAGCATGTCTAGGAACGTAAAATTTATTTTACAAAAATGCTATTCAAAAACAGATATAGTCTTTAATAATTTCTACCAAGTTGTCAGGCATAGACCCCCCTAGAGACCCCCATTCAAACCTCTATGTAATAAGTTAAGTTAGAAATTTGGTACTACAAGTGACAGTTCATAAATATAGAAAAGCTCAGACTTCAAACCATGCAAGTTTATTGTAACCTTTACCCATCTCCACATCAGAGCCAGCAAATTCACTTTTGAGAAAAACTCAAAATTTTTTGTCAAAGATTAAGAAAATTATCAAAGTGAAAAATTGCAGTTAAGGACAGCTTAATGCCATGAATGTTTCTTAGGCATTTCACTGACTATTATATTCTGTAAGTATATGCAAGGTGTGCTATATAGCAATTACTAGTAGCATTGTATTTGCAAATACAAACAGAATGTAACCAACATGTCTTTAATTATATAATTACATGAATGTTAAAATTGGTTTATGTGTCATGCTTACTGGTTATGATAAATATCTTTTCATATGATCAAAGCTCGTTTAAATGTAAATCTGAAATAATTTAGTTTAGAAATTATACTGATCATCAGAAAAATTACCTAGTGATCATGAAAAATACTTTGCTGTTTTGCCAAATTTCAAGGTTTATCTGCATACATTGGAAGACATTTTTACTTTATAGAAAATGCTATTCATACATCAATAGCCCTTTGGAATTTATTGCAAACAATCTGGTATGAGCCGTAGATTAACATACCTTTACATCTCTACATGAGGTGTTCAGTTAGAAAAGGGGACAATATGTGACATGGGACAACATTTCATGTATGTGAAAAACTCAGGTTTAAAACCATTCCAGTCAAATTGTCAAAATAAAAAGCTTCGTGGATCATAAGACTCAAAATCACAGGTTATAGTAAACAGCTTCTCATGTAATCAATGTTAGTTTTCTCAAATCTTAAACAATATGTAGTATAACTGTCCAATGATTGAATGATCAATGATCATAAACTGAAAAGCCCCAAACATTTGTTTATGATAAAGTAAATAATAGTATGGCACCTTATGGCTACAGATTTTTTGTTCATTGAAATATATTTGCAGAAATGTAGGATTTCGCTGCCATATAACGGCCACGATTCCCTAAGCATTAAAGAAATCATAGCTAAAAGTCCTTCGGCAACAACAATTTTAGAAGCATCAATCTGCTTACCATACGCCATATTAACATAAATCGCATCACACACTCGCATAAATTGACTATGTTATATTGCATTCATGCATACACTTCACTTGTCCTTTACTTACGATTTTCGATGTAAATTTCTGCTGATAAAACTAAAAACAATGTTGGCTTGCTTTTGAACATCAATGACTGAAATGTCGCTCGCGAGATCGTCTTTGCCAAGCATTTACAATTCATCCATAAATTTTTCACCCTCTTGAAAAAATTCCCAGTTTGGAAAGCAGCATTCATGTCAACATATGAATTTGTAAAAGATTTCCATAAATTCCATCTGATTGTAGTTTAGTTTCTATCATGTTTTAGAAAATTACTATGAAACGATCAAACATTCAATTCAGACAGTGAGCTTGACTATGTTAGTTCAGTTGGCTATCAATCGAAATGGGTCAAACCAATCAAAGTAAGACAAAAATTCAAATGAACCAATTGTAAGATAGCAATTGGACTCCCTTATAGGTCCGGCCACCCCTATTATCGGTCGAGATTATTCCAGACTGTCCACTGATCTGGCCATTGACCAATAAAATAGCGTTTCTGGCGTTCATAGACTCCTTTATAAGTCGAACCAGTCAAGCCACCCCGCTTATCAGTCGGTTATTACATGTCAATTAAAATTCAACTGAACTGGTTACCAAGGAGATATTCGTTGCATTAGTCATTAGTTTTCAATAATAAATAAAGCTGGATTTTTATCACAAAGTAAATGCGATAATAAAGTAAGAATAATTAATGAATTTTTAATTAATATGAATAGGTAATTTTTGAATTTCAAACATCAGTCGCGCGACGGATTTGACATACTCTAGATCCGCCCCTGTTGTCAACGTCTGCTAAATGAAAATATAATCAGCGTGCCACCAACGTGCATAATTCGGTCGGCACTAGATCATGGTCAACTAACGTACGCGCCCACATATTATTCTTAATATGTCAGCGGTAAGTAACAATTGACGAATATTCATGTATATGTAATTACCATTGGTAATTACCTATAAGCTGTGACAAACCACTAAAATATAGAATAACCATTGAGAATAACAAGTTTCATATGCGTATTTAACCGATATGCGGCTAAATGACGAGAAGAATTCTTTTTTTCGATTTCAGGTTTGGACAGTTTTACTTTTTTACACATTTATTGTTTTGTATGCTTTGTATTTTACATATATTGTCATATGCTCAACGATTTTAAATCATCATAACGATACTCGATGAAGCAATGAACAATATACAATAAACTTAACAGTGGCGTATCCAGCCCGTTTTATTTAGCTCTGCTATACAATTATTTCTTTGTTCACTAACTGTAAAAACAACAGATTTCTAAAGAAATGTTTAATGATAATAATATCAAATTTATGAATGTTTTATGCAGTGCGGTGTTTGAAATTAAATGAAGATATGATCTTCGCACTTTGCTGGACAATTTAAGCAATCGTCTCAGGAGCCTTAAAAATCAGGTGACTCACCTTGAGTCACCAGATCCCGTTGAGTCACCTGATTTTTAAGGCTCCTGAGACGATTGCTTAAATTGTCCAGCAAAGTGCGAAGATCATATCTTCATTTAATATCAAATTTACATACCACGACCAAATTATCTTCCGGGCTCGCTACACAACTGTGTAAAATTTATAAGGTAAATTTATTATTTCTACATTTTCTAGACTGTATTAGTTATATGTCCCCAGTTAGTTGTAAAAATAAATACCATGTCCATGATTCACAAATAGAAAATGTTAATTTTGTTTAATACTATTTACAGATATATACATACATGATTTGTCAAGGGGCTCCAATTTGAGCAATTACAGTGTAGATGTTTGCAAGCAAAAGAGAAGCGATACATGATTATTTTTATGTTAGATGCTTACAATTACTATATTCTCACAGAATATAATTTTTTGAATGGCAGGTTTGCATTGCATTCTCAATGTGGGGAAACATCTCGATTTTTTGTTCTTCAAAGGATTTGACCAGATGCACTTGCATCTTCTTCTGCAGCCAGGTAACAGAGCAAGGGTTCACACCATTAGCCAAAGCAACAGCATTTGCCACAGCAAAAAGACCACAATCTGATGATCCTTTTTGATGTTGTTGGAGAATCACTTTGACGTTTAAAGAACCATCCTGTTCTTGAAGGTTTTTGTAAACATTCTGGAGTTGCCTTTTTAATGATGAATTCAGGTTGGTACTCATAGATTTAAAGAATACTATTTCACCAGTTATGGACATAGAAACCACCCAGTGGTGACCAATATTGTGACATTGAATTGCTTGGGTGATATTTTCAGGAATATTTATGAGTTTGTTACTGTATGTGACTGCTACGACTGTGTTTAGACCTCCCACTCCGGTAACAAGATCACCTATTAATTTCTGTGCTGCATCAATATGGTCATCTGAAAGCCATCCATTTAGATTTAGAAGCACATCTTTCTGAGCATATGACAACGTTATTCCTTGAATATCTACCCAACACTCCTCAGAATTTTCAATTTTCTCATTGTTCTTCATTTTCATCTTTTTTGCTAGTTGCTCTTCAATTACTTGTAATTTGCATTTCTCATGCTTCTCTTCTTTTTCAAGCTTCTCTTCAAATACTTCAATCTTTTCACTTTCTAAATCAGCTGCTCTTCCCACTCGTTTACCTGGACACCTCTTGCATTTTCGTTTTGGCAAAGCAGATTGTGACCTACACTTTGAAATTTGTTTCTTTTTTGGAGATAAAGACTTGTTTTTCAATGAAATTCCATTTTCCTCAGGATGATTTTTTCTTGTTTATTGTATTACCTCTTGTAACATCTCCAGGGTTTTGTCCAAAACGTTCTCATCATCCAAAATGTAAAGCTCATCCTGCATTTGTTTGACTTTTTGAACACACTTATTTCTAACATTTTGGATTGAGTTGGAGCAAGAATCTGTTGTGCTAAGAAAACAGTCAGAAGAATGAGCTTTTTCATAATTAAGACATTGTGCAAAGTTTCCTGGCAGTGACTTGTGTTTGATATCAGTCTGAGTTGGGCTTATATTGGCTTTTGGTTGAATTATATGGGGATCTAAAGTAAATAGGGGATGATTGGAAAACTTCACTCTAATTGATTCCCACCCAACATTTGGTTGTTGAAAAACAGCACAGATGTGTTAACAAGGCATCTTCCGACTCCTGTAATCAAGACATTGGCAGGAAGGCATTTGGTCGTTTGATCCCAGAAAAACTTGATATGTGGATGATGAGCTTGTGACAGTGAAAAGTTTTGTCGTTTCCATCTTGATGTTTTTACTTGGAATGTCAGATTCCATTCGTTGAATAATATGAGAAACAACATACTTTGGTCTATTGTGCAGGAACTTTGGGATTTGTTTGCTGTTGGACTTGTACGAATGGGATGATTTGATATTCTGTTCCTTATATCTATAAAGAGAAAATTGTAAGTACACTTATACTTTTTTGATTATCGTTAAAGCTCACTGATTGCGAACATCTTATGAAAAAAACAGTATGCACAATACTTTTTGTAGCTATCAGGCAGGAACTGTGTTAGTAATATATTGACGAGATCACTTATCGAATGATTTCGTCTGTCCTCTAAATATGAATGCTTTAACCAGTTATTTCGCCTTTCCACTCTGTTGTTTGTATAAATGGCAACGCGCAACGATTCATCCCTGTAAAAACGGACCCATTTCTTGAAAAGTAATATATATATTTATATTAACACACATAGGTTAGATAGGTAGTATCAGTTTTGAGCAGTTTAGCGTACTGATATTAAAACGCATAAAATAGAAGAGATTAATACCTGCAAGTGTAATCCCCAAAATTCATCAAAGTATTTCTGCAGTTGCAGCGATTCTTTCCACAGATGGCTGTTTTTCAATGATTCAATGTTTTTCTGTAATGCGATTTGACTTGTGCTATTTGCAATATTTCGCAGCAGTTGTAATAGCTCATGTTTGTAAAGATACGTTCCATTACTGCGCTTAATCCATTCGTTCCACGCCTTCTCTCGATGAAAGTCGCAAAAACATTTTCTTCAAAAAAGGCTATTGCTTTGTTTCGTCTTACTTGGAATACACTGTTTGATTGCTCCAATTTCAGCTAATGAAAAATCAACCATTATGTTTTTAGGTTTCCACAGCGGATTCTCTTGACTGATGATGTTCAGTACTTCTGATATGGAATCCATGTCCTAATTTTGGGATGTGAAGACAGCAACAACAATGTAACAAACATTTGATCGGACACATAAGAAAAACAACGGTAGTGCATACCTCAAAAGATGCGAATTGGAAAACTTTAAAACATTAACTTTCCAAGTGACAACAATTGGAAACTCCATTTTCAAACTAGCATTTGGCAACAATTCCATGATGATTTCCCGCGCTTTTTATGTTTAGATTCTCATAGAATATACGTATGGCAAGTTGCAATTTTACAATGTAGGAAAATGTGCATTTCTTGTTGGTCGAAAAACATTTAGCCAAATGCATCATGATCTTCTCATATGACCATAAAATCAAGAAATGGTGCATTCAATGCTGTTAGGGAGGTGGGTGCATGGAAATCGAGCATTCTTCATGAAATTATGGATGGTCATTGCAGAGCACAGAGCACCCCAACCTGACAAAGATTTTTAGTTTACAAAATTGATAAAGAAAATTGTTCATGTTAAGTGGTAATATTATTTGAAAACACTATGACATCATGCAATGACTTTTTACAATTACATTTCACTATTTGAGAGAGTTGCATCTAAGGCAAGTTATGTTCTACAGCACTGGATCTATGCCACAAGCATAACAAAAGCAGGTGGGAGCCTTTTAAACTGTTCGAAAAATCCTTTGACAATGGAAGGAATTATATGCTCAAAGGTTTTTCTGAACAATCTGTTTTTCCATAATAGAATTTATTTTGGTGCTCAGAGATTCAATGTGAAAATTTTTGCCAGAGATGAATGTAGAGAATACCCAGTGTTACATGTTAAGATATATTGTCACCATTTCTTGTTGTAAAGTATTTTCAGGAACATATGAATTAGCTACTGTGATTGATATCACAACTTTACATTCAATATGGCTGCACCTGTACTATGATCACCTATCAATTTTTCGTGATAAATCAATATGCTCATTGAAAACCATCTATTTCATTTAATGAGCACTTAAGTTAGATTGTGGTTCGCTGTGTGGATGGCACTGCTGGAGACAACGAGTTTTCAAAATTTCCTGACAATAACTTTAACAAAGTTAAAAAAGTTACCACACCTGTGCATTAACTCAAATCAAAAAATTACAAGCAAGTATGGACAAACAGTCAAACAAATTAAACACACAAACTTTATATTATTATTCAGGAAGTTTGGAAAAAAATTTGAAGATACGAATCTAGATGGGTGTGTTTATCATGTATGTTGTATATATAATAATTTTTATTAGTACTACAAATAACAGGAAAATATTTAATATCATATCTATAATACAAATAGAGTCCATTTCTACTTTATAACATTACATTGTTCTCCTTAGGTCCAGTAAATCTGCAATTTTTGAAGTGCGGTTATTATATTGTAAAGTACTATCAATCCATTACTTCTGCAAGGCAGACATTTTAAAGAAAGTACATCTGACCAAAATTGAATTGAAATCTTTGTAATCTTTTATCGCTTTCTCTATTGCCAATTTGCCTTATTGCCATATGTAAACGCATATATAGTGCGGTAAAATCATTCGTATAATGAAACATGGATATTCGTCAATTGTTACTTACCGCTGACATAATAAGAATAATATGTGGGGGGCGTACGTTAGTTGACCATGATCTAGTGCCGACCGCATAATTCTTAACTTGCACACATCATCCATTTATCCAAGGAAATCTGCATGAAATAATATACATTCACACTGCACTCTACTAAATTCTGCGGCAATCGTATTTTAAAAACTTTCTGTGTATTTTTTACTGACATAAAACTTTTTACTATTGCTATTAAATGTTCATGTATACGTATCATTTTAAACTGAAAAAAAGTTACAAGACTTTCTTCCATATAGTTTAACCGTTATAACATTCCCTGCTATAAATTACTAGGGCTAAAAACAGTTATTTAGGAGATTCGTTGTGTTTTAATTATGCTTTTTGTTTGAAAAAAGACAAGAAGATACATTTGAGTATCTTATGCTACAGCAAAAAAAAAACTAAATTTAAAGATATCAAAGAGATTTATATTTACTTCTTTAATTTTTCTATCACGTCTTTGTGAATATTGTAATAATCGTCGAGAAATCCGCTTTTGAAAATTGGATTAAAATCATCTTCTTCAGAATCTTCATCATCACAATATACTTTGGACTCTTCAGTAACATTTGAAAAAACAATGTTCCTTTTTGAAGACAATCGTTTCCTCAGTTAGGCCTGTTTTATACGTTGCATTTTACATGCGTCGAATGCATTAGAGAGAAAAGAAAATGAGATAAAATTCCTCATTATCTTTTGTTTTGAATACATTCGTCTCATGTAAAATGCGACGTATAAAACAGGCCTTAGATAACTTGAGAGATAGCTTCGCCGTCCTGCTCTTCCTGAATCGGAACGCGTAATGTTTAATCCAAATAAGAGTATGTCTTGTTTGTAGAGCTATATATTGTAAAAACTTACATCGAGAAAGTTATTTTAGGCATAGTTTGCGTACAAGAAGCCATCGTGTTTTTAAAAAAACTGTTTGGAAAATTTCCACCGCACAACAAATGTAGTAAGTATGTGCAAAATATTGTGATTAATTTCTTGAGATGATCTAAGTGATCCTAAAATAACGATCTTTATTTAAAACCGAGCTTAACATAAATTATTTGTGGAAGGTACTTGCTTCTAAAAAGAAAGCAGTTTAATACACAAATACCTAAATGCTATTTTTATGGAGAAGATAAATATGGCAATATAATTGCTTATGACAACAAGAGTTGCCCCAAAAGTTGCTTTATTTAGCATGCATACAGCTAAAAACTCTACTAAAGGTCAACAAATTGCATTGTTCTGAGTGAAATATTATAAACTCGAAAAATCGAAACATCTTGTGAACAGTAGATAAAGATTTTGTTTGTTGTTATTTGCTTCTAAATTAGTTTAGGTTACTTTACAGGTATAATTGAGTCATATACATCTTATATTATGCCCACCACACTTTAGAAAATTGGTCAACTTTGGTAATGTTTTATATTAAGTGCAAACTTTCCCTATGTCAGTTCGGCAGTTGATATGCTTCTTGAATAATGCATATTCCAATTTGATTTATGTTATATGAAGTTACTTATGACTTAAGATAAGTCTCGTTCAGTTTTCAAATAAACATCAATAATATTTACACATTTCACATATATAAAACATGAAGTGCAAACTAGTACATAGATGGAAAGGTTGGAAAATAAATTGCTTCACACGTCAAAGTTGTCATCCTTGTTTTTATGATTTTAGGATCAAAACTATGCACCTAAATATTTCGTCCCCAAGATTTATAACTCTTGAGTTTTTATAATCTTTTTTAATTTTTGCGTTTTTAATAATTCTTTAAAAAACAAGCCTTTACTCCTGTCTGTTCTCTGTAGAGTCTTTAACTCTTCGTATTGATAATTTTACCCCACAACTAAACATAATGTAATCATACTACATTGGGAAATACATGCCCTTGCAGTGTTAAGCATACCAATGAGTATAAAATATACTTATTACAATTGATGGTGTGTAAATATAATGCACATAACGATGTCATGTTTCATGAAACTATTAGAATGATATAGGTAAAATAGGTAAACAAAAATGCAGAGTGTTTGCATGAAAGCACAAGTGTTACAGGGTAACTTATACTTTTCGCATTTTTACTACACTTGACTTGGTGTGCAATAGTGCTACAGTCGTTTAAAAAATAAAATGTTTTCGGAACAAGATATGAGCCCCTTGCAAAATATTTGCTGTTTCCTTTTCCCATTTTATAGAACCATTTTACCAAGTAGAAATTATCGTGCAGCAACCTGATTTGTCAACAAACTGTATTTAGAATTAACCCAATGAAAAACTGATTATCCATGGCAATCTCCCTATTTTATATAAGCTACTATTTTTGCAAAGCATTCCAAAAATCTAATTTCATTAAACAAGGTCTTCAAATGGGATGTTGCATGAATATTAGGAAAATTATACCTAGCATCCCAGGTGTCTTTTATAGTCAATTTTACTATAGAGTGTTTCAAAATGGAAAAACAACAACATTAAGAAATGGCTTGGAAATTTAATGCTTACATAACATTGGCTGGTCATGATTCTAAAATGCACGCAGTTGAGTCATTGTTACAGAATATTGAGTTATATACCTGATTTCACATAGAAACTCAAATACAGTATTTACTACAGTGTCTTACTCACTGGACTGAGTGCAAGATTTGAAAATGAATCTAATCGCACAATATAAATATTTAAAATCACCAAGCCTGTGAAGCTGTGCATGGGCTATTTCATAGCATTTATCCAAAGGAATGACCCGTTCTACAACTCCAACCCAAAGTAAAACAGCCCGTAAAAAATAAGGACTAGTTGATTGTCTAATTTCAAGGCAAATACAGAACGTTACAACATCCCAACGATATCAAAGGACTTCATTATGAAATCCTAAAGGCAGAGGCGTAACTAGAACGTTAATAAACGCGGGGTAGGGTGTATATCCATATATTCAGTTGTGCCATACTAATTTCTGTTAAATTAAATTAACTTTTGAAAGAAATCATTAGGGCACAACGGAACATATGAATATGCACCCCCCAATTAACGTTCTAGTTACGACTCCTTTTACAGGGAATCTCATACTATACATATTTCGCTTATTGGAAAAGAAATGGCCTAAAAAAACAGAAATTAAAACAGCTTTGCCGAAATTTAAAATAATATTCGATGTTAGAAAGGACTGACTGCCAGAACTTAGTAATCCTGACGCCAGAACTCGAACTGAAACAACATACACATAAACTGATTATGATTCTGTTTCTTTATATGGGGACAAAGATGCTACACCATAAATCTTTTACATATAGAGCTGGTGCGAAATCAAAAAAAAAACGTATTCACTGCTGGAAACAAACAAAAACACACTTGGTCGGTGCGTGTATCTGAACAAGAAATTATTTGTTAATTTGCTTCGTTTTTATTTACGTGTATACTAAATAATGTAAAAAATATGTCTTTTACAATAGGTTTCATACCATGAAAACTTCTGGAAACTTTAAAAATATCATGTTTCTATGTAGTGACGTAGCTAATGAAGAGTTGGAGTTAAAAAATTGAGCAAGACATACCTTAAATTGAAGTTATAGATTTTAATTCTGCTCGTCATCATGATAAGCAAAGGCATAACATGCCTTTTCATATATATATGTAATACAACAACAACTTCCATATTTTTCCCTAACTAACTGTATCTTTTTTTAGGAAGGAATATAGAAAAGTGAGACACATGAACAGGCTTTATCTTTAAGGTTTTGTGTATAAAAATTGTTTTAATCAACGCTGGTTTTTTAGAGTATCTTAATGTCACAAAAGTAACATGTGTTATTTGAAATACTACAACCTACAAATGACACCAACATTTGCAACGTTTCGCGTTATCTGTGATTGCAAAATGTTTTAACCGCTTAGTTTTATAACAAGGAACAATATTTATAACCAAAAATTAAAGAATATTTGAAGAACCAATGAAATCAACTAGATCTGTACTCCAAGTATTTTCACAATTTCCCCTCTTTTTGACTCTTAAAGAGTTCATCTAATTAAGTTCTAAATTTTGTGTATTTACTTTCTAATATAATAAGCACGCCTTTTATTTTCTCCGTGTAAACGTGTAAATTTGAGGGGGAATTTAGCATCAGCAGTATCATCAAACTTTATTTTTTGAAAAATATATAAAAGTAGAGCAAGTGAACCATAGCGTGAAATAGAAGGTTGCTTTTTATAATAAAGATGTTTCTAGGGAAAGACCGAGTTAATTTGAGTTTATAAAGTTTACTGTATTAAATAAAAAAGACGAAACCAAGAATCAATTCTTCAAGTAAATTATTAAATTTTAGCTACACGTTCTTTTCATAAACAAAGATATACATTAATCTAGGATTTTAAACTAATAAAGAAATTTTTTATAATCCAAGTATTGTAAATCTTGCATTTCTCTTAAAATATTCAAAATAAAAAAAAATGAAAAATGTAAAACTTTCTTTATGTCCTAATTTTTACTTAAGTTTTTTTAATTTTCCAATTAGTAGAAAGTTTTTAACTTGTCATATATAGAACAAACAAAATGTATTTGTAATAAAAATAACTCGCCCCAGCCTTGTAGCTATGATAAAAAGCAAGAACAATTTTAATTAGAGTACTTAAGATTTTTTAAAGCATACGTTTATATTAAGTAAAAAGCAGATACTTCAAAAAAGGAAAACAGTTGAACCAGGGCAAAGTCAAACAAATTGTATTTAGGCATATCAGTTTAAAAAGATTTACGAGGAAAAGGCTCTTAGTAGTTTCTAGCCATAAATTGTAAACCACATAGTAAAACACAAGTGGAAAGAGAACAAGGAAAAGTTTACCAAAAACAAATTTTAGTTGCATATGTCGCTGTATCTTAGTAGTTTAATTCAGTTTAGGTTTATTTATATGTGAAAAGAGATTTAAAATATTTTTGCTCCCAAATATATATTAAAGTGCATTACATTGTTCTCTGTTTGCATCAAACTTTCAGAAACAAATCCTTTTTATCTACTTTAAGATAGCTCTACAAACGGACTATATATAAGAGAATTTAACTACAGGGTTAAACAGCCTAAAATAAGACCATTACTCCAAATGAATCCAATTTTACCAGAAACAGCTTTAACTAATTTTATCAATATTCCTGAAATTGTTTTATTCTGTTCAGATCTAGCTAAACATAATAGAAAAAGAATTCATAAATTGTAAACACAAAAGACTAAAAAAATTTTGTTTGAAATTTCAAACACTTCAAAAGTTACACTTTAAAACGCTTGCATGTGCAATAATATACAAACATAAAAAATAACATACCAATACTGTTCGAAGATTCAGTAACAACAACATGATTCGAAGCAAACGATTTTTTTCGAATTGCCTGCGCTTTCTTATAAAATTCGTTTGCTTTGTCCTTTTCTTTAGTAGAATGGTACACATTACCAAGATTTTTTAAAGTCGTAGCTACATTAACATTTTCAGGACCAAGTGCTTTTTGTTGAATTTCCAACGCTTTTTCATGAAATTCTCTTGCTTTGTCATATTCTTTAGTACGATAATACATTTTACCAAGATTGTTTATAGTCATAGCTACCTCAACATGTTCAGGACCAAGTAATTTTTGTCGAATTTCCAACGCTTTTTCATAACACTCTTTGGCTTTGGCATATTTGTTGGTATCATAATACACATTACCAAGAATGTTTAAAGTCGTAGCCACGTCAACATGTTTAGGACGTAGTGATTTTTGTCGAATTTCCAACGCTTTTTCGTTAAATTCTTTTTCGTTGTCATATTCTTTAGTACGATGGTACACGTTGCCAAGATCGTTTAAAGTCGTGGCTACATCAACATGTACAGGACCAATTGATTTTTGTTGAATTTCCAACGCTTTTTTATCGCACTCTTTGGCTTTGACTAATTTGTTGGTATCATAATACGCATTACCAAGATTGTTCAAAGTCGTTGCTACATTAAGACATAAAGACAAATAAGCTTAATTGAGAAAAACTGGACCCATTGACTCAGTTAACCATCTGATCTGATAATAGACTGGTTATATAGCTTCTATATGTATCAGAAAAGTGAAGCCCGATAAATCTGCAACGATGCGACAAATTAGATTTTTGCATGGACAGTTTTCAATAGGACACAAACGGCAATATTTGATGGCCACAGAAAGCGTTTTGATGTCGAATTGAATTGAATAACTTGTTCTACCCATGACGTACATTTTTATTATTTAAAAAGTCGCGAAACTAAAATATTTGAAAGTTTACGTTGGTAAACGTTATCCGCCATCATTCCTATTTGGTCTTTGAATCTTGTACTGAAGGAAAAGAAAATAATAATCTGGCACAAACTTGTTTATTACCACTCTGCTATTTTGACACAGTTAGCTCAGCATGTTCTATTTGTTAATTATACATTTTTTAAGAAGTGTTTAATTTGATGTTCTAGCGTCAGTAGTGAGCTTTAGTAAGTGTGTACCAATATACTTTGCGACTTAATTCAAGTACGAGTTCGAAGTTTGACCGTGTACTGGATTGGCTCGAGGAAGTTTGTTGTTGTTGTTGATTCGTCAAAATTTTATTTTGGTTATAAATAAAGACGGAGGTTTTTTACTGGGAAAACTAACGAGTTTTTTGAAGCATATAGCTCTAGCTACGGCTTTGTTTGTTAAGAATAATAAAAACGAATCGGTAATAATGTTTTGCAAGAATATAGGACTCTTTATAAAAAGAAAAATCTTTACTAATTTACATTTTATATTTTATATAGTTGTAGTATTTTACTGTTTGTTTACATTCTATTTGCATTTGAGATGCATGGAAGTATAAAATATATACAAAGTTTTTTTGGTAATTGAATGACATTTTGAAGCTGTTCTATCAAGGCATTTCTGAATTGCAAAAATATCCACAAAGTAAAACTTTTATATTGCAAAATGAATTATTACACTAGCTACATAGAGAAAGCTCGACTTTACTGGTTTCAATGTTGCCAAATATTGATGGTGCTGTAGCGTATATTGTTCATGGACAACAAGGGGATGAAGAAATTGATAAAAACTATTTTACTTGTAAATTCTATTGTTGAATTGGTTCAGTAAACCTGTGTATGAATTTGCTTTGCAAGCAAAGATTTGATTAATTTATTAACAAAGTCGTAAAAGTTTAACAGGTTTGAAAAACGAGTTTGGTAAATGGGTATCAAGTATTGACAATGTAACAGTGGAACAAGAGGACTTTTAAACTTGGTAAACACATATTGCTATTAACAATTTCCATTCAGTAGAATGAAAAATGATTCAGCCTTGGAAAAGTAACAATTGAAAATGACGCAATTTCTTCAGGCAACGAAAATTAAATGTGGAAATAAAGCACACTTAAAATTCATGAGGAATATTTAGTTTAAACGTCTCCAATAAATATATTGATGATGTATATTTAGAACCTAATATCATTCTCCTTGATATTGAGGGAAATACATCCGTAAACGTTCCTGTGATAACAAAAGATCCCGACGCAACTCTATTATTACGTAATTAAATGTTAACTGGTGCTTAAATAATGTGTGGCGAACATCTGTTGCATTACAAATATTGCTAATAACGTTAATAAAGTCAACCTCGAACTGGCATCATTAATTCTCTTGTTTTCTCGGTATGAATACACTCTTATTGGCGCAAACTTGGATGTTTTTTATAATGAACAAAAATGCCTCATGAATCATTACTGGATTCATTGAATGGTTACTTTATCGTAAGTTTGGAAAGTTGGCATGCATGTTGTAACATGAAATATTACGACGTTTGTACAAATACGTTTTGCACTCCGGCACTCGTTATTCTTTTTAGTAAATAATACCTTATAATTATACCTCATTAATTTGAATTTATATAACTTAGAAGAAACGAAAACGTAAGAGATTCTATTTTAGACTTTCGTTAACATAGCCATATTTACAACCCCGTACGTTAATGAACAAGCATTTACGTACTTGTTGGCAATGAAATTATGAGCTCTCACTTTATTTGTATATCTTATATATCTTTCCTGTTTTCTTACAACCTTTCACCATCTTAGCAATATGAGATGACTAATATTCCAAAATCACTTTTTTTCTATACAACTCCATAGTACACAATTGTCAAGTTACTAGCCAGAAAAACGGTGGACTTAACGCAGGCGCACAGAATATATGCCAAGCATTACACAGTCAATGAGTGGGGCTTCGAAATCACTTCATACATATTCAAAGCTCAGTTTCTCTCAACTGATTACTTGATTTGAAATATCTAGAAGAAAATCTTGCCATAGATGGAGAAATGACTTTGCTGATGATTACATAGAGTGTGATTTTTATGTCGCTCTCAATATATGTGAATGTGAGTGACCTTTTAGAATACGGGCATAGACTTCTTCAAGAATTTTTATTGCTGAAATAAATATAAATCCCAGAGGATCGACGACATTTTCATCAAGCAACTTCGTGAATATCTCAGGAAATATATTACATTTCTGTCCGAAAGAAAAGGAACAACGGAAAATACAAGACAATTAAGTTCCTTTGTAAGAAAGGAATTGTCTACATTGAGTTTTAAATCGTACGCTCTCACCTACCATGAAGTAGTTTATTTAAATCATATATAGTTCATATGTCGTCGTATAGATGGCTTAGACGCAAATAAGTCATTGAAAAGGCTTAGTGCAAAAGCTCAAACAAAATATTTTCTTTTAAATCACATAACATTCAGTCAAAATTCACCTATAGTGTTCCCACGCTATATACTAGTCATTCAGTGGTGGATTCAAATTTATATTTGAAGATAATCGCACAATATAAATATTTAGAATCACCAAGGCTGTGAATATGTGCATGGGCTATTTCATAGCATTTATCCAACAAAGGAATGTCCCGTTCTACAATATATATATATATATATATATGTGTGTAGTGGTGTTGAAAAACCACTATATATATATATATATATATACATATATATATATATATATTCACAACATAGTGAGTTTTATATATATATATATATATTATATATATATATATATATAGGAAGTTTATAATTTATGATTTTCCGTATAAAACAGTGCTCGATGCCCGAGAGCAGAGCGTAAATATTGGTAAGGAGAAGAAAATACACAAAACTACAATTTCATCCCGACAAGCCTGTTTCGTGATTGCTCACTCTTCAGGGATTTAATGAATAAAATACTTAAATGCTTAAATATATATACAAGATGATGACGGAAGCTAGTGTATTAATCAAGGTGTATAGTTTCAAGTTAGATGACGGAAGTTAGAGTATTAATTACGGTGTATGGTTACAAATTACATAGGAGTGTTTTGGATCTATGGCGACAAGAGGAAATAAGTTCGTTGCGTTTATTGAGGGATGATTTGGATGGTTGATACATGATGAAGAATTTTTCTTTAAGGCAAAGGTTGCATCTTTTACTGGTGCTGTTGTATGGTTTGCTGTGTGTAATGATGTTCCATGAGATGTCGTGGTCGATATTGCTGTCTTTAAGGGTCCAAATGTGCTTACTGAGCTCGGTCGAGTTTCGTAGTTTTTTGTGGCGGAAAGAGGCAGTGTGATTTCTATGTCTAGTCTTAAATTCGTTTTCTGTAAGTCCAATGTACGTCTCAGTTGTGTTATTGTCTTTGCGTTTTACAGTAGCTTGGTAAACAACGGATGACTGCAGGCAATTTCCGTTAAGTGGGCAGTTTTGTTTTGTCGGCAGTTGCATGTTTTGTAAGTGTCTTTTGTTCGCGGTGTTGTCGTTATGATGTTCTATGGTTGTTGATTATTTGTTCCATATTGTTCATGCAGCTGTAGCTGAGTTTGATGGTGTTACGGTTGAATATTTTCCTGAGTTTATGGTCCATGGGGAAGTGTTTGTCGATTAATGAAAGGAATTTGTGGCCAATGTTCGTGTAGACGTTTTGCTGAATGGAGGGTTGTACCAAAGTATATTTTGTCGAAGTCTGTTTTCCGTTTGGTAGTAGCGTCTGAGTCGAATTTTAGTGTGTATCGGTATCCGTTTTCGTCGAGTGCTTTTTGGTATGGTGCAGTTATTTGGTCAAATGATGCTTTGTCGGATGATAGTGAAGATAGACGTTTGTTGATGGCGTCGGGTATGTTCTCCGTTATGGTTGGTGGATGGTTGCTTTCGCTGTGTACGTATTGCAGAGAAGAGTTGGGTTTTGTGTAAGGGCGATATGAAAAATTGTTAAGATTGAAGGTGATGTCGAGGAAGTTGATGATTTTTTTGTTTGCTTCAATAGTTATGCGTAGTCCATTGTTGTTGAATATCCGGCATATTTCCTTTTTAATGTTCTCTGTTTCTCGTGGTGTGGTGTTTGAAATGGCAAGTCCGTCGTCTCGATAAAGTCCTATGTCTGTTGTGATGTTTTGTAGTTGAGAAAGGAGGTAGCTTCCTACGAGTTCGCATGTCTCAGCTCCGTCGAAGCTACCCATTGTGACGTCGAATGTAGAGTTATGTTTTTTTTGCCAGGGTTGTTTGTTGTGTATAAGGAATGAATTCTTAGCGTGTATAATGATGTTTTTTTCGGCGTTTGTGATGTTGTCGTAGGTTGAGGCGAAATCCAGTGCTTTGTTTAGTAGGTCTTGATTAATGGATGGATAAAAGCTTTCATATCCTTCGACATCGTAGACTTTTATCCATCCATTAATCAAGACCAATACATATATATCAAATAATCTATATATATATGTAGTGTATAACATATCAAAGTGTATAATCTATATATATATATATGTATAACATATCAAAGTGTATAACAATGTGCCGGGAGGGCACATTGTTATACACTTTGTATATATATATATATATATATATATATATATATATATATATATTATTATGGATAATATTCCTGGATAAAAGAGCGCTCAATATTCTATATATTAGAAGAGCGTAAGATAAAAGAAGTAAGTTTCACGCCGTAGGGCCTGAAGATCGCCCTACGGCGTGAAACTCTGAGTAGCGACAGCAAACAATTGTCCATTTCATTTAGTTCATTTATATATATATATATATATATATATATACATACATATATATCAAATAATCTATATATATATTATTTTGAAATTTTTTATTAAGCTTTCAACCCGGTGCTTCGAGCCTTCGTCAGAATGTAAGAATATATTATTTACAAAGATTTTGTAGGCGTTTGGAGCGTCTAATTCGTTGGTTAGTAGTTGAGTTGATATTATTGGATGGTATAAGATGCGTTGTCATGGTTTCGGGTGTATGGATTGCGTTAATGAAATTTGAGTGTTTTATTTTAGTCGTTGTGTTATTAGTTTGTTGTTTTGGTTTTGTCTTTAGTGGTGAATAGATGATGGGGATGTCAATATGTCTGTTTATTGTGTTGTTGTCTTTGCTGTACCATGTCTCTTTGAATTCTCGTGCGTGTTTTGTCTGTGCGCGTCCAAGAAGTTGCGTTTTTGTCCAGTCTGCTGGTAGTGATTTTGGGTCGCGTCGTTTGATGGCATTCTTGTGTTCAGTGAGTCTTGTTTCAATTTTCTTGGATGTTTGTCCTATGTACTGTTTGGGGCAATCTTTACATGGTATCATGTAGACCGCGTTGGTTGTGTCAAATGTCGTTGTTCGATCTTTATGTTTAGTGAAGTATGATTTGAGTTTGTGTGTTGGTTTATGTGCGATGTTTATTTTGAATGGTCGGAGTAGTCTTGATGTTATTTCTGATGTTCCGTTTATATATGGTAATGTCACTATTTTACTGGTTCGTCTGTATCTTCGTTAGGTTTTTCAGTTTGTGGTTTGTTGTGTATTTTGTTTAGTACTTTGTTGTTAAAGTTTCGTGGGTAATTGTTGTTTTTGAATGTAGAGTATAAGTAGATATTAATATAAATAGATATTTTGCTCCTTGTCATAAGGAATGTGGTTGCAAGTTTTAAAAGCTAATCATTAAACTGATTTGCATATGTCCCTAAAATGAATTGTTGTTTATAATTCAGCTTACGAAAAGGATTTAGTGTTTTATGTGTGCAATTTCTTTAAAGTTTGTCTTTCTGTTTCGTTTCACTTGTTAGAAGCCTGCCTCAGAGCTTATAAAGGATGCAGCGAGGCCAACGTTGAAGAGCAAATTGCCGAATTTTTAAAATATGCTTCAGGCAAGCAAGGTGGTTTCAGACTTAAGGTAACATGTCATTATCATAGATTGCTGGTTAAAGTATATAGATGCAATTTTTTCTTTGTTTGATTTCCTCAACTTGGATAGGGAGAACTCAATTTATTTTACTCCGTAATGTTATCGTTAAAATAGTTGTATTTTCTTGTCTGTGTAAGTTGAGAAAAATACACAATAACATTATTGGCATGTGCACTTAAAGAAAGTGAGCATGTGTCTGTTATTGTCCTTCAATTATAAGTAAAGAGAAATGGAATGGACACATATACATAATGCGTACCTTTAAAAACGTTTATTTTAGTGAAGTTATTAGATTTTTGCAAGTTTTTAATTTTGTTAACTTAAACTGCATGATTAGATTTATTATATACAATTTGCTTAGCGTGATATTAAAGAATTGTTGAATGAAATAGTATACGAATTAAGACTTATGAAGGCCAAGGTTTGTTCAATCAACCAACGCTAAGGCAAATATAACACATTAATGCCTTGATAATTCTTTATATTACTTGAAAAGCCAATTCAATAACTGTATTTTTATTTATATAAAAAAAGCAAGTGTAGATTAAATGTGAAAAAGGTGCCGTAACAATTAAAGTTTTGTTCACTTGTTTTATTTCTGGTGCGTAAGAGATGACGTTGTAGTGCGAGATAATTTTTTATATCCGACGTACGTACGTAGTGGCATTCATATAAGTGGATTTATTCGATTGCTTTTAAGTAAATAAAACTAAAAAATACTTTGATCCATATGTTTATATAAATTAAATTAAGAAGATATGCATATAGCAGACGATTCAGTTTTCCATTTAAGTGGCATCTCTTACAGACAAATATATCAATGTTGTTGTAGGTGGTAAGACATATAAAAATGATATATAGACTACCATTTTCAAATAATCATATATGTTATTTTCTTGCAGGTCCGAAAAGGAAACTTATTGGAATCGGCTTAATCAGCATTTTTGTAAATATGTATATTAAAACACGAACAGCAAAATAGGTGAATTAAAAGTTGATTATATGGAAATTAAACTTTAGTTCGTATCATTGGAAAGGCTGTTTTATGATTTCACAAACAATACATCATTAATTGTATGTTAAATGAAGTTCGAATAAACGTCAGGTAAACGTTGTATGAACGTCGGATAAACGTTGTATGAACGTTGTATAAACGTCGGCTTTAAGTTGAAATACGTTACATCCCAACGTTCGTCCTAACGTCGCCACCACGTTGCTACGAGTTCACAAAAAGACGTTCACCCAACGTTGGTCCCCGACGTTGGGCTTCATATACATGAAAAAATTTCTCAATTCTGTTTCGCTCGTATATTACAATTCCATTCAATGTTACTTTTCATAAGATGAAATTAAAATCACTTTCAAAAGAAATCAGTAGAGCACAACGGAATATATGAATATGCACCACCACCCCCCCCCAATTTACGTTCTAGTTACGCTACTGACCATGGCTTTCACACACGCAGCAAGAACAAGGTAACTACTTTTAGAAGTGTTCATATTTTTTTCCAAACACGTCTTGCAAACGGTGAATTGTAAGTTCGTTCACTAAAGAAAATTTACTTGAGCTTGCGCAATCAATTGCATTTGCTTTGCTTACTTTAGTTTAACTTTCACGCCTCTGAAACGTTTTACTATGATTGGCTCTAAGATCACTTCTTCGTTTGATTAAGCAATCAGGAGCAAATTTTTTTTAAAAAATTGCACTTTATTTCCTTTTTCCTGCATCGTGTTTCTTATTTTTTTCCACTGGTATTTACAATAAATTGCACTGCTCTTAATTAACCAATGAGAACTTAGAAATTTTTTCATGTATATTATTTAAGCGTAAATCAATAAAACCAATCCAATATTGGCTTCTGACTTTTACATGACAATGGCGATTTTAAAAAATTGACAAATGACATATTAATTTCAGTTTAACAATATTTAGCAACATTTTTACCTTTATGAAGAACGTCTTCAGCCAAATTATTTTTCTCGATCTTACGAAGAGCAGCGGCAAGTTCTTCGTACCACAACTGCTTATTTTCTCGTGATTCAAACCAAAACTTTAGCATTTCAAACCCTTGCCAGATCACGTTACGATGATTTAATTCAATTTCTTTTATTTTCGAATCTTTGACATTAAGATATATTGCCAAATTTTTCCATTTATCAGGAATTTCTTCGACAATCTCCAGCAGAATTTTGTTAATTTCTGCAAATAAACGCACATTTCAAAGCAAGTTAATAGCACTTTTCACTATGGTAGAAAATGTTGGACATCTTACATCAATTATATAGATATACATAGCATGAGACTTATTGAAATACATCAAAGGTATGTCATGTTGTTTTTAGTACAACTATGGATAACAATATATTAGTGCTTCACTAGTAATGTGTCAAAATGCTAGCACCAAATTTATGTGATCTACTTTGGAAGTTTTAACAAAGTGAGTTTTGTTACAGTGAAATTGATTCGTAACTTTTTGCAGCACTTAAACTGCATACGGTACGCAGCTATAAACTCTCAGCCAACACTAATGATTGCACAACTCAAAATAGAAATAAAGCCATTTTTTTAAAGAAATTATTTATTATTTATAACGTATCGTCTTTATAAAGGACATGATCAGACAGGTAACTAAAATGATCAATTGTGCGTTTATATTTACATATTGGAAAAGTAGTTATGAGTGTTAGATTGCAGTGAAGTGTAATGAACATGATATATATGTATATAAAAATATTATATAAAATATGAGTGAAGATATTGATATGGAGTGTGAAATGGACGCAAAACGTAATGGGATATTTAGAAAAGTTCAAGTTGGATGGAACTGCCTTGGACATTAAGTGTAGGTGTTAGATTTGAGAATAGGAGGCTTTCATGGATCATTAAGTCAGAAGTTTAAGGTGAGAATGAGATGATATTGAAGTCGTCAAATGAAGCTGTGTGACCTGATATGTTGTTGGGAGATAGGATGCTAGATTTGGTAGTGCATGATGACTTTTTTCCTGTCAGGGGCAAATTGCCAGGTGCTCTGAGATTCTGATTTGAAGAAAGCGTGTGGTTTGACCAATATACGACGCGTTACAGCGTCGACACTCAAAAAGATAGACAGCACCAGATTTCATGAACTTGAGAATCTTATACTTGAAAGGAAAGAAAGAGGAAATGTATGTAGAAGGATGAAGCGTCCTAATGTAATTTTATAATAAACTAATGTAATTTTAACGTGAGGGAAGGCAGCGTTGCAGAAGCGGTTAAGTTGGCTGCGTATTTGGAGAGAGTGTGAACCTGTGTAGGGAAGGCAGAAATAGACGAGCTTCTTTGGCACGGTGAAAATAGGCGGTTTTGAAAAAGGACATTGTTGAGGAAGAGTTGAACAGTGTTGTCAAAAAGTTGAGAGGGGAAGCAATTTGAATCAAAGTGTTTTCGAACCATCTCCATTTGGTTGTGGAAGTTTTCGTAGCTTGAGCAGTGTTGAAAGTACGGTGAATATTGGTAGAAATAAGGCAGCGTTTGTAAGTGAAGGGGATGAAGCTATGCAAATGGGTGAAGAGTCCAGTGAATGTGGGTTTCCGGTAAACGGATTTTACGAATTTTCCGTCAGAACGTGTGATATCAATGTCTAGAAAGAGAAGATTGTTATTTTGTTCGGTTTCAGATGTGAAAGTTGTGTTAAGATGTTGTTGGTTGAGAAAATAGAAGACATAGCCCTGACTGGCCATCGTAGCTACAACCGACCAAACTTCTTATATACACAACATGAAATTGACTGTCTCAACGACCTGAAAGATGACACCACCATCACCATCATGAAACCCGACAAAGGCAATGGCATAGTAATACTTAATAAAGAAGACAACGACAAGAAAATGGATGATATTCTTTCCGACATAATTAAGTTCGAACGATTTTACGAAGATCCTATTAAAATCACCCTACAACGCGAAGGTAAAGTGAAATCGCTGTTAAAAACGCTGTTAGCGTCAAACGCTATCAACAGAAACACGTATGAGGAAGTATACACAACTGGATCCCCAACAGGTATTCTGTATGGACTGCCAAAAATTCATAAATTGTCCATACCCCTCAAACACATACTCTCATCCATCAACCATTATTCTTATAACATCGCTATATTCTTTGTCCCAATGTTCTCTCCACTCACAACCACACTCTAATCATCAAAGACTCTTTTTCATCAAAGACACTTTTCGTTCAAGAACTCTTAAACAGTAACATCAACTCAAGTAATGTTGTTATGGTAAGGTTTGACGTAAATTCACTCTTTCCTAACATACCTGTGGACGAAGCTAGAGATATCAATCTCAACATCTTATTCTTTAACACTTCCTCATTTAACAATTTTTCATGTTCCTAACTACATAACCTACTTAAATTAGCTGTAAAAACTGTCATTTCATCTTTAACGGTCAAGTCTACCAACAAGTTGACGGTTTCGCAATGGGTAGCCCGTTAGGACCACTTTTTGCCAACATCTAGAACTTTATGTCACATCACAAACAAAAATGGTTAAATATTTGCCCTTTATTATTCAAACCCTTCCTGTACACACGATACGTTGATGACTGCTTTCTTCTTTTTCATTCCCCAGATCACATACCTCAGTTCCTCAGTTTTTTCAACCAAGAACATCCTAACATAAATTTTACTTCTGAAACCGAACAAAATAACCATCTCTCCTTTCTAGACATTGATATTACACGTTCTGATTGAAAATACGTAACATCCGTTTACGGGAAACCCACACTCCCGGAACTCTTCACCCACTTCCAAAGCTTTATTCCCTTCACATATAAACGCTGCCTTATCTCAACCATTATGCACCGTACTTTAAACATCTGCTCAAGCTACGAAAACGTCCACAATCAACTAGAGATGGTTCAAAAACTCTTTGATTCAAATAGTTTCCCCTCTCAACTTTTTGACAACAGTGTTCGCCTCTTTCTTGACAACGTCTTTTCTCCCAAACCACCTATTATCACAGGCTCACACTCTCTCCAAATACGCACCCAACTCAACTGCCTCTGCAACGCTGCCTTCCTTCACGTTAACATTATATATGTTATCCGTCCTTCTACACGCATTTCCTCTTTCTTTCCTTTCTAAGATAAGATTCCCAAGTGCCTAAAATCTGATGTTTTTTATATATTTAAGTGTCGATGCTGCAACGCGTCGTATGTTGGTCAAACCACACTCTATTTTCAAACCAGAATCTCAGAGCACCTGGGAATTTCGCCCCAGAGAAAAAAGTCATCAAACCCTATTTGATCCGGCATCCTATCTCACATCAACATATTAGGTCACGCAGCTTCCTTTGACGACTCCACTATCATGTAATCCTCACCTTAAACTCCTGACTCTTAATGATCCATGAAAGCCTTCTGTTCTGAAATCCAACACCTACACTGAATGTCCAAGACAGTTCCATTCCACTCGAACTTTTCAAAATATCCCAATACGTTGATATAATTTTTTCATGTATATTATTCATGTAAATCAATAAAAACATTCCAGCGCTGGCTTCTGACTATTACATGAAAATGGCGATTTTAAAAAATTGACAAATGACCTTTTAATTTCAGTTTAACAATAATTAGCAACATTTTTACCTTTATGAAGAACGTCTTCAGCCAAATTTTTTTTCCCGATCTTGCGAAGAGCAGCGGCAAGTTCTTCGTACCACAACTGCTTGTTTTCTCGTGATTCAAACCAAAACTTTAGCATTTCAAACCCTTGCCAGATCACGTTACGATGATTTAATTCAATTTCTTTTATTTTCGAATCTTTGACATTCAGATATATTGCCAATATTTTCCATTTATCAGGAATTTCTTTGACAATCTCTAGCAGAATTTTGTTAATTTCTGCAAAAAAATGCACATTTAAAAGCAAGTTAATAGCACTTTTTACTTTGGAAGAAAATGTTGGACATCTTACACAATAATATAGATATACATAGCATGACACTTTTTAAAATACATCAAAGGTATGTCATGTTGATTTCAGTACAACTATGGATAACAATATAATAGTGCTTCATTAGTAATGTGTCATAATGCAAGCACCAAATTTGTGTGATCTACTTTGGAAGTTTTATCAAAGTGAGTTTTTCTACAATGAAATTGATTCGTAATTTTTCGCAGCACTTAAACTCCATACGGTACGTAGCTATAAATTTTCAGCCAACAATAATGATTGCCCAACTCAAAATAGAAATAAAGCCATTTTTTTAAAGAAATTATTTATTATTTATAACGTATCGTCTTCATAAAAGACATCAGACCGGTAACTAAAATGATCAATTGTGCGTTTATATTTACATTTTAGAAGTGTAGCTATAAGTTTTTGATTACAGTGAGGTGTGATGAACATGATATATATCTATAGTAAAATACTATATAATATTAGTGAAGATATTGATATGGAGTGTGAAATGGACGCAAAAGGTAGTGGGATATTTAGAAAAGTTCGAGTGGGATGGAACTGCCTTGGACATTAAGTGTTGGTGTTAGATTCGAGAAGAGGAGGCTTTCATTGATCATTTAGTCAGGAGTGTAAGGTGAGGATGAGATGGTAGTGAAGTCATCAAAGGAAGCTGTGTGTCCTGATATGTTGTTGGGAGATAAGATGCTGGATTTAGTAGGGCACGATGACTGTTTTCCTCTCAAGGGCAAAATTCTCAGGTGCTCAGATATTCTCGTTTGAATATAGCGTGTGCTTTGATCAACACATGACGTGTTGCAGCGTAGACACTTAAAGAGATAAAGAACACCAAATTTCAGGAACTTGGGAATCTTAAACTTGAAAGGAAAGAAAGAGGAAATGCGTGAAGAAGGACGGATAACAAATCTAATGTTAACGTGATGAAAGGCAGCGTTGCAGGTGTGGTTAAGTTGGGTGCGTATTTGGAGAGAGTGTGAGCTTTTGTAGGGAAGGCAGAAATAGACGAGGTTCTTGGGCACGGTGATGATAGGTGGTTTGGAAGAAAAGACGTCAAAGAAGAGGCGAACAGTGTTGTCAAAAAATTGAGAGGGGAAACCATTTGAATCAAGAAATTTTCAAGCCATCTCTAGTTAATTGTGGAAGTTTCCGTAGCTTGAGCAGATGTTGAAAATACGGTGAATAACGGTAGAGATGAGGCAGTGTTTATAAGTGAGGGAGATGAAGCTATGGAAGTGGGTGAAGATTCCAGTGAATGTGGGTTTCCGGTAAATGGATGTTACAAATTTTCCGTCAGAACGTGTGATATCAATGTCTAGAAAGAGAAGATTGTTATTTTGTTCGGTTTCAGAAGTGAAAGTTATGTTAGGTCGTTGTTGGTTGAGAAAATTGAAGACATCGCTCTGTCTGGCCATCGTAGCTATGTCTGGCCATCGTAGCTACAACTGACCAAACTTCCTATATACACAACATGAAATTTACTGTCTCAACGACATGAAAGATGACACCACCATCACCATCATGAAACCCAACAAAGGCAATGGCATAGTAATACTTAATAAAGAAGACAACGACAAGAAAATTGATGATATTCTTTCGGACATAATTAAATTCGAACTACTTTACGAAGATCCTATTAAAATCACCCTACAACGCGAAGGCAAAGTGAGATCGCTATTAAAAACACTGTTAGCGTCAAACGCTATCAACACAAACACGTATGAGGAAGTAGACACCACTGGATCCCCAATAGGTATTCTATATGGACTGCCAAAAATTCATAAATTGTCCATACCCCTCAAACACATACTCTCATCCATCAACCATTATTCTTATAACATCGCTATATTCTTTGTCCCAATGCTCTCTCCACTCTCAACCACACTCTAATCATCACAGACTCTTTTTCATCAAAGACTCTTTTTCGTTCAAGAGCTCTTAAACAGTAACATCAACTCAAGTAATGTTGTTATGGTAAGGTTTGACGTAAAGTCACTCTTTACTAACATACCTGTGGACAAAACAATTGATATCATTCTTAACATCTCATTGTCTAACACGTCCTCATTTAACAATTTTTCACGTTCCTAACTACATAACCTACTTAAATTAGCTGTAAAAAACTGTCATTTCGTCTTTGACGGTCAAGTCTACCAACAAGTTGACGGTTTTGCAATGGGTAGCCCGTTAGGACCACTTTTGCCAACATCTAGATCTTTATGTCACATCACAAACAAAAATGGTTAAATAATTGCCCTTTATTATTCAAACCCTTCTTGTACACACGATACGTTCATGCCTGCTTTCTTCTTTTTCATTCCTCTGACCACATACATCTGTTCCTCAATTTTCTAAACCAACAACATCCTAACGTAACTTTCACTTCTGAAATCGAAGAAAATAACAATCTCCTCTTTCTAGACATTGATATTACACGTTCCGATTGAAAATACGTAACATCCGTTGACGGGAAACCCACATTCTCTGAACTCTTCATCCACTTCCATAGCTTCACCCCCCTCACTTATAAACACTGCCTTATCTCTACCATTGCTCACATTACTTTCAACATCTGCTCCAGCTACGAAAACGTCACAATCAACTAGAAATGGTTCGAAAACTCTTTGATTCAAATGGTTCCCCCTCTCAACTTTTTGACAACAGTGTTCAACTTCTTCTTGACAACGTCTTTTCTCTCAAACCACCTATTGTCACAGTGCCCAAGAAACTCCTCTATTTCTGCCTTCCCTACACAGGCTCACACTCTCTCCAAATACGCGACCAACTTAACCGCCTCTGCAGCGCTGCTCTCCTTCCGTTAACATTAGATTTTTTATCCGTTTATTTACACGCATTTACTCTTTCTTTCCTTTCAAGGATAAGATTCCCAAGTTTCTGAAATCTGGTGTTGTTTATCTCTTTAAGTGCCAACGCTGCAACGCGTCGCATGTTTGGCAAAACACACGCTATCTTCAAACCAAAATCTTAGAGCACCTGGGCATTTTGCCCTTGATAGGAAAACAGTCATCATGCCCTACCAAATCCGGTATCTTATCTCACATCAACATATCAGGTCACACAGCTACCTTTGACAAATTCACTATCATCTCATCCTAAACTTACACCCCGGACTTAATGATCCGTGAAGCCTCCTGATCTCACATCTAACACCTACACTGAATTTCCAAGGCAGTTCCATCCCACTCGAACTTTTCTAAATATCCCACTACGTTTTGCGTCCATTTGACACTCCATATTAATATCTTCACTCATACTTTATATAATATTTTTACATACGTATTTATCATGTTCATCACACCTTACTGTAATCTAACACTTATAAGTACACTTCTAATATATAAATAAAAACGTACATTTAATCATTTTAATTACCTGTCTGATAATGTCTTGGATAAAGACGACACGTTACAAATAATAAATAATTTCTTTAAAAACAAATGGCTTTATTTCCAATTTTATGTTTGGCAATTCTCTTCTTAACACGAATCCGTTGCAACACTGATGATGTAAACAATAATTTATTTTTGCATAAAGAATGTGTTATTATGGACTTTGCAGCAAGATAAATTCCTTAGATTTTTCAAGTATAGATTATTACTTGTATCAGTCCTCTGTAGAGTCTTTTTATTCTCCGTATTGTCAATTTTACACCACAACTAACCTATTCTAATCATACTACATTGAGCTATACATGCCCCTGCAGTGTTAAGCATACCAATGAGCGTAAAGTCTACTTACTACTATTGCTGGTGTGTAAATGTAAAGCAAATAACGATGTTGTGTTTTGTAAAATTATTGGAATGATATAAGAAAACAAGAATGCAGAGTGTTAGCATGAAAGCACGAGTGTTACAGGGAAACTTATGCTCTTCACATATTTACTATATTTGACTTGATGTGCTATAATGCTACAGTCGTTTAAGCAATAAAGTGTTTTGAAATAAGTTATGAACCCAATGCCAAATATTTGCCGTTTGATTTTTCCATTTCTTAGAACAATTTGTCGAAGCAGGTTTTAACGTGCAGCAATTTGATTTATCAGCAACCTGTATTTAGATTTATTCCAATAAAAACTGATCAGGCATTACAATCTCCCCAACTTATGATAAATCCATTACTTTTGCAAAGCATTGTAATAACCTAATAGCATTAAATTAGGTCAACAAGCGGGAGGTTACAGGAATACCAGGGAAATTATACCAAGCCTCCCAGGGGTCATGCATTGTCTATTCTACTGTAGAGTGATTATCACTTTTATGATAACATAACACTGCATGGTCATGATTATAAAACACAGTTAAGTTGTAGCTACAGAATGTTATTTTAAAAGCTAACGTTAAAATCTTTTACCTGATTTTACATAGAAGCCTAATGCAGCAATTACTACAATATCTCACTCATTGGACTGGGTGCAGTATATGAAAATAAAGGAACACCGCCCATAAAATTTTAGGGCAACGATAGAACATCAAATCTCAACGACAGCAAAGGACGTCGTTTTGGAATCTTCTAATGGAGGTACCAAAAATCCATTGTACACATTTCGCTAAGTGGAAAAAATCTTTGTAGAAAGACAAACTAACTCTTTCAATGCGACGACATAACAGGCCTTCAACCTCCTTGCCAATCTATTTAAAGGTCTCGGCTACCGTGCAATTAATACGGCTAAATTATCATTAACTGCAATAATTGCAACATTTGAGATCTTTCAAAGAAAGCAGACTGATGTGAGAATTGGAAAAAGTGATATTTGAAATAAAACCAGTTTTTCCAAAACGTAAAGAAATATAAGATGTTTGAAAAGTATTGATATGTCAGAATTTAGTAACTCTGACGCAAGAACTCGCACTTAAAAAACACAAACATAAACTAGTTATGCTGTTGTCAGCCTGTCACATATATTGTGATAAATGAGTCATAACAATCATAAATTGATTTCCAACTGTTGCAAAAACCTAAAAAACATATTTATCACTATAGAAACAAGCTAAAACTCAAGGGTCAGTATGCGTATTTTAAAGAAAAATTTTCTGTTGATTTTCACTAATTTTTATTGAAGAAAATATTAAATTTTGTGATAACATGCTTATTACAATACGTTTGTCAAAAAGTTCAATGCAAACTTCAAAAGTTGAAGTTTAAAAATCAAACAAGACTTACATTAAGTCTTGTGCATCTTAGGCTATCGTTTGCGTAAAATACTGTTGAATGTGTATGCTTTTTATCTTATTGCTTTTAGGCTATGGGCCGAATTGAAAAAAGTCGCTTTTCAATAACATCGGCATGCGTCCACTGAAGAACCAGCTGAATTTTGCAACATAGAAAGTTTATATTTAACAAATAGACAACATTTAACCGTTGTCTATACAGATTTAGATACACGGGTATGACGTCATTTGTGATAAAAACTAAAAAAGTTGCCACGAGCCACCAGGGCGAGTATTATTTCAATATTATTAGACTATTATTTCACCAAACAAACGAAAAATGGCATTTTTCTCTTCTTGAATGAACCAAAAATCATCAATACAATGTTCCAAGTCTATTTTTCTATTTCGGTTTGCTAATAAAAATGCTAAGTCAGTCGTGTGATCTTGATCTACTGTGTAAAGTTATGACTTTGAGAGTCTTATAGTCGTCTATAGTTCTGTCCACAAGCCTTCTTGTCTGCGTCATTACTTGCAATACGAATATAGATTTGGAGCCTTGTCATACTGCATGTACAGTATACTAAAATAGTTATAGCACAACGCTCAACTATAACGATATTTCACAACTACAACAAAGATGTCATGTGCACTGCAAACGGTTGTGAATTTTGGATATGACAGCCCAATTAAAATTCCAAAAGTTAAAAAACAGCAAAGCTCAAAAATAAAACAATTCACTCATAGCTCAACAAATGTCATAACATAACAAAGCAAATATGAAATCTCAGATACCATCTATCAAATTTATAGTTTAATATTGAAATGACAATTTGTCTAGTTAGGTTGAAGCAACATTGATAAAAAAAAATCATTCAATATTCATTTCTTATCTTATAAAAACGAAAAAAGCAACGACGAATCACTCTTTTCTGCGTAGTATTTGAAGTAAATTTCGAGGAATAAACTCAAATTGAAAGGAAATGTAGCTTTGAAATTCATCTGCATGGTTTCAAAAAAATCTCACGTATACTGAATTACAAGTCAGTAAAAGTAAAAATTAAAATATGTCGATCGACTTGTATTTCTCACTCTTTTGCCTATTTGCCTGTTTTGTTCTCTTCTCAGCATTTGGACATTGCAAAATCGATTCAACAATCGTAATGGAATTTGCAGAGCACCGGTATGAGTACAAAACAAGAACTCTGAAGAAGAAATATTTTCAGAGAAAGACAAATTGTCAACGTAAAGGTCGTAAATTATCCCCAGAATTTAACACGGATTCCAATGTCATTTCGCTATATTATGTATGGAAGTTTTTCCATTTAGAAGTATGAAAAGTAAATATAGACCAAGGAGCCAACGTCAAATGATATTAATTTTTAGCTAGCACTATTTTTGATATGCATAACGCAAAAAAACTTTTCATCCGAGTGAGCAACTTCAGCAAGCTTTGTTGTTCACCATTGTTTATCACGTGTAATGAAAGACTTTTCACCCTTGCACTATGTAATTGATTGAGAAAAAGACTCTCTTTACGTTGAAGACGTAAAAACATAACATTCATTTCACCTTTTTCTGATCTGATCATATATTCAAGATAAAATAATCGATTTTCCTCTTTTGTGCGCAAGTTAAACAATTGACATACATCCTCAAGTTGCTAAATACTACTAGAGCGACCAGATGGTTAAATAATTTTTGGTTCTTCGATGGACGCATGAGAAAAGCACAATTTTCGAAGTTGGCCCATGGCCGTTTCGTTTCTGACTCATAACAAGAAAGAATTAAAATTAACTTATGACTTAAAATAGACTTCTCGTTCAGTTTTCAAATCAGCATCAAAAACCTTTACACATTTCACGCATATAAAACATAAAGTGCAACCTAGTGCATAAATGGGAAAGTTGGTAAAATAAATTGCATCACACGTCAATGTTGTCATCCCTGTTGTTTATGATTTTAGGATCAAAATTATGCACTGAAATATTTCGTCCCCAAGATTTATATCTCTTGAGTTTTTACATATTGTTTAATTTTTGCATCTTTAATAATGCTAGCGAGTTAATAAAAAATATTTTAACATAAAGAAGGTAAGGTGCACATGCTCTAAGATTTGACTCTATAGCTTTCATGATGTAATTAATTATTCATGTTTGCATAAAGTGTCATTATGGACTTTACAGCGAGAAAACTCCTTAGTTCTTTAAAGAACAGGCCTTTACTCCTGTCTGTTCTCTGTAGAGTCTCTTAACTCTTCGTATTGATAATTTTATCCAACAACTAAACATATTCTAATCATACTACATACTACAAATTTACTACACTAAACTTGGTGTGCTATAGTGCTATGGTCGTTTAAACAATAAAATGTTTTCGGAACAAGATATAAGCCCCTTGCAAAATATTTGCTGTTTCCTTTTTCTATTTCTTAGAACCATTTGACTAAGTAAGAATTATTGTGCAGCAACCTGGTTTGTCAGCAACCTGTATTTAGAATCAACCCAATGAAAAACTGATCATCCATGGCAATCTCCCTATTTTATAAAAGCCACTATTTTTGCAAAGCATTCCAAAAACCTAATAGCATTAAATAATGTCTGCAAACCGGAGGTTGAAGGAATATTAGGAAAATTAAACCTAGCATCCCAGGTGTCATTTATTGTCAATTTTACTATATAGTGTTTTAAAATTGAAAAACAACAACATTAAGAAATGACTTGGAAATGTAATGCTTAAATAACACTGCCTAGTCATGATTCGAAATTACAGTTGAGTCTTTGTTACAGAATGTTGAGTTTTACACCTGATTTCACATAGAAACTCAAATGCAGTGATTACTACAGTGTCTTACTCACTGGAGTGAGTGGGAGTTTGAAAATGAATCTAATCTTCGAACAATATAAATATTTAGAATTACAAAGACTGTGAAGATGTGCATGGGCTGTTTGATATCATTTATCCAACAAAGGAATGTCTCGTTCTACAAATATAACCGAAAATAACACAGCCCATAAAAAAATAAGGACTACTTGTTTGTCTATTTTCAAGGCAAATATAGAACGTTACAACATCTTAACAATATCAAAAGACATCGTTTTGGAATCTTAAAGGCAGAGGTGTAACTAGAACGTTATCTAAAGTGGGGAGGGTGTATAAACATATATTCAGTTGATCCATACTGATTTCTTTTAAAATTCAATTCCCTTTTGAAATAAATCAGTAGGGCACATTGGAATATAAGAATATGCACCCCCAATTAACGTTCAAGTTACGCCTCTTCTTAAAGGGAATCTTATACTTTATATATTTCGCTAAGTAGAAAAGAATCTACGTAAAAAAACAGAAATTAAGCCAGCTTTGCCAAATGTAAAGTAATATGCAATGTTAGAGAGGTACTGACTGCCAGAATTTAGTAACCCTAACGTCAGAACTGTAACTGAAACAACATACACATAAACTGGTTATGCTTCTTTTTCTTTATATGGGAGCAAAGATGCTTAACCACTTATAAGTTTTATAGAGAACTAGTGTCAGATCAGGAAAAATGTATTCACTGCTGGAAACAAAGTAAAACACACTTGGTCGTTGCGTGTATCAGCACAAGAAATTATTTGTTTATTTGGGTAAGTTCTTATTTACGTGTTAACTAAATAATATAATTTTACAATTTTCTGATTGATGGCTTCGTTTATGAGATAAATCCGTTTCTTTTCTCAAAATGGGCCATAATGGAGAAAAATTGCTGCGCGTTCAATTTCCTTGATGAGAGCTTGAATCGAGAAGTATGTGACGTAACATAAGGACAGGAAGTTTTGTGAAGTGTGATTAATGCTATAATTTCTACTTAATCTACCATGGCTCTGCATTAAAATGCCTGATAGATGTGCAGTTTTCGGCTGTTCAAACCAAGCAAATTCTGCGGAAGGAGTTTGTCTTTATCGTATACCATTTTTCGGTGATGAGCGTCCTGATGCGAAGCAAAGACATAAAATCTGGTTGACTTTGTTGCAAGAAAACGTGCTTAGTGGACACCGACTAAGTATTCGGCTGTTTGTTTGTTTTACTTTTGATGGTGATGGCAAAGTAATTTGGGCAAAGTTCAAATCTTTCCTGAGGCACATAGTAGACAAGCACACCAATTTGGATAATCCACTGTTTTTAAGTTGTTTTCATGGACCTGATATTAAACAAACGGAATATTTGTTTGAAGGTTTGTGAAGGCATTATTTAAAGATAACTTTCCTAACAGTTTATCATCATTCTTTGTTGTAATGTTTAAGGTGCAGTTGCTCATGAAAAGCTTTGTGCTAAATTGTTAAACCCACAACTGATGAAGTCAATTCACCAGGCTTCACCAGTTGCTCAAACAAGTTGTTTGGAAGGATTCCATTCTGTCCTGAAACATTTTGCTACAAAAAATATTCATTATTCGTATGTTGGAATGTATTGCAGGTGGGCATTATCAAATTCACAAAATCTTTGAAAGTAATGTCCCCGCCACCATTGGATGTCATTCTGCAAAATGAACCCAGAGCTAAGGTGTTACTAAAACAGGTCCGTCGAAAAGGCATTGTAGTCAATGAAGCCAGCAGCTAGCAGTGTGCCATTCAGCCGAAAGTCAAAGTCAAAAGTGGCAGTTTCAAAAGAAAAAGTCAGCCGAAATGTTTTATTTGGAAAAAGCAAATAAAAGGTCATAAACATGTGCCAGATTGCCCGAAAAATAGGAAAACTTAATTTTCACATCACTCATTTATTTCATTTTCTTCGTACCTCTAAATTCCGACTTTTTATCATTAAGTTTTGATCTTATTGCATGGTATGCAGATGCTGGTAATGGTCTTCTTTCTTCTCCTAAGCATCCATAAATCATAGATATGAATTTTCTGTACGCAACACATCGTAAAAACCTGAATATAAAGCCTAATTGTTACAATAAATTATACTTAAATACTGCGAAATAACATAATATGCTATCATACATGTTTTCAGATCCTGTTTCGCTGTATCGTCTTTGTTCTCTGTTTTTGTATTTCTTAGCATCTATTTTTAGCAACCACTTTTCCAAACAAACTGGTCTGAAATCTGGGTGTAGAGTGACACAACATGCAACAGCTGGCAGATCTGCCAGAACTGACTGTTGTGTTAAGATTTCAGCTACAGACTTAAGTTCTTGGCAGCACCAGGCCTATAGAAGATTCTGGAGAAGTGAAACTTGACACAAACCACACTTGCACCTGATCAATAAAGAAAATCACATTAAAAAATTGTAATCGAGCATCTTTTAACAATTTTTTCCTCAAAATCAACTAAAAAAGCGAGGGCAATCTTGAATAGGTGCATGCCTAGAATCTTGAACGCTTATGTATATATTTCATAACTTGAACTCAGAATTGAAATTCATTTCATAAGTTGAATTAAAATTACAAATTTTTTTACTCACCAAGACATCAACTCAACTGTGTGATCAAGTCTTTCTTGTAGCAATTCAAGTTGCTTTTTATGTTCATTTGACACTTCAACGTAGTCTTCGTACCATGCTTGTTCGGCCATTGGTTCATCAGCGTAAAGATCGGACTCGGACTCTCCGTGATTTTCATCTATTGTATTATATACCTGGTCATTAATGTTCCTTGTTTCATCTTCGATGACATAACCGGGAATATAATCATACTCCGAATCACATTGCAAACTATGAGAGCTTTCCGAATCAGAATTCAACTCCGCCATCTAATTGTTGATAACAAGCGCTTGACTTGTTCCTTATGTTACGTCACAGAGACTTGATCCAGGCCCTATGCCAATCATCAACTTTTATTGTCAAATTTCATATTTGTTCAATAATAATTCGAAAACAACGCAGCGCATGAAAAATTGTAATATAATTTTCAGATTACTTTTAAAGAACCAATATGAAAGCGCTTTAAAAAAAATTGTGAGATATGCACTTTAAAATTATCATGCATCTACGTAGTGACGTAGCTGATGAAGAGTTGGAGTTAAAAAATTGAGCAAGACATTGTAGTGTTTTATATTTCATTTATGTGTATCTTACCACTGCCTAGATAGTACAAGTTAACTCCTTTTATATATTTAGCTTTATAACAATTAACATAACTAATAACGTAAATCCTATTAAATTAACATAAATTAATAAACATAACATTCCCTCCGGCACAATTCTAATAGTTCTTTAGCTAACTTGTAGTGTTATTTTCCTAAAAGTTCGGGATTGATTACGATCTATCAAAAGAAACTATATTTCATCAATTAAACGTTTTTGGTTTCGTGCGATTACGCAGAGGATACCGGCAATTGTTTGATACCTGTTCACTGTCATTACAACTACCGGGCTCTTTGGTTATCTTGTCAGGTAAGGTCTGTACCTGTGGTAGAGGCGTGGTTTTCAAGGTCATGGTGGTACTTACAGTTGGTTCTTTGAATATCTCTTGGTTGATATGTTTAGACACTGTATTTTCATCGAGCACCAAAATTTTTTTTTCTCCAAATTGGAGGGATATTTCTCAGCATCATGGATTAGAGTCTTACCATCTGGAACTGTTGATCCCGCCAGACTTCGCAATTGATCAATATGTCGTTTCCACAATACATCGTCCACTAACACTCGATACGTAACTGGGCTTAACTTCATTTGAATTACTCCCTGTATCCAACGATCTCTTCTTGCTCTATAATCTTTTACCATACGTGGTACGATATCCTAACAAAAATTTTGCTAATTTCTCTCCAGTAGATCCTTCTTCATTCTTACGAATCTTCATGGAGTCTTTAAATGTTCTCACTGCTCTTTCCGCTTCCCCATTTGAAGCAGGGTGGTACGGTGAAGATAAGTGCATTTGAATTCCATTGCCTTTTAGAAAATCTTTCATTTCCTGCGCAACAAATT
Source organism: Xenia sp. Carnegie-2017 (assembly GCF_021976095.1). NCBI lineage: Eukaryota > Metazoa > Cnidaria > Anthozoa > Malacalcyonacea > Xeniidae > Xenia > Xenia sp. Carnegie-2017. The sequence continues at coordinate 2,749,460 of NW_025813504.1, read as the reverse complement.
GTGGACCATTGTCCGACACCATCTCTTCCGGTCGACCATGAACTGAAAATAAAGATCTTAATGCTTGTATTGTTGCCGCAGCGGTGGTTGTTGACATAGATATAACCTCCATCCATTTAGACTTAGCATCTACCACTATTAAATACATGCCACCCTCGACTGGACCTGCAAAGTCGACATGATTTCTTTGCCATGGACGTACAGGCCAAATCCATGGATTATTTACTTTAAGTGGAGATTTACAGCGATTAAATTGACAACTGGTGCAATCTCTCACAGTCTGTTCAATGTTTTGGTCTAATGTTGACCACCACACATGTAAACGTGCTAAAGATTTCATCCGCACCATTCCTGGATGATTTATATGCAACTCCGACAACACCACTCCTTGATATTTGGTTGGAATTACCACTCGGGTTCCTCTCAATAGGCATACTTCTTCTACAGTAAACTCGTCTTGCTTTGTAAAGAAATATTGTAGTTCCTCTGGTAACTTTCCTTCTGGCCAACCATGTAACAGATAGTATACTACACGAGACAATATTGAATCTTTTTGCGTAGCTTCTCTAATCATACTTACTGAAACAGGTGACCGCTTCAGTTGAACGCTGTTTACTGCCGCTGCCTCTTCCTCCCATTCGTCCGGTTCTTCAACACTTTTCCTAGGTAACCGGGACAGCGCATCAACATTCGCATTGTTCTTTGAAGTTCGGTATTCAATATCATACTGATATGCACCCAGTTGAATCGCCCATCTCTGCAAGCGGGAGACTGCCAAGACAGGAACACCCCGTTTAGGTCCCAGTATCATAGTAAGCGGCTTATGATCTGTGATTAAAGAAAAACGTCTTCCATACACATACTGATGAAACTTCTTCAATCCAAAAATAATTGCAAGGGCCTCTTTCTCGATCATAGAATAGTTTTGCTCACTAGAAGAAAGTGTTGTCGAGGCATAAGCTATTGGTTGTTCTTCTCCTTCGTACGATACATTTGATAGAACAGCACCTATTCCACACGATGAGGCATCTGTCGCTAATCTCACGTGTTTCTTGGGGTCGTAATGTGTTAATACTGGTGCCGTTTCCAATAGGACTTTTAAAGTCTCAAAGCATTTCTGACATTCTTCCGACCATTTCCAAGTAACTTCTTGTGACAGTAAACAATTCAGAGGATTAACCAACTTTGCCATATTTGGAATAAACTTACGATAATAGTTCACTAGCCCCAGAAATGACTTCAATTCTGTTGGATTTTCAGGAGTTGGTATCTCCCTTATAGCTTGAACTTTACGAGGCGATGGATGGATTCCTTGTCGATCCACGACAAATGCGGAATATTCCACTGAAGGTTGCATAAAAACGCACTTTGATTTCTTCAATTTATTCCCATATTTTGAAGACGTTTCAGTGCTCTCTCAAGATTCCGCAAATGTTCTTCATCATTTTTACCCGTAATTATCAAATCATCAAGTATACCATCTACTCCCTGTAAACCATTCAAAACCATATCCATCGTTCTTTGAAAAATAGCTGGGCTAGCTGCAACTCCAAATGGCAGTCTTGTATACCTATACAAACCCAAATGTGTGTTAATTGTAACATAACGTTGTGATTCTTCGTCCAAAACGACTTGCTGATATGCTGCCGACAGATCTATCTTTGAAAATTTCTCGCCTCCTCGTAGCTTTGTAAACAGTTCTTCAGCTGTCGGCATTGGATATTCTTGAGCGTCTAGACTTTGGTTAATGGTCACTTTATAATCGCCACAAATCCGTACACTACCATCAGGTTTCAACACTGGCACGATTGGCGTCGCCCAATCTGAAAACTCTACCTTTTCCAGGACCCCAAGTTTCTCTAAACGGTAGATTTCTTCCTTTACCTTGTCTTTCAGCGCAAACGGGACTGATCTAGGTTTAAAAACTTTGGATTTGAGTTTCGTTTCATGTATATATGTGCCTTAACTCCTTTTACTGTCCCCAACGAATTGTCAAATAAGGACGCATATTGAATTATTAATTGCTCCACATTTTTGACAGGTTTTGCCACTACTTGTTTTATTTGACTCCAGTTAAGCTTTAAAATTGCCAGCCAATTTCGTCCCAACAACACAGGACCTTTATTTTGAGTTATTACAATTGGTAACTTAGCTTTTTGTTTTCCATGTTCCACGCAAACGTCTACTTCTCCCATCACTGGAACTTCATGCCCAGAATAACTTTGCAGTCTAACGTTGGACTTGCGTATGCATTTTGCAGACAATACATTTCTCCACACATTTTCTGGCATAATTGATACCGCAGCTCCCGTGTCCACTTCCATCTTTACTGACTTTCCATCCATTAGGACTAATACTTCCATCTCTTTACATTTCTTTCTCGAATCAGTTAATGTAAACACCGGCCATGTTTTCATATCTTCTTCTTGGCTTTCGCTGTCACTGTCAACGTTGCTATGTGTTTTAAAGTTGTGAATTTCGCTGGATTTTTTTTTTTCTTTTCTTAGCATCTTCCCTTCTCGACTTTTCACTTTTTGTATTCTTCATGTTGTTGCCATCTCTCCTGGGACACTTCTTTACTATATCTCCATAATTTTGACAACCGTGACATTTGGACTTCCGAAAATAACACTTATCGGGAGAATGATTTTTCTTACCACAGCGAAAACACTCGAGGGATGCTGTTTGCACTCGGTTCAGTAATTCTCCGTGTAACGCTGATGTTTCTCTCTTCGTTAATTCAGCCGCACAAGCTTTTTCTACCGCAGACTTTAAAGTCAAATCAACTTCGCCTAGTAGCTTACGTTGAATCGATCGATCTTGCAATCCACAAACAAATCGATCTCGAATTGCTTCGTCTCGATAACTCCCAAATTCACATGTTTCTGCTAATCTCTGCAATTTGGCAAGATATTCCCTAATCGATTCCGCTTGTCCTTGCTCAGCCTTGTGGAACTTATATCGTTCAGCAATAACTATTGGTTTTGGCTCAAGAGGTTGTGTTAAAGTTTCTACAATTTGGTTATATGTAAGTTCTTTTGGTCTTCTTGGTGCTGTAATTGATCTTAACAACGCATACATCTTACTACCCATAAAGGTAAGTATGCTCGAGGCTTGCTTTTCTATTGGTACATTATTTACTTCGAAGAATATTTCAAGCCGCTCAACGTACTGCTTCCAATCTGTACTCGTTGAATATTCTTCCATATGTCCCATAAAGGGCACATTAAAACCAACATTTGTCTGTGTACTTTGGGCTTCTTCGTCCATCAGAATCCCATCTTTGTCGCCAACTGTAGTGTTTTATATTTCATTTATGTGTATTTTACCACTGCCTAGATAGTACAAGTTAACTCCTTTTATATATTTAGCTTTATAACAATTAACATAACTAATAACGTAAATCCTATTAAATTAACATAAGTTTAATAAACATAACAGACATACCTTAAATTGAAGTTATAGATTTTAATTCTACTCGTCATCATGATATGACATGCTTTTTCATACATCTATGTAATACAACAACAATAACACCCAGGGGCGGATCTAGAGTATGTCAAATCCGTCGCGCGACTGATGTTTGAAATTCAAAAATTACCTATTCATATTAATTAAAAATTCCTTAATTATTCTTACTTTACTATCGCATTTACTTCGTGATAAAAATCCAGCTTTATTTATTATTGAAAACTAATGACTAATGCAATGAATATCTCGTTGTAATCAGATCAGTTGAATATTAATTGACCTGGAATAACCGACTGATAAGCGGGGTGGCTTGACTGGTTCGACGGATAAAGGAGTCTATGAACGCCAAAAACGCTTATTTTATTGGTCAATGGCCAGATCAGTAGACAGTCTGGAATGGTCTCGACTGATAATAGGAGTGGCCTGTCGTATAAGAGAGTCCAATTGCTATCTTACAATTGGTTTATTTGAATTTTTGTTTTATTGTGATTGGTTAGACGGATTTCGACTGATAGCCAACTGAGCTAACATAGTCAAGCGTGGTGTCTGAATTGAATGTTTAATCGTTTCATAGTAATTTTTATAAGCATGATAGAAACTAAACTACAATCAGATGGAATTTATGGAAATCTTTTACAAATTCATATATTGACATGAATGCTGCTGTCCAAACTGTGAATTTTTTCAAGAGGGTGAAAAATTGTAAATGCTTGGCAAAGACGATCTCGCGAGAGACATTTCAGTCATTGATGTACAAAAGAAAGCCAACATTGTTTTGAGTTTTATCAGCAGAAATTTACATCCAAAATCGTAAGTAAAGGACAAGTGAAGTGTATGCATGAATGTAATATAGCAAAGTCAATTTATGCGAGTGTGTGATGCGATTTATGTCAATATGGCGTATGGTAAGCAGATTGATGCTTCTAAAATTGTTGTTGCTAAAGGACTTTTAGCTATGATTTCTTTAGTGCTTGGGGAATCGTAGCCGTTATATGGCAGCGAAATCCTACATTCCTGCAATTATATTTCAATGGACAAAAAATCTGTAGCAATAAGGCGCTATACTATTATTTATTTTATCATAAACAAATGTTTGGGTCAGTTTATGATCATTGATCATTCAATCATTGGACAGTTATACTACATATTGTTTAAGATTTGAGAAAACTAACATTGATTACATGAGAAGCTGTTTACTATAACCTGTGATTTTGAGTCTTCTGATCCATGAAGCTTTTTATTTTGACAATTTGACTGGAATGGTATTAAACCTGAGTATTTCACATACATGAAATAATGTCCCATGTCACATATTGTCTCCCTTTTCTAACTAAACACCTCATGTAGAGATGTAAAGGTGTGTTAATCTACCGCTTATACCAGATTGTTAGCCATAAGTTCCAAAGGGCTATTGATCTATGAAAAGCATTTTCTATAAATTAACAATATTTTTCTATGTATTTAAATAAACCTTGAAATTTGGCAAAACAGCAAAGTATTTTTTATGATCACTTGGTAATTTTTCTGATGATCATTAAAATTTCTAAACTAAATTATTTCAGATTTACATTTAAATGAGCTTTGATCATATGAAAAGATATTTATCATAACCAGTAAGCATGACACATGAACCAAGTTTAACATTCATGTAATTATATAATTAAAGACATGTTGGTTACATTCTGTTTGTATTTGCAAATACAATGCTACTAGTGATTGCTATATAGCACACCTTGCAGAAGATAATAGTGTAGTGAAATGCCTAATAAACATTAATATCAATAAGCTGTCCTTAATTGCATAATTATACTTTGAAAATTTTTGCTTAATCTTATGGAGAAAAAAATTTTGAGTTTTTTGTCAAAAAGTGAATTTGCTGGCACTGATGTGGAGATGGGTAAAGGGTTACTTACAGGAGATAATAGTCTAGTGAAATGCCTGATAAACATTTATGGCATTAAGCTGTCCTTAACTGCAAATTTTCACTCTGTTTTTGAATAGCATTTTTGTAAAATAAATTTTACGTTCCTAGACATGCTAATGAGCCATATATTTGCCATGATAATAAGCCTAAATATTTGGCAAAACATTCAAGTATTGTTCACTTCATTTTTTTTTTGAAAATAACGTAAGCAAAATGTGTTGTATTTACGCAAAATCGATGCCCACAAAATACATTTTGTATTGCTCTAAAACGATGAAACTGGCATTTTCAAGTCTGTGAAATTAAAAATTTCTCAGGGGAGAATGCGTTAGAGCCCCCCCCCCCAGGTGCGGAGCGCTTCCGACGTTTTATGACTGATGTTTAAAAAATGCTAGATCTGCCCCTGATAACACCCGTGCATCTTCGTATATGGTTTGCGTTAAATAATTATAAGTTGGTTAAACTAAATTGTTTCAAGCGTAAATGTTGTCATGCCAGTATTTACTGTCTTAAGATCAAAATTATGCACGGAAGTATTTTTCTCCAAAGCTTTATGTCTTCTAAATTTTTATATTGTTTTTTAATTTGTTATACGTTTAATATTGTGCGTTAACAAAAAATTGCAGCATAAAGAATGTAACGCAAATATATTCTAAGACTTGAATCGCACTACATACGGGAAACTACTTGGTTTCGGCGAAGAGTTATTTGTGGGATAGATTATTTATGTAGTCAAAATGATTATTTTTAAATTTGGTTTAAAATAGTTGTGATATGAAAATTGTCAATAAAGAATACAATTTAATTAATTTTTTTGTTCCATATTTTTACCTATAGTACTGTATCTTCTTTTTTGGAAGGAATGAAGAAAAGTGAGGCTCTGGATGTGCTTTACGTTTCAGGTTTCGTGTATAAAAGTTATTATAATCATTGCTTGTTTTTTAAATTATCTTAATGTCACAATTGTAACATGTGTTTTTTAAAATACTACAACCTAAAAAAGAACAACAAAATTTGCAACGTTTCGCCTTATCTGTGATTGCAAAATGTTCTAACAGCTTAGTTTTATAACATTGAATAATATTTATAAAGAAAAGTTAAAGAATGTTTAAAGAATCAATGGAATCATTTTCATCTAGATTCAAAGTATTTTCACGATTTACCCTCTTTTTGACATTAAAGAGTTCATGTAATAAAGCCTCAAATTTGTATATTTACCTTCTAATAAAATAAGCATACCTTTTATTTTCCCCTTATAAACGTGTAAATTTGAAGGGAATTCGGCATCAGCAGTATCACCAGACTTTGTTTCTTTAAAAAAGATATAACAGTAGAGCTGGTAAACCATAGCGTAAAATAGAAGGGTGTTTTTTATGATAAATATGTTTATAGGTGAAGACTGAGTTAACTAGAGTTTATAAAGTTTACTGGATTAAATAAAAACTCAAGAATCAATTCCTCAAGTAAATTATTTGAATTTAGTTTTACGTTCCTTCCAAGAACAAAGATATATATCAATCTAGGTTTTTAAAGTAATAAATGACTTTTTAAAATCCAAGTATTGTAAATCTGGTATTTTTCTTGAAATATTCAAAATAAAAAAACCGAAAAAATGTTAAACTTTAATTATGTTTTAATTTTTGCTTAAGTCTTCTATCCAGCCTTTTAGCTATGACAAAAAGCAAGAACAATTTTAAATAGAGTATTTGAGATTTTCTTTAAAGCATATGTAAATAAAACATAAAATGGAAAGAAAACGATGACCAGTTTACCAAAAAAAAATTTCAGTTGCATTATATATGGAAGTTTCTCCGTTTAGAAGTATGAAAAGTAAATATAGATCAAGGAGCCAAGGACAAATAATATTAATTTTTAGTTAGCACTATTTTTGATAGGCATAATGCAAAAAATTTGTCATCCGAGTGAGCAACTTCAGCAAGCTTTGTTGTTCACCATTAATTATCACGTGAAGTAAAAGACTTTTTACCCTTACGCTATATAATTGATGAAGAGAAAGACTCTCTTTGCATGTATTAAAGTTGTCAATAAAGAATGTAATTTAAATAAGATTTTTTGTTCCATATTTTTACCTATGGATCTGTATCCTTTTTTTTTTGGAAGAAATGAGGAAAAATGAGGCTTTGGATGTGCTTTACGTTTCAGGTTTCGAATATAAAATTTATTATAATCATTGCTAGTTTTTTAAATTATCTTAATGTCACAATTGAAACATGTGTTATTTGAAATACTACAACCTAAAAATAACACCAAAATTTAAAACCTTTCGCGTCATCTGTGATTGCAAAATGTTGTAAGAGCTTAGTTTTATAACATTGAACAATATTTATTAACAAAAGTTAAAGAATGTTTAAATAATCAATGGAATCAATTTGATCTAGATTCAAAGTGTTTTCACGATTTACCGTCTTTTTTGACATTAAAGAGTTCATGTAATGAAGCCCCAAATTTGTATATTTACCTTCTAATAAAATAAGCATACCTTTTATTTTCTCCATATGAACGTCTAAATTTGAAGGGGATGCAGCATTAGCAGTATCACCAGACTTGATTTCTTTAAAAAAGATATAAAAGTAGAGCTGGTGAACTATAGCGTAAAATAGAAGGGTGTTTTTTATGATAAATATTTTTCTAGATGAAAACTGAGTTAACTGGAGTTTATAAAGTTTACTGGATTAAATAAAAAAAAACCCAAGAATCAATTCTTCAAGTAAATTATTTGAATTTAGTTATACGTTCCTTCCATGAACAAAGATATATATCAATCTAGGTTTTTAAAGTAATAAATAACTTTATATAATCCAAGGATTGTGAATCTGGTATTTTTCTTAAAATATTCAAAATAAAAAAATTAAAAAAAATGTTAAACTTTATTTATGTTTTAATTTTTGCTTAAGTCTTCTATCCAGCCTTCTAGCTATGACAAAAGCAAAAACAATTTTAAATAGAGTACTGGAGATTTTCTTTAAAGCATACGTAAATAAAGCATAAGATGGAAAGAAAACAATGAACAGTTTACCAAAAACAAATTTCAGTTGCATTATATATTGATGTTTCTCCATTTAGAAGTATGAAAAGTAAATATAGACCAAGGAGCCAAGGTCAAATGATATTAATTTTTAGTTAGCACAATTTTTGATATACATAACGCAAACAACTTGTTATCCAAGTAAGCAAATTTAGCAAGCTTTGTTGTTTACCATTTTTTATCAAGTGTAGTGAAAATTTCACCCTTATGCAATTTAATTGATTGAGAGAAGACTCTCTTTGTGTATATTAAAATTGTCAATAAAGAATGCAATTGAATTAATTTTTTTGTTCCATATTTTTACGTATAGAACTGTATCTTTTTTTTTGGGAAGGAATGAGGAAAAGTGACACTCTGGATGTGCTTGACGTTTCAGGTTTCGTGTATAAACTTTATTATAATCATTGCCTGTTTTTTAAATTATCTTAATGTTACAATTGTAACATGTGTTATTTGAAATATTACAACCTAAAAATAACACCGAAATTTACAATGTTTCGCGTCATCTGTGATTGCAAAATGTTCTAACAGCTTAGATTTATAACATTGAACAATATTTATAAACAAAAGTTAAAGAATGTTTGAAGAATCAATGGAATAAATTTGATCCAGATTCAAAGTGTTTTCACGATTTACCGTCTTTTTTGACATTAAAGAGTTCATGTAATGAAGCCCCAAATTTGTATATTTACCTTCTAATAAAATAAGCATACCTTTTATTTTCTCCATATGAACGTCTAAATTTGAAGGGATGCAGCATTAGCAGTATCACCAGACTTGATTTCTTTAAAAAAGATATAAAAGTAGAGCTGGTGAACTATAGCGTAAAATAGAAGGGTGTTTTTTATGATAAATATTTTTCTAGATGAAAACTGAGTTAACTGGAGTTTATAAAGTTTACTGGATTAAATAAAAACCCAAGAATCAATTCTTCAAGTAAATTATTTGAATTTAGTTATACGTTCCTTCCATGAACAAAGATATATATCAATCTAGGTTTTTAAAGTAATAAATAACTTTATATAATCCAAGGATTGTGAATCTGGTATTTTTCTTAAAATATTCAAAATAAAAAATTAAAAAATGTTAAACTTTATTTATGTTTTAATTTTTGCTTAAGTCTTCTATCCAGCCTTCTAGCTATGACAAAAAGCAAAACAATTTTAAATAGAGTACTGGAGATTTTCTTTAAAGCATACGTAAATAAAGCATAAGATGGAAAGAAAACAATGAACAGTTTACCAAAAACAAATTTCAGTTGCATTATATATTGATGTTTCTCCATTTAGAAGTATGAAAAGTAAATATAGACCAAGGAGCCAAGGTCAAATGATATTAATTTTTAGTTAGCACAATTTTTGATATACATAACGCAAACAACTTGTTATCCAAGTAAGCAAATTTAGCAAGCTTTGTTGTTTACCATTTTTTATCAAGTGTAGTGAAAATTTCACCCTTATGCAATTTAATTGATTGAGAGAAGACTCTCTTTGTGTATATTAAAATTGTCAATAAAGAATGCAATTGAATTAATTTTTTTGTTCCATATTTTTACGTATAGAACTGTATCTTTTTTTTTGGGAAGGAATGAGGAAAAGTGACACTCTGGATGTGCTTGACGTTTCAGGTTTCGTGTATAAACTTTATTATAATCATTGCCTGTTTTTTAAATTATCTTAATGTTACAATTGTAACATGTGTTATTTGAAATATTACAACCTAAAAATAACACCGAAATTTACAATGTTTCGCGTCATCTGTGATTGCAAAATGTTCTAACAGCTTAGATTTATAACATTGAACAATATTTATAAACAAAAGTTAAAGAATGTTTGAAGAATCAATGGAATAAATTTGATCCAGATTCAAAGTGTTTTCACGATTTACCGTCTTTTTTGACATTAAAGAGTTCATGTAATGAAGCCCCAAATTTGTATATTTACCTTCTAATAAAATAAGCATACCTTTTATTTTCTCCATATGAACGTCTAAATTTGAAGGGGATGCAGCATTAGCAGTATCACCAGACTTGATTTCTTTAAAAAAGATATAAAAGTAGAGCTGGTGAACTATAGCGTAAAATAGAAGGGTGTTTTTTATGATAAATATTTTTCTAGATGAAAACTGAGTTAACTGGAGTTTATAAAGTTTACTGGATTAAATAAAAAAAAACCCAAGAATCAATTCTTCAAGTAAATTATTTGAATTTAGTTATACGTTCCTTCCATGAACAAAGATATATATCAATCTAGGTTTTTAAAGTAATAAATAACTTTATATAATCCAAGGATTGTGAATCTGGTATTTTTCTTAAAATATTCAAAATAAAAAATTTAAAAAAAATGTTAAACTTTATTTATGTTTTAATTTTTGCTTAAGTCTTCTATCCAGCCTTCTAGCTATGACAAAAAGCAAAACAATTTTAAATAGAGTACTGGAGATTTTCTTTAAAGCATACGTAAATAAAGCATAAGATGGAAAGAAAACAATGAACAGTTTACCAAAAACAAATTTCAGTTGCATTATATATTGATGTTTCTCCATTTAGAAGTATGAAAAGTAAATATAGACCAAGGAGCCAAGGTCAAATGATATTAATTTTTAGTTAGCACAATTTTTGATATACATAACGCAAACAACTTGTTATCCAAGTAAGCAAATTTAGCAAGCTTTGTTGTTTACCATTTTTTATCAAGTGTAGTGAAAATTTCACCCTTATGCAATTTAATTGATTGAGAGAAGACTCTCTTTGTGTATATTAAAATTGTCAATAAAGAATGCAATTGAATTAATTTTTTTGTTCCATATTTTTACGTATAGAACTGTATCTTTTTTGGGAAGGAATGAGGAAAAGTGACACTCTGGATGTGCTTGACGTTTCAGGTTTCGTGTATAAACTTTATTATAATCATTGCCTGTTTTTTAAATTATCTTAATGTTACAATTGTAACATGTGTTATTTGAAATATTACAACCTAAAAATAACACCGAAATTTACAATGTTTCGCGTCATCTGTGATTGCAAAATGTTCTAACAGCTTAGATTTATAACATTGAACAATATTTATAAACAAAAGTTAAAGAATGTTTGAAGAATCAATGGAATAAATTTGATCCAGATTCAAAGTGTTTTCACGATTTACCGTCTTTTTTGACATTAAAGAGTTCATGTAATGAAGCCCCAAATTTGTATATTTACCTTCTAATAAAATAAGCATACCTTTTATTTTCTCCATATGAACGTCTAAATTTGAAGGGATGCAGCATTAGCAGTATCACCAGACTTGATTTCTTTAAAAAAGATATAAAAGTAGAGCTGGTGAACTATAGCGTAAAATAGAAGGGTGTTTTTTATGATAAATATTTTTCTAGATGAAAACTGAGTTAACTGGAGTTTATAAAGTTTACTGGATTAAATAAAAAAAAACCCAAGAATCAATTCTTCAAGTAAATTATTTGAATTTAGTTATACGTTCCTTCCATGAACAAAGATATATATCAATCTAGGTTTTTAAAGTAATAAATAACTTTATATAATCCAAGGATTGTGAATCTGGTATTTTTCTTAAAATATTCAAAATAAAAAAATTAAAAAAAATGTTAAACTTTATTTATGTTTTAATTTTTGCTTAAGTCTTCTATCCAGCCTTCTAGCTATGACAAAAAGCAAAAACAATTTTAAATAGAGTACTGGAGATTTTCTTTAAAGCATACGTAAATAAAGCATAAGATGGAAAGAAAACAATGAACAGTTTACCAAAAACAAATTTCAGTTGCATTATATATTGATGTTTCTCCATTTAGAAGTATGAAAAGTAAATATAGACCAAGGAGCCAAGGTCAAATGATATTAATTTTTAGTTAGCACAATTTTTGATATACATAACGCAAACAACTTGTTATCCAAGTAAGCAAATTTAGCAAGCTTTGTTGTTTACCATTTTTTATCAAGTGTAGTGAAAATTTCACCCTTATGCAATTTAATTGATTGAGAGAAGACTCTCTTTGTGTATATTAAAATTGTCAATAAAGAATGCAATTGAATTAATTTTTTGTTCCATATTTTACGTATAGAACTGTATCTTTTTTGGGAAGGAATGAGGAAAAGTGACACTCTGGATGTGCTTGACGTTTCAGGTTTCGTGTATAAACTTTATTATAATCATTGCCTGTTTTTTAAATTATCTTAATGTTACAATTGTAACATGTGTTATTTGAAATATTACAACCTAAAAATAACACCGAAATTTACAATGTTTCGCGTCATCTGTGATTGCAAAATGTTCTAACAGCTTAGATTTATAACATTGAACAATATTTATAAACAAAAGTTAAAGAATGTTTGAAGAATCAATGGAATAAATTTGATCCAGATTCAAAGTATTTTCACGATTTACCGTCTTTTTGACATTAAAGAGTTCATAAAATTGATATACACCCTGGGGATTCAGCATCAAGAAAGAATACAATTGAATTACTTTTTTTTGTTCCATATTTTTACCTATAGAACTGTATCTTTTTTTGGGAAGGAATGAGGAAAAGTGACACTCTGGATGTGCTTTACGTTTTAGGTTTCTTGTATAAATTTTATTATAATCATTGCTTATTTTTTAAATTATCTTAATGTCACAATTGTAACATGTGTTATTTGAAATACTACAACCTAAAAACAACACCAAAATTTGCAACGTTTCGCATCATCTGTGATTGCAAAATGTTCTAACAGCTTAGTTTTATAACATTGAACAATATTTATTAACAAAAGTTAAAGAATGTTTGAAGAATCAATGGAATCAATTTGATCTAGATTCAAAGTGTTTTCACGATTTACCGTCTTTTTGACATTAAAGAGTTCATGTAATGAAGCCCCAAATTTGTATATTTACCTTCTAATAAAATAAGCATACCTTTTATTTTCTCCATATGAACGTCTAAATTTGAAGGGGATGCAGCATTAGCAGTATCACCAGACTTGATTTCTTTAAAAAAGATATAAAAGTAGAGCTGGTGAACTATAGCGTAAAATAGAAGGGTGTTTTTTATGATAAATATTTTTCTAGATGAAAACTGAGTTAACTGGAGTTTATAAAGTTTACTGGATTAAATAAAAAAAACGCAAGAATCAATTCTTCAAGTAAATTATTTGAATTTAGTTATATGTTTCTTCCATGAACAAAGATATATATCAATCTAGGTTTTTAAAGTAATAAATAACTTTTTAAAATCCAAGTATTGTAAATCTGGTATTTTTCTGAAATATTCAAAATAAAAAAACTGAAAAAATGTTAAACTTTATTTATGTTTTAATTTTTGCTTAAGTCTTCTTGTTGCAGCCTTTTAGCTATGACAAAAAGCAAGAACAATTTTAAATAGAGTACTGGAGATTTTCTTTAAAGCATACGTAAATAAAGCATAAGATGGAAAGAAAACGATGAACACTTTACCAAAAACAAATTTCAGTTTCATTATATATGGAAGTTTCTTCATTTAAAAGTATAAAAAGTAAATATAGACCTAGGAGCAAAGTCAAATGATGTTAATTATAGTTAGCACTTTTTTTGATATGCATAGCGCAAAAAACTCGTCATCCGAGTGAGCAACCTTAGCAAGCTTTGTTGCTCATCTTTGTTTCTCAAGTGTAGTTAAAGACTTTTCGCCCAAACGCTACGTAATTGGTTGAGAGGAAGACTCTATTTGCGTTGAAAACGTAAAAACATAACATTGATTTCACCTTTCCTTGATCTGATCATATAATCAAGATAAAATAATCGATTTTTCTCTTTTATGCGAAAGTTAAACAAATGACATACATCATCAGGTTGATAAGTACTACTAGAGCAACATGATGGTTAAATATATTTTGGTTCTTTGATGGACGCATGAAAAAATCACAATTTTCGAAGTTGGCTTATGGCCGTTTCGTTTCTGACTCATAACAAGAAAGAATTAAAATTAACTTATGATTTAAGATAGAATACTCTTTCAGTTTTCAAATTAACATCAATAGCCTTTACACATTTAACGCATATAAAACATAAAGTGCAAGCTAAAACATAGATGAGAAAGTTGGTAAGATAAATTGCTTCACACGGCAATGTTGTCATCCCTTTTTTTTAAGATTTTAGGATCAAACTTACGCACCAAATATTTCGTCCCCAAGATTTATATTTCTTGAGTTTTTACAAACTGTTTAATCTTTGCATTTTTAATAATGATTGCGAGTTGATAAAAAATATTTTAACAAAAAAAAGGCAAGGCGCACATGCTCTAAGATTTGACTCTATAGTCGTTTAAACAATAAAATCTTTTGGAACAAGATATGAACTCGTTGCAAAATATTTGCTGTTTCCTTTTTCTATTTTTTAGAACCATTTGACTATATAAAAATTATCGTACAGCAATCTGATTTCTCAGCAACCAGTATTTAGAATTAACCCAATGGAAAACTGATCATTCAAGGCAATTTCACTATTTTATAAAAGTCACTATTTTTGCAAAGTATTCCAAAAACCTAATAGCATTAAATAAGATCTTCAAACCGGACGTTCAAAGATTATTAGGAAAATTATACCTAGCATCCCAGGTGTCATTTATTGTCAATTTTACTATATAATATTTAAAAATTGAAAAACAACAAGTTTAAGAAATGGATTGGAAATTTAATGCTTATATAACACTGCCTGGTCATGATTCTAAATTACAGTTGTGTCGTTGTTACAGAACGTTCAGTTTTATACCTGATTTCACATAGAAACTCAAATGAAGTGATTACTACAGTGTCTTACTCACTAGACTGAGTGCAAGTTTTGAAAATGGATCTAATGGACAACATAAATATTTAGAATCACCAAGGCTGTGAAGATGTGCATTGGCTGTTTGATATCATTTATCCATTAAAGGAATGTCTTGTTTTACAAATCTAACCCAAAGTATCACAGCCCGTAAAAAAATAAGGATTACTTGTGTGTCTAATTTCAAGGCAAATATAGTACGTTACAACATCTCAACGATATCAAATAATATCATTATGGAATCTTAGAGGCAGAAGCGTAACTAGAACGTTAATTAAGGTATGGAGGGCTTATAATCATATATTCAGTAGTACCATACTGATTTCTTTTAAAATTCAATTCCCTTTTAAAAGAAAACAGTAGGGAAAAACGGAATATATGAATATGCATCCCCAATTAACGTTCTAGTTACGCCTCTTATTAGAGGGAATTTTATACTGGATATATTTTGCTAAGTGGAAAAGAATCTACGTAAAAAGACAGAAATTGAGCCAGCTTTGCCAAATGTAAACTAATATGCGATGTTAGAGAGGTATTGACTGCCCGAATTTAGTAACCCTAACGTCATAACTGTAACTGAAACAACATACACATAAACTGGTTATGTTTCTGTTTCTTAATATGGGGACAACGATGCTAAACCACTTATAAGTTTTATATAGAATTGATACCAAATCAGGAAAAAAATATTCACTGCTGAAAACAAAGTAAAAAAAACTTGGTTGGTGCGTGTATCTTCACAAGAAATTATTTGTTGATTTGGGTAAGTTTTTATTTACGTGTTTACTAAATAATGTAATACTATGCTTTTTCCAATAGGTTTCATACTATAACAATTTCTGCAAACTTTAAAAATATAATGTATGTACGTAGTGACGTAGCTGATAAAGAGTTGGAGTTAAAAAATTGAGCAAGACATACCTTAAATGGAAGTTATAGATTTCAATTCTACTCTTCATCATGATTAGCGAAGGCATAAAATGCCTTTTCATATATCTATGTAATACTACAACAATAACACACGTGCATCTTTGTATATGGTTTGCGTTAAATACTGCATGTTAATATGGTATTCTTTTCATGCTACTTATGGCAAGAAAGAAGTTTAATAAAATTTTGCTTTAAGAAAAATTTGTTCAGTTTTTAAATCAACTGCATGCAAGGGGATTCACATATTTCACATATAAAAATACTGCAACCTGATGCAGATATGAAAAAGTTGATTAAACTAAATTGTTTCAAGCGTAAATGATGTCATGCCAGTGTTTATTGTCTTAAGATCAAAATTATGCACGGAAGTATTTTTCTCCAAAGCTTTATGTCTTCTAAATTTTTATATTTTTTTTTAATTTGTTATACGTTTAATATTGTGCGTTAACAAAAAATTGCAGCATAAAAAATGTAACGCAAATATATTCTAAGAATTGAGTCGCACTACATACGGGAAACTACTTGGTTTCAGCGAAGAGTTATTTGTGAGATAGATAATTTATGTAGTCAAAATGATTATTTTTAAATTTGATTTAAAATAGTTGTGATATTAAAATTGTCAATGAAGAATACAAATTGATTAATTTTCGGGTTTTTTTCCATATTTTTCCCTTTAGACTTGTATCTCTTTTGGGAAGGAATAAGGAAAAGTGAGAAACCTGGATGTGCTTTACATTTGAGGTTTTGTCTATAAAATTTGTTATAATCAATGCTGGTTTTTTAAAGTATCTTAATGTCACAAAAGTAACATGTGTTATTTAAAATAGTACAATCTAAAAATAACACCAAAATTTGCAAGGTTTTGCGTTATCTGTAATTGCAAAATGTTCTGACCGCTTAGTTTTATAACAATTAACCATATTTATTACCAAAAATTAAAGAATATCTGAAGAATCAATGGAATCAACTTGATCTAGATTTCACTGAGTTAACTGGAGTTTATAAGGTTTACTGAATGAAATAAAAAGAAACAAACCAAGAATCAATTCTTCAAGTAAATTATAAGAGTTTATCTACACGTTCCTTCCAAGAACAAAGATATATATCAATCTAGGATTTTAAAGTAATAGAGAACTTTTTTAAAATCCAAGTATTGTAAATCTGGTATTTTTCCTAAATTATTCAAAATAAAAACTGAAAAAATGTAGAACTTTATTTATGTCTTAATTTTTACTTAAGTTTTTTTAATTTTTCCAATTTTTACAAACAATAATTAAAAGCAATTAGTAGAAAATTTTTTTAACTCGTCATATATGGAACAAACAAAATATATTTGTAAAAAAAATAACTAGCCCCAGACTTTTAGGTATGATAAATAGCAAGATACAATTTTAAATACATCACTTAAGTTTTTTAAAGCATACGTTTATAGTAAGTAAAAAGTAGATACTTCAAAAAAGAAAAATTGTTGAGCCTAGGCAAAGTCAAACAAATTGTATTTAGGCTTATCAGTTTAGAAAGATTTAGGAGGAAAAGGTTCTCAGTAGTTTCTTGGTCTAAATTGCAAACCACAAAATAAAGCATAAGATGGAAAGAAAACAAGGAAAAGTTCATATAAACAAATTTTAGTTGCACGTTTCGTTGTTTCTTATAAGTTTTATTAAGTTTAGTTCTATTTTTATGTTCAATGAGATTTAAAGTATTTTTGCTCCCAAATATATATTGAAGTGCATTACATTATTCTCGATTTGTATCAAACTTTAAGTAACAAATCTTTTTTATCCATTTAAAGATAGCGCTACAAATGGACTATATATAAGAGAACTTGACTAAATTTATACTCAGGATGGTAAAAAGGCCTATAAATAGGATCAATACTCCAAATAAATCCTAATTTCACTAAAAACAGCTTTAACTAATTTTATAAGTAATCCTCAAATTGTTATTTCTGTTCAGATCTAGCAAAATATGATACAAGAAGACCTAAAAAATTTAGTCTGAAATTTCAAACACCTTATAAGTTACACTAAAAAACGCTTTTATATGCTATACCATACAAAAATAAAAAATAACATACCAATACTGTTCAACGATTCAGTAACATCAACATGATCCGAAGAAACTGATTTTTTTTGAATTGCCTCCGCTCTTTCATAAAATTCTTTTGCTTTGGCATACTTGCTAGTCTTATAATACACATTACCAAGATTGTTTAAAGTTGTAGCTACATCAACATGTTCAGGTCCAAGTGATTTTTGTCGAATTTCCAACGCTTTTTCATAACACTCTTTGGCTTTGGCATATTTGTTGGTATCATAAAACACATTACCAAGATTGTTTAAAGTTGTAGCTACATCAACATGTTCAGCTCCAAGTGATTTTTGTCGAATTTCCAACGCTTTTTCATAACACTCTTTGGCTTTGGCATGTTTGTTGGTTTCATAATACACATTACCCAGAGAGTTTAAAGTTGAAGCTACATCAACATGTTCACGACCAAGTGATTTTTGTCGAATTTCCAACGCTTTTTCATAACACTCTTTGGCTTTGGCATATTTGTTGGTATCATAATGAACATGACCAAGATTGTTTAAAGTTGAA
This sequence comes from Xenia sp. Carnegie-2017, assembly GCF_021976095.1. Taxonomy (NCBI): domain Eukaryota; kingdom Metazoa; phylum Cnidaria; class Anthozoa; order Malacalcyonacea; family Xeniidae; genus Xenia; species Xenia sp. Carnegie-2017. The sequence continues at coordinate 2,730,697 of NW_025813504.1, read as the reverse complement.
GCTACATCAACATGCTCTAGACCCAGTGATTTTTGTCGAATTTCCAACGCTTTTTCATAACACTCTTTGGCTTTGGCATATTTCTTGGTATCATAACACACATTACCAAGATTGTTTAAAGTTGTAGCTACATCAACATGTTCAGGTCCAAGTGATTTTTGCCGAAATTCCAACGCTTTTTCATAACACTCTTTGGCTTTGTCAAAATTGTTGATCTCACTATACACATTACCAAGATTGTTTAAAGTCGCAGCTACATCAACATGTTCGGGACCACGTGATTTTTGTCGAATTTCCAATGCTTTTTCATGACACTCTTTAGCTTTGTCATATTCCATAGTACGATTATAAACAATACCAAGATTGTTTAAAGTTGAAGATACTTCATCATGTTCAGGAACAAATAATTTTTGTCCAATTTCCAACGCCTTTTCATAACACTCTTTGGCTTTGGCATATTTGTTGGTAATGTAATACACATTACCAAGATTGTTGAAAGTTGTAGCTACATCAACATGTTCTAGTCCAAGTGATTTTTGTCGAATTTCCAACGCTTTCTCATAACACTCTTTGGCTTTGGCATATTTGTTAGTCATATAATACATATTACCAAGATTGTTTAAAGTTGTAGCTACATCACCATGTTTAGGTCCAAGTGATTTTTGTCGAAGTTCCAACGCTTTTTCATAACACTCTTTGGCTTTGGCATATTTGTTAGTCATATAATACACATCACCAAGATGGTTTAAAGTTGAAGCTACATCAACATGTTCAAGACCAAGTGATTTTTGTCGAATTTCCAACGCTTTTTCATAACATTCTTTGGCTTTGGCATATTTGTTGTTATCATAATACACATTACCAAGAATGTTTAAAGTCATAGCTACATCAACATGTTCAGGACCAAGTGATTTTTGTCGAATTTCCAACGCTTTTTCATAACACTCTTTGGCCTTGGCATATTTGCTAGTCATATAATACACATCACCAAGATTGTTTAAAGTTGAAGCTACATCAACATGTTCAGGACCAAGTGATTTTTGTCGAATTTCCAACGCTTTTTCATAACACACTTTGGCTTTGGCATATTTGTTGGTATCATAATGAACATGACCAAGATTGTTTAACGTTGAAGCTACATCAACATGTTCAGGACCAAGTGATTTTTGTCGAAGTTCCAACGCTTTTTCATAACACTCTTTGGCTTTGTCCAATTTGTTGGTCTCACTATACACATTACCAAGATTGTTTAAAGTTGTAGCTACATCAACATGTTCAGGTCCAAGTGATTTTTGTCGAATTTCCAACGCTTTTTCATAACACTCTTTGGCTTTGGCATATTTGTTAGTCATATAATACATATTACCAAGATTCTTTAAAGTTGTAGCTACATCAACATGTTCAGGTCCAAGTGATTTTTGTCGAATTTCCAACGCTTTTTCATAACACTCTTTGGCTTTGGCATATTTGTTAGTCATATAATACACATCACCAAGATGGTTTAAAGTTGAAGCTACATCAACATGTTCAAGACCAAGTGATTTTTGTCGAATTTCCAACGCTTTTTCATAACATTCTTTGGCTTTGGCATATTTGTTGTTATCATAATACACATTACCAAGAATGTTTAAAGTCATAGCTACATCAACATGTTCAGGACCAAGTGATTTTTGTCGAATTTCCAACGCTTTTCATAACACTCTTTGGCCTTGGCATATTTGCTAGTCATATAATACACATTACCAAGATTGTTTAAAGTTGAAGCTACATCAACATGTTCAGGACCAAGTGATTTTGTCGAATTTCCAACGCTTTTTCATAACACACTTTGGCTTTGGCATATTTGTTGGTATCATAATGAACATGACCAAGATTGTTTAACGTTGAAGCTACATCAACATGTTCAGGACCAAGTGATTTTTGTCGAAGTTCCAACGCTTTTTCATAACACTCTTTGGCTTTGTCCAATTTGTTGGTCTCACTATACACATTACCAAGATTGTTTAAAGTTGTAGCTACATCAACATGTTCAGGTCCAAGTGATTTTTGTCGAATTTCCAACGCTTTTTCATAACACTCTTTGGCTTTGGCATATTTGTTACTCATATAATACATATTACCAAGAATGTTTAAAGTCATAGCTACATCAACATGTTCAGGACCAAGTGATTTTTGTCGAATTTCCAACGCTTTTTCATAACACTCTTTGGCCTTGGCATATTTGCTAGTCATATAATACACATCACCAAGATTGTTTAAAGTTGAAGCTACATCAACATGTTCAGGACCAAGTGATTTTTGTCTAATTTCCAAAGCTTTTTCATAACACTCTTTGGCTTTGGCATATTCTTTAGTACAATGATACACATTACCAAGTTTGTTTAAAGTTGAAGCGACATCAACATGTTCAGGACCTAAAAAAGTCTTTTGAATTTTGAGACATTTCTCAAAACATTTCATAGCTTTATCGTATTTTCCAATTTTGTAATACTCCATGCCATGTTTGTTTGATTCCTTAGCATCATTTTGCTTTTGTGAGTCTTTAAAATGTTTGAAAATGAAATTCATTATCCTTCTGACTTTACCACCGCTAGAAAAAAACTATTAAAGGTCACGTACTTTTAATTATAAACAAATACACAATTTTTAGTTTTACTTCGTTTTTATTCATGTTATTTTAATTTTTAATGTTTACCGTCTATTGCCAGCCTTGACAATTCTGAAACATTTATAAAGCCAAATAACAGTTAACTTTCTTGTCTGATAATAGACTGGTTAAATAGTTTCTGTAAGTATCATAAAAGTAAAGCCCGATAATATGTTCGAGGATGCGACAAATTAGATTCTTGCACGTCTAGTTTTAAATAGGACACAATCGCTAATATTTTATGGCCATAAGAAGCATTTTAATGTCAAATTGAATTGAATTACTTGTTTTACCCATGACGTTTATTTTTGATTCTTAAAAAAGTAGCGAAACTAAAATATTCAAAAATATACGTTGGTAAACGTTATACGCCATCATTCCTATTTGGTCTTTGAATCTTGTACTGGTGGAAAAGAAAATGATAATCTGTTACAACTTTGTTTATTCTCACTCCGCTATTCTGACGGAGTTAGCTCAGCATGCTCTATGTGTTAATAATACATTTTAAAATAAGTGTTTAATGTGATGTTCTAGCGTCAATAGTGAGCTTTAGTAAGTGTGTACTAATATAGAGTGCGACTTAATTCAAGTACAAGTTCGAAGTTTGACCATGTACTGGCTTGGCACGAGGAAGTTTGTTGTCGTTGTTGCTTCGTCAAAACTTTATTATAGTTATAAAAAAAGACCGAGGTTTTTTACTTGGAAAACCACCAAGTTTTGTGAAACATATAGCTCTAGCTACGGCTTAATTTGTTAATACTATTTTCAACGAATCGGTAATAATGATTTTGCAAGAATATAGGACTCTTTATACCCAGATAAATCTTTACTAATTTACATTTTATGTTTTATATAGTTATAGTATTTTACTGTTTCTTTACACTTGACTTTGCTTTTGAGATGCATAGAAGTATAAATGATATACAAAGTTTTTTCGTAATTGAATGACATTTTGAAGCTGTTCTATTAAGGCATTTCTAAGTTGCAAAAAATATCCACAAAGTAAAACTTTTATGTTGCTAAGTAAATAATTACACTAGCTACATGGACAAAGTTCAATTTTATTGATTTAAACGATGACAAATATTGATGGAGTAGTATAGAGACTGCAGTTCTGACACATCCCGGACTGGTAGCCCTTATACATAAGTCTAGTACAAAAAATCGCACCGGATTGCAAAGGCCAAACCCTAGACAACGGCAGAGCCAAAGACCGGCAGCCCATCCCAGCGCCCTGGGCAGCCGTCCATCGGGGGTCTATTAGTTAGAGAGATATTCTCGCATAGAGTATATCCTAACGTTCGACAGCCATGAGGAAGGGCAAGAACAAGTGTGCTTGGTTATTACCCGGAAAGCTCACCCCATGTGGGCGAAGCTCTATAGGTGAATACTGCGGACGTCATATGAGGCGATTAAGGGAAGGTGGGCGACTTCCACAACCATGTCGTAAGTGTTTTGTCGTAATACAGGCCGATACTATCCTTTGTCAAGCCTGCGGTGCAAATAGGGTGCATCATAAGCTTCGACCAGAGCCCATGGATGGAGCTCTACATCCGGAAAAACAACGAACTCCGGAAGAAGACGAAGAAGCGACTTCGAGGTCAACCTTTACAAGCTGCTGAACAACAGCGTCTTTTGCAAGACGATGGAGAATCTAAGAAAGCGTGTCGATGTGAAGCTGCTCCGGCCAAGCGAGGACGAGAGACTCCGCAAACTTATCGCCAAGCCGACATAAAATCGGCATCTCATCTTTGGTGATGTAGGAGACCTCGCTGCCGTTCACATGAATAAAAACAGTCTGCTGCTCAATCGGCCGGTCTTCGTGGGCATAAGCATTCTCGACCTCTCGAAGCATCGGATGTACGACTGGTACTACAACCATGTCAAGGCGCAGAACGGGCCGACAGCAGAGATCCTCTACACCGACACCGACAACCTTGTGCTGGAGATCCAGACTGAGGACGTGTACGCCGACATGAGGCGCAACGCCAGTCAGTACGACACAAGCACAACTACACCAAAGACCATCCGCTCTTCACCACGACCAACAAGAAGGTGCTGGAGAAAATGAAGGAGGAGTGCGCTGGGCGCCTATCACCGAGTTTGTAAGACTCAGGCCCATGATGTACTCTATCCCGAAAGCCGGTGGTCTCGAGGAGCGCAAAGCCAAGGGCGTTAAAATGGCTGTCGTGAAAAAGCATATACGTCATATCCAAAACAAAGAAGCACTCTTTGAAGGAAAGCGCTTCCTCCACGGTATGGATATGCTGCGCAGTCGCGGGCATCAGATCTTCGGCGATTATGTCAACAAGACATCGTTGAGTCCGCTGGACACGAAGCGCTGGATCGCGACCGATGGGATGTCTACCCTAGCATACGGGCATAGGGAAGCCGGTAACACAGGCGAAGAATTTGATGCCTTCGTAGAAAGGCTGCTCCACCTCTAAGTGCAAGGCTCTGTGCGTGTAGTACCAGGAGTGAGCGATACAGTGAAAGCTTTTATTTCATAAAAAACTTGACAGCAGATAAAAAACGCGACGGCGAATAACAGCGTGACAGGACCCCATCGATTAAGCCGGCGGTGTTTCGGTTACAAAGGGCATCACTTGGAGCTCGTCGCGCAAAACCCGCGCTTGGGCCCATCGCACAAATAATACAACACATGCTTCCAGCCCTAAACTACAGCCTGCTCCACCTGGTGGGAGGTCACACTCCAGATAGGATCGGTCGCCCTACGCCGTTTGCCACACTCGAGCTCGCCAAGTGCATACAAATACCGCACCATAACATCCAATGGCAAGCGTTGATCTTTGAAACCAACTGGACGAAGCGCCGGCGTAGCGGGTTTGGCCTTAACATTTTTCTTCCGAATAGCAAGGGAAGGCTTTTCACCCGTCAAACGAGTAGTTTCAATATTGAGCGCTTTAACCACCTCAGGTAATTTTGATACCCATTCTTTGTTCCCAGTTTTGGGCTCTCCCAGCTCGTGATGATACTGGTAGCCAAATAATCGCTTCGCCAAAGTAAGATTAAATTTTTCTACGATCCCCTGATCTCTATGAACCCCAACCTTACCCGTCGATTCGTGGTCCCATTTTTATCACATGCTTTTTGCACAGCCCAGCGAAACTCTGAGCCAGTGTCGACTTGTAAAACTTTAGGCCATCGAAGAGGCCCACGGGCATAAATAGACTGTAACGCCTTCCCAACCTGGGTCGCTGTCTTGTCTGTGATTGCCTGGGCCTCCTTATACCGACTTGCTACGTCGACGACCGTCAATGCAAATTTGAATATGTGTCTTCCGACTCGATCGTCAGACAGAAACAAGAAGTCGGCATGGTGGACCTCATTCGGGGTGCTGATGTCAAATTTAGGTCGGGGGATAGCACTTCGCGCTGGTGTGGGCAATTAGATCTACCAGATGTCCTGTTTTGTTAGACGCCAGCCTCTTTAGCCAGATTTGGGATAGCAGCACGGCCGCGCCAGTACCACGCAGGACTGTAGTACGCGTCTCCGAGGCGTTCCTCAACGTATTCGTCCGTTGAAACGCGACCATGCTTTGTCGGGACGACGGCTTCGACACTCACTATCCGGACAGTCCAAGTCTCTTGATTGGGATAGACATCAGCTCGGCAAAGAGCTTTATGGCGCTTTTGGAATCATATTTCATCGTCAAGATGCGGTACACGGTAAAAGAAATCGCAACCACACAAAGACGTGCGATTATCCCAATTGGATCACTCCTACGAGCCCAGCCTTTAGTTGGGTAGAACACATCCGTGTGGAGCTCAACGGACAAGAGGTCACACAGAGTGGCGTCGTGGCTGATATGCAGCCGGTTCAGCACATCCTGGGTCTTATGGAGAGCTCAATCAGGAAGTTGCAATACGCGGATAGTGACTTATTCGGCTTACAGAAGCTGGATCCCAAGAAGGCTTTGAAAGCTCTCCCCTTGCAGACCTGCGCCTATGGAGTGGACCACTGGTTATGCCTTTGCAACAAACACTGCAGGTGGAGCCGGAAACCCTAACTTTGCTGGCAATCATAATCCTAAAAGGGTGCTTGGGCTCCAGCTCTCTTCAACCAGAGCCTTCTCGAAGACGGTGCAAGAAAATATCGTCTGTGTTCTCATCGGGAACTTTCAGTATAAGTTTCGCCCATTCCTCCTCCTCTTCTCCAGTGGGGATGGTTGGCTGCCTCCGGGCACACAGGTAAAGATTCGCGTCGACATCCCAGAGGGCGATCTCAATCGCTACATGATCATTTCTAACAAGGGGGGTGGTGTGGATAACGCAGACGCTATCAGCAGACTACGTATAGAGCTGTTAGAGCTCGACTTTGTCTACCCCAACTATTGCATGAATAAAGACTACAGCCACCAGGTCTCCATCGCTAAGAGCTGTATTTCCACACCTGCTGCCCCAGGGTAGTTCAGAGTCGTTAAACAATGACGCTGGCACTCTCGAGCTCCTACACAATGCCCTAATCACCAGGAAGATGATTCTCATCTTCACCGAAACCAGGCTGGGAGATGCACCAGGACTTGTCCCAGGTGGCGCCGTCGACTACAGTAACCGATTGCCTATGATCCACGCCAACTTAAGCCAGCTCCGCATCATCGTGCACGAACAGAACCTCTTTGACCACCCCCTGAAAATCTCGTGGCAGTCACTCATTTCTACGACCCAAATAAAAGTTCCTACCTGAGAGGCTACAACTTGGTCCAAGAGTTCTTCGAAAAGACTTACAGCACGGAAGTGCCCATCACGGCCGAGGACTACGTACTGTAACAACTGGTTCATGATCCCTATCAATCTCAATCGGTATCCTGTCACAGACAACGCAAAAGCGCGAGGCAATCTCACAACCCATTATAAGTTCACGTCAGTGACGGACAGTCCTATTTCACTCCCCTCCGACGCCACCACGTCAATCAGAGTGAAACTTCTGTGACTCGATCAGTATATGTACACGATGTCGATATAGAAAGGCATCAGCTGGAGTGTCGTCTGAGTTATGGTGGCAAGAGCCTAGTCAATTTGAAGTGTGGAGTTTTTTGTCATTATTAGGAACCTTACGATGCGACAACGGCAACTGCGACGGCACCGGAGTTTGATCCCTTTTTTAACTGAGCATGCGCACGCAACATCTGTACGTTGTTTACACGTTTTGAAAAGACGGAACCGACGTGAAAACAACAACTTTGGCGTCGCTTCAGAACGGCAGAGAAAAAAAATCAAAAATCTTGCAAAAATCATTCGATTGTCAAATGGCGAGGTGAGTTTTGTTATCTTTGGCTTAATATATGTAAATGAGGTTATGGTTGACTCAGCCTTTATGCTTAAATGGCTACTTATGGCTTAAAATGCTTACATATTTTTCTGAATATCTCTTTGTAGCACTACTGTTGCTTCACGTGCATCTATGAAATGGTCATGATATAGCTTTATCACGAGAAATCTTGCTATTTAGACCATGGATTCACAGAAGAGGATCAACTGAAAGAGGCCAAATTTGGGAAAACATTGCTAAATCGCTCAATGCTTTGGAAATGCCAAAATTCCATGTATCTCAGAGATCTGTTCGCGATCGATATCAACTGCTCGAAAAGAAATACAAAAGAAAACAATCAGAAGAATAAAGAGCCAGTGGTATTTCACCCGAAGAGAGTGAACTTGACGAGGCTATGGAGGACATCATAGCTCAGTTTGAGGAAGCTGATCATTTAAATGAACAACTCACGTTCGAGAAAAAACAGAGAGCTCATGCAGAAGTTGAAAAGGCTGTAGAAATGCGTCGCTGCTCAATGGAAACGTTCAAAGAAACGAAAAAGAGGAATGGCGAGGAAGAAAATAACGAGCCATCTGCTAAAAAGAAGAAAAGGACCGGTGGATCGGATGTCATGCGATACCTGCGAGAAAAAGGCGAAATTGATATAAAAATGAAAGCTGATGAAGTCGAGCTGAGAAGAACGGAAAGTGAACGACATTACGAACTTATGCTGGAAGAACTACGCATTAGAAGGCTTGAAGCTGAACGCCAAAAAGAGCAGAATGAGCAACAAGTTATGCAGTTAACTAATTCCCAAATGATGCAACAACAACAGATGAAACAGCTATTTGAAGTGACTCAAGGTATGATGTTACAGCAGCAGCAGCAAAGTGCTTCTTTTGTAGCTATATTTGAAAAGTTTGCAACAAAATTCAACTAAAAACCGTAACAATCATTGTGTTTTATTTGAGTTTTTGTTTGCATATCATTGTTCTGTTGAAAGACAGTGTTTATAAGACATTTAATATTTCTAAACATAAACATAAATAAGAATAATGAAGGATTAGGACTAATTTTTTGGTCTAACTTACATTGTTATTTGTATTGTTTGTATTAAATATTGTTGTTTTTAGTTATTGTTTTGGTCTATTCATTCTGTACTCTGTTAAAATATGTCAAACGTTTATGTAAACATTGCTGCACAATACAGCATTTATAATACCTCTTTTCATTCATTGTCAAAAAAATATTCATCTAAAGCAGGTGGATCAAGCTGAAAATAAGTGGAGGTTGTTGACTGTTATAGGCAAGTGCGTGCATTATGAATTAAGGCAGAACAAACATACATTTTCCCCACTTCACTCAAGTGAACTTTAAGATTTTTCTTAAAGTCTACAAATTTAAAATAGTTAACAACATCACCAAACACCCACTCTACTGCCACCCTGACAGAGCTCATAGATTTGTTCCATGCAAGTTGGTCTGCTGTTAGCCCAGCCCCTTTGTATGGAGCTTGAAGATGTGGTCTAAGAGGGTAAGCTGGATCCCCATACACACAAAGTATATCTCCTTCAGGATTCATTGAGTATTGCTGCATTTGATTCAAGATACCAGACATTGCCAGCATGGCACTGTCATGTCGTTTTCCTTCGACTGGGCCATACAAATTAGCAATTAGTCCATTAGGGGCTGCTATAGACTGAAACTTTATGGCGTGTACTCGTTTATGACCGTTGTAAAGTACACATTGATTTTTTCCTGGTCTAGTCACAGGTCTGACTGTACCATCTATGAACCCCCAGCAGTTTGCCAATGGAGCACCTTGGCTGTGTACTGCATCAGCAAATATTTGTAAGTTGGAGGGAGAAAGCCAGGGTTGATTTAAAAAGACAACAAATGTCCCCATAGCTCATATGTGAAGTTGATAACTTCGTTTGTTATCATGCATAGCTGTGGAATGGGTCTTCCAAATGTTGGCACCAGATCTGCAAAGCGGCAAGGATAAGCAAACCTCATCAAAAATATACAAAGCGCCTCAATGCCGTCGACTTGAACACCATTATAACAAGTTACCTCTAGAGATAGCTGCATTACGTCGCGTAGGTGGTATATATCGTTGCGATAAAATCGAAAATTGTTTTTGCACTCATCGTCAGAAAACTTGTGAATGGAAAACTTGTCGTACTTTCTGTAACACATATTCGGGTTTTTTGGTTTATATATTTCGTATAGCAACATGCAGTCATCTACACCAAGAAAACCATCACCATGAGAAAGTAACAGAGTGTCTCTGATGCACGGCATCATGGAAAATATATAAATATGGACGCTAGCTGTTTAGCGAAAAACTTTTTATCAACATAAAGATTTCCCGCGCTTTTTACGAACGTCGCCTTATCGTAAGGACAAATTAGCTACAACGAGAACGGCAACGGCAACTACTCGATCCAGTCCCTTCAGAGTAGATTGAGGTTGCCGTCGCAGTTGCCGTTGTCGCATCGTAAGGTCCCTATTGTAGCTGCAATGCAACCTGGAAGGTGGCGATCTGAAAACACGCAACGCCGTTATCGTGGGGGTGACCTCGGACGACAAACCACCGTTATCGCGGGGGTGACATCACGACGACCAACCGTCAATATGGCGGGTTTCTTCCGCTTCTACGCATGTTTGGCTTCGGGGCCTGTGTGTCGCCGTCGGAACTGCAAAAAGCGATGAGCGACCCGATCAAGTCCCAAATGCTCATGCAGCGTGGAGGCTTTCCTTGGGTGCGTTGGCGGGGTTGAGCCTGCTCTCCATGCTGATGGGAAAGGGGACGGGAGACCGGATCGCCAACCAAATGAAGGCACACCCACCTGAACGGCAAACCGCAACCATGATCCACGGGGGGTTGGCTATACCCCTAAGTCTGTTAGGAGCCGCCACCAGGATGACCCCTTACGCGAAGAGTGCCGCTATACCCTTCGCCCTCGGTGTGCTCAGCTCGCTGGGGGACAACATCGTTGACAGTATCTTCGGCGCGGGTATTCTTAACGGCAACATGTCTCACCCCTCCGACGACTACCGCGTGGAATATGTGCCATCCCGCAAGGGGACGAAGTGTGGTGCAAAAAGATCGACGGCTGGAAAGCCTCGCATCTCGACGGTATTAATACCGCAAGGAGCGCCTTATCTACTATCCTAGTGGCATCTCGTTTGGTACACATCCACTCGTTGGTAGGTTTGTTAAAGTTGTATTTGTTGCTGGACAATTTCTTCCTAGATATGCCATGGTCTGGGACGTTTCAGTGGTATTCAAACTTCTTCAAAATCTCCACACTCCAAAAGATCCCAATTTGAAATCATTAACACTAAAAACAGTAATGCTTTTAGTTTTGTTATCTGGTCAGCGATGCCAAACACTTTATGGATTGGATATTTCTCATATGGAGAAGAAAGAAGATCGAATAGATTTTCATGTGCACCAACTGCTCAAAACACCTAAACCTGGTAAACATGCTGCTCCTGTAGAATTTCGGGCTTATCTACCAGAGCTTGGGTTGTGTGTATTCAATTACTTGTCCCATTATCTAAATGCCACTGCACCCATACGAAATGGTACAAGACAACTCCTATTGAGCTTTTATAAAACCTTATCATTCGGTCACTTAAGCGATCATTTCCCGATGGTTAAAATACGTGTTAAAGGATGATAGTTTAAATAATAAGGTTTACAGTCCATACAGTACTAGAACTGCATCAACTTCTGCGGCAAACGCATTGAATATTTGTATGGACACTATTATGAACGCAGCTACATGGCCTAATGAAAAAATTTTTCAAACATTTTATAATAAACCAATTGAGGCGGAAAAACTTTGGCAATGATCTATTTTCTGCTATTTGTGAGTCATGAAATGTGTAATTTCAATTACATAATTTTGTTATTAGTTATTGCTCATGTCAAAAATTGCTTTACAATCTCACATGACTACCTAGTGACGTAGAACAGTGACGAAATAGAATTAGAAAATTAAACGAGACTTATCTGAAGTCGAAGTTTGATTGAAATTCTATGAGTTACTGTTCAGTAAGTAAGAAGTCACCCACCCAACTACAAATTACTTCTTTTCAAATGATGTTAAATACTACTTGCCTTCCAATATGTATAAAAACTGATCTTGATATCGCGCGCTATATCTCAGATGACTTCCTAGTTCCTGAACTCACAGAATTTCAATAAAACTTCGACTTCAGCTAAGTCTCGTTCTATTTTCTAATTCTGTTTTAGACTTTCGTAAACATAATCATATTTACAACCCTATAACCTAAACTGAAACGTTCAAATTTACCAATGAACAAGCATTTACGTACTTGTTACTAATGAAATTATGAGCTCTCACTATATATATATCTTATATATCTTTCCTGTTTTCTTACTACCTTTTGTCATCTTTCAAAATCTTCTGCTCTGCGTATGAGATGACTAATGTTCCAAAGTCATATTTTTTCAATACAACTTCATAGTACACTGTTGTCAAGTTACTAGCCAGAAAAACGGTGGACTTAACGCATGCGCACAAAAAATATGCCAAGCATTACACAGTCAATGAGTGGGGCTTCGAAATCACTTTATACATATTCAAATCCTCAGTTTCTCTCAACTGATTCTACGATTTGAAATATCTAAGGAAAATCTTGCCATTGATGGAGAAATGACTTTGCTGAAGATTAGATAGAGTGTGATTTTTATGCTGCTATCAGTATATGTGAATGTGAGTTAGCTTTTAGAATACGGGCAAAGACTTCTTCAAGAATATTTATTGCCGAAATAAATATAAATCCCAGAGCATCGACGACATTTCCGTCAAGCAACTTGGTGAATATCTCAAGAAATACAATACATTTTTCTCGGAAAGAAAAGGAACAACGGAACATACAAAACAATCAAGTTCCTTCGTAAGAAAGGAATTTTCTACGTTGAGTTTTAAATCGTACGCAGTCACATACCATGAAGTAGTTTATTTAAATTATATATAGTTCACGTGTTGTCGTATAGTGGGCTTAGGCCCAGTTCAAACGTCGCATTTTACATGCGCCGAATCAAATGCGAAAATTATGTGCATGTAAAATGCGACGTTTGAATCAATTAAATTCGACGGATTTTAATTTAATGCGACTTTAGTTGCATATTCGACTGAGTTAGTCGAATATGCGACGAAAATTCGATGTTGATTCAAACGTCGCATTTTACATGAGCCGAATTTAATGCATAATTTATTTTAAGATATTCTAAGCAAAAATCAATTACTTCCATGCTAAATGCCATGCGCAAAGTTGTAAAAACATGGCGGCGGCGAGTGATGGTAATGGCCCTTGAATTTCGTGCACAAGTTTAACATAATACACTTGTTTAAAGTGCAAAAAATTTATATGTACAAGGTGCTCTATTTTTGAAGACGATGAAGGGAGTGTTGGTTGGAAAGCAGAACGAGCGGTTTCTCGTTGCGATGCATGTTTTCGTGAAAAGATTGGGATTGAGGAAGTCGATCAGTAAATTGGTAGGAGTACATCTTCTCGGGCGAGCATGCGTTCATTTCGACTGTCCTTTTGTGAGAGCACAGAAGGCGAAGTAGAATCGACCAAGGCCATTAAAACAATTGAATAAAAATTCTTGTAGTTATGATATTCTTTGCACGCTTGAAGACCACCAAGGGGGGCATTTTATAGGAATATGGCAACCATCCAAAGCAGCCCAGATACAGGAAAATTGCCATAATTCTTCCATGTCCACGATTTTTTTCTTGAAATCAGTCTGACATTTCGGCATGTTTTTTGAAATTGTTTCATTCCATAAGTATTCAACGAGAAGTTGACATACCTGCTGCACAATGGTGCTCACCATTGATACTCCTCTTCCTGCCATTTCAGCGATGGTGTAAAAGTAATCTCCTCGTCCCAATCTGTAAAGGCATATACCAAGTCTTTCTTCCGGAGAAATGGGTTCCTCTGTGACAGTTTGCTTTTGAAGTATAGGTCGAATACGACTTAAAATAAAAAGAAAGTTTCCTCGAGATACACGAAATCTTTTTTTGAATCGAAGATCAGAATAAATACTCTAAACTTTCTTCCACCAGCCGGAATTTCTATCTTGTCTTCGACATGATCGATAAGGAGGGCTACGCTATTTTTTTGACCAATTAATCGTAGAAAAACATGGGAAATTTGCAGAAGCTGCCGTCTCGTTTCTAATAGTTTATTTGCTGTAGCATGCATCAATATTCGTCTTTTCCTATTAACACGAATTGTATTTGAAATGCATAAACTCAACATTTTCCTGTTCGCCATTTTAGGAAATTAGTACAAGAAAATGAATAAACTATGAAAAAGTGGAAGCATAACTATAATAAATGCGACTATTAAATTCGACGTCTGAATCAAACTACGCATAAAACTATTTTAGTCGACTAAAACTCAGATTTGATTCGGCGCATGTAAAATGCGACGTTTGAACCGGGCCTTAGACGCAAATAAGACATTGAAAAGGTTTAGTGCACAAGCAAAAACAAAATATTTTATTTTTAAATCACATAAAATTCAGTCAAAATTCATCTATAGTGTGTCTACGTTATATACTAGTCATTCAGTGGTGGATTCAAATTTATATTAGAAGACTAATAAATACAACGCTTAATTTGGCTTTATTTTGTTATAACTATAAATTCGTGTTATGAATAATTTTTATTGATTTTTAAATCGTCGAGTCGTCCGACTCCCGGTCTGCATTCAAAACTTAAAATCGTCCAATCATGTTTCCGTTTAATCATAACTCGCTGCTTTAAAGGAACGCACGACAAATAATTGTTAAATGCTTATTGAGTACTATTGGTTTTGTACAAATTTCAACACTTGCGAATTAAAGCAAGCCATAACTAAATTCAAAGTACGAAGTCATTAACATTACACATAAAATAAATGTCATCTATGACGTGTAGTAATTACAACTTTATTTATTTTTTGTGTATCATACCTTGAACTGATAACGACTTCAACTTTCTTGAACTCATCTCATAAAAACATCATACGCATCCTTTAATTCCGTGTATAATAAATGTTTTTATGCAAAGGAATTTGAACCATGGTAGGAATATATTGTTATGTAAAACAAGGGTATTACACCATATGATTTTTATTGTTGTTAATCATAACATTTTTTAAATAATATAGTGAACATTGATTGAGCAAAACATTACATGTATATTTGAATTATAACTTTGCGTCATTTTTATCGTAGTGCATATTCTCGCTTTAATACTTTGATCATTTCTCTAGTACTTATAATTAAATGTTATTTATAAATTAAATTGCACAGAAAGAGTGTAAATGCTGATATATTTTTAGCATAATATTGAAATACCGGCTGAAAATTGCAACACACAAACTTGTTTAATTATTCAAGAAATTTGAAAGAAACATAAACAAAACAAAAATATATAAAATAAAAAGGTTCTGAAAGAAACTCTGAAGTCGACTTAAATAGAAGCATAACTGTTTCATGTCATTATGAAAACTCGCCATATCAAAATCATCCCTAAGATTTACTGCTCTCTGTTTTAACGTGAAAACAGTGTCCACAGGCCCCAGCTTCTGAAAGCCGCTCGTGTATGTGCTCTAAACCGTCGATATTGTCAAAAAATGGGTGTTCTGAAATGATAAAATGCTCTGCTTCAGCAATAATTGCTTTAGTTCTCTGAAAGAATGAATAAAGACTTTGTACCGAGCCTCCAGTGCCTCCTAAACCCGCTATTTGAATTTGAGAAAAAAGGGCGTAAACCTGTAAACGAAGTGGGATCGCAAAAAATTATGCAACACGATGTAAAAAGTTCGCCATACCGTATATATAAATTTCTCACAGACTATATAAAAAATACGACGATTGTCATGTTATAAAAAGGATTGGAACGCTGCATGAAACTTCAAAATAGGCTATAAATTTTGACGATACGATGCAAGAAGTTTCGAACTTATATGAAAAGTTTAGAATGTCCTACAGCAAGTTTCGGACATATTTTTTAGATTTGTCTCGAAGTATTTAAAGTTTGCCACGTATAATTTTAGTATGTTATGTAGTATTGTAAGTTTAGAATAAAGTCCAATTTGGCGCCTCATAGGCATCCTTTGGCTATGAATCTCATGAAGAACTCACAGAATTTCTACATACGCTTCAAAATCTGTTATGCAAACACAACAATCGTTGTTATCAAACGACCATCTTGTCTCAGAGCACTGTAAAAGTAAAATTGAGCGTTGTATACCGATTGCTCCTGCGTTTTTACTTTCACTAAATGATTCTCATCCTCGAAATAATGCCTGCCTTACAGCGACGCAAAATGCACAAATACAAACGCCAACGCTTCGATCGCTTGTGGAAAGAATAATTTGTGATATAAAAGTCGAATTTGAGAAGGTTACAGCTACTTTGGAAACATCTTATGATGAAAACGTTAGATATGTTATTTCATTTCTTTTTGGAGAAAGATTGAGCAAACATGAAATAAGGAATAAAATATACAATTCACATTTGGAATTATTATAAAAAGAGATGATTGCGTACAAATGCATCAATGATAAATGAGAATTCACCCTGACGAAATCAGTAGAAGCATTCAGGCTTAGTCAAATCGAAGACAACTTCCTGTTAAAATGTTAACCAAATTAGCTACCTTTTGCTGTTTTTTTTTTTTGTAGACAACATTCTGCCTTTTTTTATTTGGTGTTAGATGATCTTGAGTATGTTAATATGGCAGTAAGCTTTCAACTTAAATAATTGAATGCCGATTCTACTTTCTTATGCCATACATGACACGTGTATTATCGAGAGAATAAGAAAAACTTTCACCAACCTTTGAGCCTTGGGGATATATCTTTTCCTATTTTCAGTTAGAGATCTGTAATGTATGAAATCCTTTACCAAAAGTTAGCTTCTTGTATTCTTTACTTTGTTACAGAAAGGATAAATGTTTTGATAGAGATCCCAGTAGTCCAAGCCTAAAATGGTTTTGACCTTTCTTTTGTCTATACCAAACTTGAAAAGTGTGACCACCCATCGTTTGTGACGTTAATTAAAATGTGATATTGGCTTTGTTGTTGTCACCATCAATGAAGCTATAACCGAAAGGAACTCTGGTTAATTTGCATGAGCTATTATTTTCAGCTTATTTTCGTGCGGAAGTTTATGTTTTGATATGTCCTTTCTCATTATGCAACTAATTTATATCACCATTAGGCAACATACAAGAATTATTTTTATTTGTGGCGAAAGCTACCCAACACTTATAATGAAGGCTAATTATCCTTTGGAAGATTTTGTTTGCGTTATGTGAAAATAACAAAACATCTAAGATCTTTATATAAGGTGAATATCACAATTATTTAAACGCTGTACTTGAATAATTATGAAATTTATACAGCTGTTTAAAAATATACATAACACGAAAAATTACATTAAAAACGTCTTGAAATGTACAGAAATGTTAAAACTATCAACCATTCTATTAACATTATTTCAAAGTGCACAACTCCATACAGAAGTCATGTAAATTTATACTAATATAAAACTTGTCCTCGCATGCCCTTCAAAAATAGGCATTATAAAATGGGTGTGTTTTTAAGAAAAAGCAAACATACAACAAACATTAGATGTTTGTAAATGTAGATCGTCTAGGTTGGTATAGTCCTGAGAAGGACTGTTTTTGTTGTTGTTAACTGACGTTTCGACAACCTTAGCGGTAGTCATCTTCGGAGTCAAATGAGGAGTAAAAGTCAGGTTAGCCTTATTTGTTATCTGGTTCTTACGTCCTTGTATTGTGTGTACAGGAAATGTGTATTGTAATTGTAAATTAGTGTGAAGTGAAACATTTTATTTTTAGTTGTGATGTGTGATTTAGGTGTGACGTTTTTAATTGTAATGTGTGGGTGTCAATTATGTATTGTCATTGTGATCTATAGAGGAAAGGGCGCTCACGACTTACAAACATGCACTACCTTTTTGGTTTCGCTACGTAGATGACATAATCACAGCACTACATGCAGACGGAGTCAAATGAGGAGTAAACGTCAAGTTAGCCGTATTTGTCATCTGGTTCTTACGTCCTTGCATTGTGTGTACAGGAAATGTGTATTGTCATTGTGAACTAGTATGAAGTGAAATATTTTATTTTTAGTTGTGATGTGTGATTTAGGTGTGGTGTTTTTAATTGTAATGTGTGGGTGTCAATTATGATCCATAGAGGAACGAGCGCTCACAATTGTCATTGTGATCCATAGAGGAACGAGCGCTCACGACTTACAAACATGCAACACTATCTCAAACGTGTTTTTGAAAAAAACAACTATAACTCTGACTTTATCAAACGCAACACTTACAAACCCAACGAACCCAACGAAACGAACAACTCAGTGACAACAGCAACGATACCTTACATCAAAGGTACGTCTGAGACTATCTCGCGTATCTTACGACCATACAACATACGTGTCGCACATAAACCAATCACAACGTTACGACAAGTACTAACAAACATAAAGGACAAAGAACAACCCAACGAACGACAAGGTGCAGTTTACAAAATAAACAGCTCCGACTGCCACGCCTGCTATATCGGGGAAACTGGCAGTAACTTAAACATAAGACTTACTGAACACAAACGAGCTACTAAGAAACAAGACAAAACTGATCACATTGCCGAAAATCACCGAATCACAAAGCACAACATTGACTAGGACTCGGCGATAAGTCGAGAATGACCACGACGGAGTTGCTTTTAAGAGTTAAATGTATATTTCAAATTTATGGCGAGAAAAGCGCCTTAACTTTATGACTAAAATTTTTGATCGAATAAAGTTTTTTTTAAAAAAATTTATGCTTAACTCAAGCTTTGGTCAAAGGTATTTTTTGTGTAATATAAAAAAAAATTTCGCAAAATACTCAGACGACAGACACCATACTATCTTAACCCCAATTTTTTAAGATAACTTTAAGAAATAATGATAACCTGCTGGACGCCATGAAGAAATTGCAAGAAAACAGGCGTGAATCCACTTGATTGCGTTGAATGTGTATGATTACAGCGATGTGAGAAACAAAGTTCAAAGGACAACCATACTTTTTCAACAAAAACTTTAAAACCATTAATCGTTCGGTAGTATGGATCTAACAGTACTTGAGCAAATGACATCTCACCTACAAAAAAACAACATGAAGTATTAACTGTAGTTGTTCGTACGTGAAACAGAGACATAGCCAGTTCGATCATTGGGAGGAGGGGGGAGTGGAGAATATTTATTTATGCATATTAAAATGGAAATGAAAAAAAAACAATCCATTTCAAAGGAACTGGATATGACAAAACGTAAGATCTTGTGCTTGGGTATTGAGAGCTTACACTACTATCGCCATTGACTATCGCTAAAATAATAAAACAGATAATAAAAACACCAAGAAAGATTAAAAAACGTACAATGCGGCAGGCTCCCATCCTTGCTCAGTTATTGCTTTGTCAACGGAATCCACAACAGAAACACGTTTAGATGCTTTGTCATTTGATCGTAGATTCATCGTTGCTTTAGACATGCTGACGTTGGCTGCCAGTGAACGATGTTTCGCCTCTGCTTTATTCCACGATACAGGATTTGAAGACACTTAAAATTAAAAGCATAGAAAATCACGGTTACATAATCACATAATAATGCTTAAAGCAAAACTTTAGGATTGACACGAAAAAGTTATAAATGCAGGTACATTTGTTAATGTTAATAAAACTTAAAGAATGGCGAACAGTCCCTAAATACTTATTTCAAATAAAAATATTTTACAAAAATTAACAGCATCCATAAATTAATAGCGTAGAAAATCAAGCTATATCTAAATCACTCAGTGTTAGAAAAACAATTATACAATTCATTTTCATTAGTTCTTGTTTATTTTTCGAGGATACATTAATTCAAAATGGGATTTTCAAAAAAACGAGAATCCACAAACCATACCAATAGTTATAGTAAAGTAATATATATTGCTGTGATACCAAGGGTGGCAATAGATCTGTGTGTATGTGGGAGGAGGCATTGCGCTGGGGGGGGCACTAACATGTGAGGGTAGGGGACGAGCGTTGAAACGATAAATGTAAACAACTAACCAACGGCAGATAAATATTTATCTTGCTCCACGTTGGATGAACGTATTGCGTCAGTGCTTCCACCACTTGCAGCCTCACCAGAGCGAATGATGGATGCCACAGAGCTTCGTTCAATGGCAGAAGATCGCAATAAAACGGCGAATTTATTGACTTTATGTCTCCACGTCGCAACAGGAAAACGCATATGGCGATGGTTTTTAGACAAGCGAAACAAAGAGTCATCGGTCACGTGTTATGGCACCACTAAAACAGCCGGGTAACTGAAAGAAAAATCCACAATATCATGACTATTTTGTCGAAACATGTTATTTTTCAAAGACTTGTAAAGCTTACCCTTTCGCAAAATAAATGTATTATACGATAGTAAATATGAGTTTTAAAACACTTATGGTAATAATGAAAGGGTTAAATGCTCCAAAGTCTTATTCGTAAATTTTGAGCATAACAATTCTGTAAATTGAGTCACCTGAATTTTTCATGTTCATGAGACAATTGCTTAAATTGTCCAGCAAAAGTGCGAAGATCATATCTTCATTCAATTTCAAACACCGCACTGCATACAACATCCTTTCATATAACAATTCTGTAATTGAAAATCATCTCCTCCATTTTTCTTATAACTTTACCTTCGACAGGCTGCGTACGAAAGATTGACCATAGAAAGCCTCCAAGATCCACTTTTACTCCCTATACGTTCTTCAAGTACAGAGCCAAAGCCAAGTCTTTTATACTCTTCATAATACGGGGTTAAATTCAAGTTTTCAATAACTGGCACATTTTGTACCACAAAAGATCCATCAACCTAACAGAATATGTATAACCAATAAAATTGCAGAAAAGCTAACAATAAAGTAATGGTAGGTAATGGTAACTAATGGTAAGTAGTTGTCAGTAATGGTAAGTACGGGAAGACAATGGTAAGTAATGGTAACTATAATGGTAAAAAATGGTAATTATTATTATATGGCTCGCGTCACTTCCGGCTAAGTGGCGCGCTTCGATTGGCTCAGAAACACTTTTGCCGGTTTATTATTTTCCCGTAATCGACCACGGTCCAAAACGTGTAATTTTACAGTCAAATGTAAACAAACTTCGTAAAGCAAACAGCAAAACGCAAAAAACACTCGGAAAACAGTTAAACTATCCAAACGATACAATTTGAAACGATTTATTTTTTATGGACGAAAACTAGAAAAGTTAAAATCAACCCGTAAAAACATCAAAGATGAGAAAGGAATCAAGCTTCGTTTCAGGTCAAATAATGCCATATAATAATCCTTTTAATAACCTCGCTTTTTCGGTCTTTACTAAGAAATAAAGGGGGTGTTTAGCATAGTATGAATCATTTTTTTATAACTCAATGCTGGTGAGGCACCGCAGTATAGTGGAAAGATTTTCATTTACGATCAAGATAATAGAACAAACATTGTAAAGACAATTTCCATCACCCAAAGTACTAAAACAAGTTGAGTAGAAAATATTACTATATAGTTATATAGTTGAGGTACATAAATTATTTTTTTAATGTTAGGGAATGATCATGTCTAAAGCAATCAGCTTCAGCTATACAACAAATTAGCAAGCTTAATGTTATGTATCAAGGAAGAGGCTCATTATTTATTTATCTATAGGGTACAGAGCAGCCAGCTTGGAGAATTAGTTGCAAGTTTACAGCAAACTTTATAAATTGACAAGGATAATTATTATTTATATAACAATAGGGTACAAAGTAAACATCTTAGAGAACAAAGTTGCAGTGTTATAGAAAATTCTAAGAACTGAGGAGGTGGCTTGTTTCTATAACTATATGGTCAAAGCAACCCAATTTCAGGAATGCAGTTCAAGTGTTATGGCAAGCATTAAAAATTGAGAAGTAGGATAATTATTTATACATCTTTCGGTACAAAGCAAACATTGTCAGGGACACAGCTGCATTCTTATAGCAAGCTTTAATAATTGAGGAGGTGGCTTATTTCTACATATATCTATATGGTAGGGTTACAAAGTAACCAGCTTCTGGGAATAAAGAACTTTGCTTTTTTATAGCAAGCTTAAGTATTGAGGAAGAGGCTTATTATTTATACGATCTATATGGTACAAAGCAACCAGTGAGTTTTGAGAATACAATTGCAGTGTTATAGCAGGCATCAAAAATTGAGAAGTAGCATTATTTTATATACATATATATCAATAGGGTACAAATCAAACAGCTTCAAGGACACAGCTGTAGTGTTATAGCAAGCTTTAGTAATTAAGGAGATGGCTTATTTTCAATGAAAATACGAGGTCATTTTAATGAACTTTGAGTGACTGACCACCATATTAATTCCATTTGATACATACATCATTTAGGGCCATAAGCATAATTGAGTGATTTTTATCATCTATAGAAAGTAACTACGTCAGAATCTTACCTTACTGGTGCACAAAGCATTATATGTCATTCCGACTCTGCAGAAAAGGCAATTCTGAAAATTCACAAGATCATACAAGTCGTCGTTATTCCAATTTTGCTTGTTCAAGCTCTCTCTTGCACCAAAAAGCGTTCACAAGCTTCTTTAGCTTAAGAATCTCGATGGAAATACCTTCTTCAATATTAAAAAAACTGAAACTTCGACTTAGTATACGGCAGAATATCAATACTCGCAGTGTAAGAGATCATGGTAGATATAATATGTACAATCACTGTTGTCAATATCATTGATTTTGGCACAGGGTTGCCAGGGTCGTATTTGACGTAATCGGCCAAACTGATCGCCAAAATCGGCCAAACTGGATTATAAAAGGCCAAATTGCTCATTGCCACTGAACTATATATGTTAAGTTTTTAAATATACCGAAACCATTTCGAAACATATGCGCGCTTGAGTACTGTGTTGTATTTCATGACAAAACCTTGGAAATTATGTACAATGCATATTGAAAACAATGACTTTGTAAAGTGACTATTAAGTCAGTTCAGCCTATATTTCAACAACCGTTCCAAACAGTTAAACAAAAAAATAAAAGATGAAAGTATGTATATCATTAAAAAGATATAACAAAAAAGATTAACAAATATTTTTGTCTAATAAGTCAGTTTACATTTTTGTTGATAATGACTTGCAACTCTTGGAATGTTGAAAAGTTATAAAATTCATACATCATCAAACAACGGTAACAGTTCACAGTCAACATCCTGCTCTTCTTTGCCCTCCCGGTTTGTGTTTTGGTTCCGTTCTTCATCAAGCTGGTACATGTTTTCCGTTGTGAACAGTTGAAACATTCTTTCTGTCACTGTAAAATCTTTGCAACATTTGGACTGGAAATAGAGAGTTGTTCGGATTCGTGTCAACGCATCCAGCGTCTTAAAAGACATTCGGTTGCGAAGCTTATTCTTAATAAATGTCACAGTACTAAATAAACGCTCAACGATAGCATTACTAATTGGCACTGACAAACAAGACAGTGCATAGTTTGCTAAAGTTGCAAACTTTGCATCTTCAAGATCACATCTTTGCATTTGTCGGACCACAAGCCAAAAAGATTCGGTATCAGTTTGAATGATACCCCCAGGAAACTCTTCCTTCCAGTTAATGTGAATCATTTGCCGGTGTTCTTCTTCAATTTTGCCACTGTCCTCTCCCATCAGGTGCTGGTACGGTAGCTTTCCAAAATCCACTCGTCGAACTTGGTTGAGTACTACATCTGGGGTGAGTGCAACAAGCTCTGAAAACACATTTTTTTGATCAGGAAGACGTGCCTCTACCTGAGAAATACAAGTCATCAGCATTTCGAGACAGCATTGTTTTACAGCCAGCAGGGTGTTCTCGTTGTTGCTGTCGTTCTTTTGCAGAGCATTGAACTCCGCCATAAATTTACTTCCAAAATCAATTTGGTGCAGAGTTTTCTTATTACCGCGGTTATCATACACTCTTGATTTCATTGTGCGATGGTGAAGATCAGGCTCTCTCAACACTTTGTCAGGACTGGACTTGCTCGACTGGAAAAGGGCATTTATTTGTTCAAACTCAGTAACCACTGGAAGCGCAAATGTAAGATACAAGTGGTTAACATTATCTTGTACCATGCGGAGGAGCTCTCTTGCCTTGTACCTTTGGGATGGCGTCAATTTTTAACTCTCAGTGGTGATGTTTTCATAATCTTTTTGCAGAACGTCCCAATTCTTGTAAATTGCTGAAATAACTTTGCCTCTTGAAAGCCAACGCGTACTACAGAACTTCACAAATGGCATCGTAGTTCCTGAAAAACTTATAAGTCCTGTGCTATCATTCAATTCATCGTGCAACGCTTTATACTCATCATGGTGAATTGTGCTGTGCGAAAACCAAGCAGGAATTTTCTCTAAAAGATATGAAAGGTTACTGGGCAGCTTGTTAAAACCATGCTGAACACATAAGGCCAACGAATGCCAAATGCACTTCATAAGTATACAACTTGGATTAATTTCTTTGATTCTGGACCACACTGAGTTATGCTGCCCAACCATTACACTGGCACCATCGCAACCAAATCCCACACAATTCTTCAAATCTAAACAGTACCAGACCAGTGTTTTCTTCATGGCATTAAAATCAGCTCCCCAGTTGCAGAAGACATTGGAACAATTTCAAGTAAGCAGTCGGTTACTTTGCACTGTTTCTCACTGAAGTAACGAATAATAATTGCCAGATCCTTAGCGACTGATATATCCGTCGTTTCGTCCACAATTAAAGAAAAATGCTTTCCTTCAACATCTTTTTTGAGATCTTCCTTTAAAGCTGGACCTACGACTTCCGTGATGATCTTCGTGCATTTGGTGCGGTGCAATCTAATATGTTCCAAATAACTTTTTTTGCCATATTTTGCCAATATCTCACCAAAATGATCTACTGTCTGGATGGATCCATGGCAGGCTGTCTGAACAGCGATCATAATCTCGGACTCCTGTATGGCACGTTTTGATGTTGAACTGGTTGATGGAAAGCAAGTTGTCAATGGCCGTGAAAAAGAACTTCTAGATACAAAAGAGCGATGAATATCACTTTTTTCGTGGGTCGCCAGAGCATCTCGCTTAGCCTGTAACAAGCGACGGCAAAGCTTACAATATGTTTTGTCTTTATTATTAGGTGCTTCAGATACCCAGCTAAAATCTATTTCACATTTGGAATTGTACTTGCGGCCGCTATCGTAACTTGATTTCCATTTTGGCATTTTGAAAATTTTATAACGAAAAAAAGAACGTTCCCAAACAAACAACTCTACACCTCTAATCACAGCCTGATTTTCACATCTGTTAATACTAAGTAAATGTTTGTTATACAAACAAAGCACAAATAGGACATGAAATATGATATATTGATATGTTTCACGAATACTGCACCTGAATTAGCACGTGATACGCCATTAACTAGAATCGAACATTGAACTATTGAACAGCAGAACTACCGATTGAGAATTACGATAATAAGAAGGAAACATATATTAGAGACAGAAGTGTAAGAACTTTGTGAACAGAAAAACCAAGAGCTGCCCTAGAGTAGAGATGCAAATTTTCTGTTAATTAAAGTTATGATATTAATTGCTGGGAAAAGGTTGTATTTGAGCTAATTTCCCCTAGAGCCCAACGGTCCGCGAAAGAATATAACGCGAAAAGGCTGATATGAATTCTTAACTCTTGCTTTATTCTGGCGTGTTTCGTGAAATAGGAAACAAGTTATTTTGTGCAAGAATGACATTAAACATTCATCAGAAAACTATGAGTGTATCATGCTAAGGATCTGGCAATTATTATTCGTTACTTCAGTGAGAAACAGTGCAAAGTAACCGACTGCTTACTTGAAATTGTTCCAATGTCTTCTGCAACTGGGGAGCTGATTTTAATGCCATGAAGAAAACAAATCAGGCCGAGGAAGAGCATAAGTACTGGGTACAACCACAACAGTACTCATCTGATACGTCATTGTCAGTCAATTACGAGTAATATAATTAATAATAAAATTTCATGACATCAAAATTTGAAAAGGCCAAAATAGGCCAAAATCGATTTGGCCGGCTAGCTTTAATTTTCCCGGCCAAACAGGTTTCAAAAAGGCCAAATTTCAGTTATTTGGCCGATAAAAGGCCAAACTGGCAACCCTGTTTTGGCAAGTTGTTTTACTACTATTTCCCATCTGCGACGATGTCACAGTCATTTGCGCAACAAAATTATGGCTAAGGTGTCGATCCAGATTTCATGGTGTCACTCACACAAAATGCTTTTGCTGTGATTGGCTTGACACTAGACACTCTTTTTAAGGTGTTAAAAGATAGCAAATTGCGCAACATTCCAAACGCCGACTATTCAGATATTATTTCAGACAAAATTTGTACAATAACCAACAAGAAAAACCAAGGCGTGGGGAATAAGCTTAGCTAGTCTGGCAGGACCTGGCCGCTATGCCACACAATAAATCTTATCCAACAGGAAAAACTATGGGAAAACACACATAAAAAAGAAATTGTGGTACAGTTTAAAGTGCAACATGAATTCAAAACAATTCATTAAAATGGAGCACGGAAAAGGCAGATATTCTTGTATAGAAGACCAAGAAAAAGCAAGCAGTTGGGGAGTGAACATGGTGACACGTTAGCTCACTGAGCTGAGCTTATAGATGACTTTAATACTCAGAGTAAGCTTGTTTACAGCTTACTGACAGACAGATTTATCCCAAGGGAGGTTAAACATTGTTTCCAGTGTTGTCTAAAAGCACTCGATTAAACCTGCCTTTTAGCAAAACGTAAACAAGTCACGTCATCTATAAAATTATGTTGGTATTATTAACACACAGATATATCTATTTTTATGACCCTGATTTGCTAGAAAGTTATTTATAATGGCCAGTTAAAAAGGATGTTCTTCTACAGCACTTTGATTGTTATGCTAAAACATGTTTAATCTTGTGACCCAGTAGTTAACTAATATATATATATATATATATATGATAATGATAAGGATTCTCTGGATTTGTTTTAAATTTTCATTAAGCTTTCAACTCGGTGCTTCGAGCCTTCGTCAGAATGTGACAATATATTATTTACAAAGATTTTTGTAGGCGTTTGGAGCGTCTGATTGGTTGGTTGGTAGTTCAGTTGATATTATTGGATGGTATAAGATGCATTGTCATGGTTTCGGGTGTATCGATTACGTTAATGAAATTCGAGTGTTTTATTTTAGTCGTTGTGTTATTAGTTTGTTGTTTTGGTTTTGTCTTTAGTTGTGAATAGATGATGGGGATGTCAATATGTCTGTTAATTGTGTTGTTGTCTTTGCTGTACCATGCCTCTTTGAATTCTCGTGCGTGTTTTGTCTGTGCGCGTCCAAGAAGTTGCGTTTTTGTCCAGTCAAATGTGTGGTTGGTATCGTAGGTATGTTCTGCTGGTAGTGATTTTGGGTCGCGTCGTTTGATGGCATTCTTGTGTTCAAAAATTCACCTCACACCATCCGAAATGCCACCACTTTCCTCGCCAGTATTGAAAACATTAAACTACGACCAGACGAAATCATGATATCCTACGACGTGACATCACTCTTCACATCCATACCACTGGACATTGCCAAACAAATTACAAACGAACTACTCACAAACGACAAAACTTGGCAAGCTACAACACACCTAGACAAAAATGACATCCTAGACTTACTCAACCTTTGCCTCTCCACTGAATTCACCTTCCAAAACACATACTACAGACAAATTTCAGGCACACCAATGGGATCACCACTATCCACCTTCGTCGCAGAAGCTGTCATGCAACACCTCGAAACACAATCAGTCACAAACAACACAAACATCAAACTATGGAAAAGATATGTCGACGACATCTTTGCCATAGTCAAGAAAGACAAAACTGAACAAATCCTACACACCATAAACAATACCACTAAGAACATTACCTTTACTAAAGACGAAGAACACGACAAACAACTTACCTTCCTCGACATCCTACTAACGAGAACAGATGACGGTACACTAAACACACAAGTATACCGCAAAAACGCACACACAGACCAAATACTCAACTTTAATAGCAATCACCCAACACAACACAAAATTAGTTGCATACGAACTCTCTTTAACAGGATTAAAACACACTGCAATACAGAAGAAGCCAAGAAGAATGAACGCAACTACTTATACTCTACATTCATAAACAACAATTACCCACGAAACTTTATCAACAAAGTATTAAACAAAATACACAACAAACCACAAACTGAAAAACCTAACGAAGATACAGACGAACCATTAAAAATAGTAACATTACCATATATAAACGGAACATCAGAAATGACATCAAGACTACTCCGACCATTCAAAATAAACATCGCACATAAACCAACACACAAACTCAAATCATACTTCACTAAACATAAAAACCGAACAACGACATTCGACACAACCAACGCGGTCTACATGATACCATGTAAAGATTGCCCCAAACAGTACATAGGACAAACGTCCAAGAAAATTGAAACAAGACTCATTGAACACAAGAATGCCATTAAACGACGCGACCCAAAATCACTACCAGCAGAACATACCTACGATACCAACCACACATTTGACTGGACAAAAACACAACTTCTTGGACGCGCACAGACAAAACACGCACGAGAATTCAAAGAGGCATGGTACAGCAAAGACAACAACACAATTAACAGACATATTGACATCCCCATCATCTATTCACAACTAAAGACAAAACCAAAACAGCAAACTAATAACACAACGACTAAAATAAAACACTCGAATTTCATTAACGTAATCGATACACCCGAAACCATGACAATGCATCTTATACCATCCAATAATATCAACTGAACTACCAACCAACCAATCAGACGCTCCAAACGCCTACAAAAATCTTTGTAAATAATATATTGTCACATTCTGACGAAGGCTCGAAGCACCGAGTTGAAAGCTTAATAAAAATTTAAAACAAATCCAGAGAATCCTTATCATTATCATAATATGCCTGGGTTACCAATTTTCAAATATATATATATATATATATATATATCATCGCAGGCTCAAGTTTTTTTGTTATAAAATGTATTATGTCTAAAAATAGTCATAATACATTTTATAATAAAAAAAACAGGGGGGATCGTTTTGGAGGCAGTCAGCGGTAGTAAACAAAAAATAGAGAGGGTGAGCCTGTGATGATATACATATATATATTAGTTCATAAAGTGTAATAGAAAATATATAAAAACAAATATAACATAACAAAAGATATATTTCATAAAAAAGATATATTTACTATACAATACATAACATTTTTTCAAAAATGAAAGTCCAAAGTCCAATTTACTGATGATACAAATTGTTTCGCTTTAAGACATTATCGACAAGAAAGAATCGCAAATAGGACTCAGTTATTTCACCAACTTTAACGTCCCAAAACCAATTAATCCAATCTTCTATTTGTACACAAACGTATGTAAAAGAATTTATAGAAGCTGGTATGTCACACATTGTAAATTTTTGATGGTTATACCAATGATGATTATATATCAGAGTCTATGATTTGACCACTTTATTTGTTTCTTCTTCTTGCATATATGGATGTGGATAATGATCGTTTTCGCGAAACGAAAGTTGATTGCGTTGACTTCTTTCTTTTCTTACCCTACGTTGAAACGTACGAATTTACCAAAGAACAAGCATTTACGTACTTGTTAGCAATGCAATTATGAGCTCTCGCTGTAAATATATCTTATATATCTTTCCTGTTTTCTTACAACCTATCGCCATCTAGCCAATATGAGATGACTAATATTCAAAAATCATTTTTTTAATACAATATCATAGTACACAGTCGTCAAGTTACTAGCCAGAAAAACGGTGAATTCAACGCATGCGCACAGAAAATATGGCAAACATTGCACAGTCAATGAGTGAGGCTTCGAAAGCACTTCATACACATTCAAAGCTCAATTTCTCTCAACTGATTTGCTTGATTTGAAATATTTAGGAGAAAATCTTGCCATAGATAGAGAAATGACTTTGCTCATAATTAGATAGAGTGTGATGTCGCTCTCAATATATGTGAATGTGAGTGAGCTTTTAGTATACGGGTATAGACTTCTTCAAGATTTTTTATTGCCGAAATAAATATAAATCCCAATTCCGTCAAGCAACTTCGTGAATATCTCGGGAAATACAATACATTTCTGTCCAAAAGAAAAGGAACAACGGAAAATACAAAACAATTAAGTTCCTTCGTAAGAACGGAATTGTCTACGTTGAGTTTTAAACTGTAACACTCACCTACCATGAAGTAGTTTATTTAAATTATATATAATTCACATGTCGTCGTATAGATGACTTAGACGCAAATAAGACATTGAAAAGGCTCAGTGTAAAAGCTCAAACAAAATAATATATTTTTAAAATACATAAAATTCAGTCAAAATTTATGTATAGTGTGTCTACGCTATATACTAGTCATTCAGTGGTGGATTCAAAGTTATATCAGAAAACTAATAAATACAACGCTTAATTTGGCTTTATTTTGTTATAACTATAAATTCATGTTAAGAATAATTTTTGTTGATTTTTAAATCGTCGAATCGTCCGACTCCCTGTCTGCATTCAAACTTAAAATCGTCCAATCATGTTTCCCTTTAATAAAAACTCGCTGTTTTAAAGGAACGCACGACAAATAATTGTTAAATGTTTATTGAGTACTATTGGCTTTGTAAGAATTTTAACGCTTGAGAATTAAAGCAAGCCAAGAATATATTCAAAGTACAAAACCATTAATAGTACAGATAAAATAACCGATCATCTATGACGTATAGTAATTACAACTTTATTTACTTTTGTTAACATACCTTGAACTGATAGGGACTTCAAATTTCTTAAACTCATCTCATAAAAACATCATACACATCCTTCAATTCCGTGTATAATAAATGTTTTTATGCAAAGGAATTTGAACCATCGTAGGAATATATTGTTATGTAAAACAAGGGTATTACACCATATGATTTTTATTGTTGTTAATCATAACATTTTTAAATAATATAGTGAACATTGATTGAGCAAAACATTACATGTATATTTGAACTAATATACATCTCATAACTTTGGGATGTTTTTATCGTAGTGCATATGCTTGCTTTAATACTTTGACCATTTATCTAGTAATTATAACTAAATGTTATTTATAAATTAAATTGCACAGAAAGAGTGTAAATGCTGATATATTTTTAGCATAATATTGAAATACCGGTTGAAAATTGCAACACACAAACTTGTTTAATTATTCAAGAAATTTGAAAGAAACATAAACAAAACAAAAATATGTCTTCGTTTTATTATATATGAACATGAAAAAAACAAGCAAAACACTCACTGACGGTTTTAATTCAACAGCCTAAAATACAAATGTTTTTCAAATACTGGCAAACAGATATACTGACTATGAATGAACAAGATACAATTTTCCTAAAACTTTGCTAAAGGTCAAAACGCAACTTCCCCCCATCGACTTTTCATATTATTAAGATTCGCTAATACGAAGTATGTTCTACAACCACAATGCAAACGAGAGTCTTCACGTCCTCAATTATATTTCGACCTGCTGCATCCAAGCCATTTTCCTCATCCAGGTAATTCAATAGAAATCCATGGTCATTATTAGAAGGAAATCTAGAAGCTTTCTTGCATGCGTGAGCATATTTTATAGAACTATACAGAAGTTTTTATTCTGGTTTCTATTGTGGCATTATTATATATATATATATATGTAAGTAATTTAACTATATTGCATGAGAACAACTTACAGGGTACAACTTATTGAGGACAATTTACGAGGCACAGCAAATTGAAGATAACTTATACGGCGGTGTACGTTGACAAAACAACACCCTACAAGTCTTGGAGACATCAACTAAGCCTTTTTGACTTCTGTAACTTTAATCTGTTTGGAAAACCTATTGTGAATCATTGTTGGAATCACGTACACTAGACTTTGGGTAGGGTTCAGACTGAGCAGATAAGTTAAACTTGTTAGCCTACCGTTTGATAGTAGTGAGACTCTTATTGTTAAAATACGTAATTGATAAAAAATAAATAGCTTCACTGATTATAACTGGTGTCACACTATTTTTATAACATGTGGAAATACAACGAAAATTCGTATTGGTTATTTCAGTCATGATTATTTGAAACCTGTGCGTGTCTCAAAATGATACTATTATTTAAAAAAATTAAAATACATACATAAATTACCCTAAATATGCGTTCTAAAATGTTAAAATATTTCACATATGCACAACATTTCTTTTGATTATAATGTAATTCCTGATTGGACCGTCGAAGCTCTACGTATCCAAGCTTTGTAATTTAGATATCCATTTCTTGGCTTCTTCCTCCGTCGCAGCATACAAATTATACAATCGTTTCTCTGTACGAAGCTATAGAAGCATATAAGGCAGTGAAAATAGTCTTTAAGAAGAATAAGTATTTTACATGCATGATTGTTTCCATCGGTTTTATTTCAAAGTTTTAAAAACAGGGTTCAATGTTATCAGCGTAAAATATTTAATTGCTTTTTCAATGTCAATCTAAATCAACTAAAAGTGGTAAAGAAAGGATCATCTTTAAGCTTCGGGGAAAATTTAAAAGTTCATAAAAGAGCTTGTTACCATTATTTAATGCTAGCCACGATTACATAGTTTACAGAAAATAGCAAGCACGATTAACCAAATGGTTTTGCATACAACAATTTAAACCAATCAAAATTCGTGATGATTTAGTGCACCTTGAAGCTTCAAACAAACAACACAGCGATGAAAGATACACAAATATATTTACTTACGTCGAAAAAAACTTGCTTCTCGTTTGCTAAAAATATCAATGAAATTCGCAATTTTTATAAAATAACAGCACTTTTACAATCATGTAATCATGTTTACAGTTTTATCGTACAATTAAATACGTAGTTGCAACTTGTTCCATACTTAAATATATTATTAATTTTTATATACAGAAATAAATTTCCTCTCCTAACAGATACCAAAAAAGCTTAAAACTTTGCAATTCATTCAAGCTGGTGCACAAAGACATTTGCTCTTAAGGTAATATCCCAGGAGAAATTTTAATTTGGAACACACAACACCCTCCGCAAAAAATCCAAAGTTAACAGAAAAGTCGTTTTTCTCAGTTATGCAACAAAGTCAATAGAGCATTGTTTTAAAAGCTCATCAAAACAATGGAAGAATAAGACTATAGAGCAAAATATTGAAATAAAACTTACAATTCAACTGTGACATTTCACATGAAATAATTTCAGATAAGTTGACAACAGCTTGACAATGAACATCGCTTACTTCATCATAATAACGAAGCTACAAAACCAATTAATTTGTGAAAACATAGACATCGTAAAATGTAAAAGCTAAGGACAGCAAATTGCAATGAACTAGAAATAAGTGCATCGAATAATTTGCACAGCTTAAACTTTGCGATTTTCACAATCAAAAAAGTCGGAAGCTTGAAATCATGGACCTCCCGTTCTCAGAACTTCTTGTTAACAATTCCATGCTCTGTCAGTAATGTAACGATTTTTAAAATGCACTTTTTGTTACTCTTGCTTTTAACGTGATGTCACAAATAGAACAATGAAAATTTAACGTGAAATCACAAAAAGAAAGTATCGCAAAGTATGATTTGGACTAAATCAAATAGGCACAAAGCTATTGTAAGAAACAACAAAGTTAACCTTTCTATAGTAATTTTTAACAGAAACCAGTAGACATTGACAATCTGAAGCTTTATTTTACACCGTTTTCCATCTTTCCTTATCACATTCCATCAAAATATCGTTCACTAAAACAGCCAATAAAGAACATTACCTGATGTCTTTCCGTATCCAATACAAAATACCGTTGCTTCCATTGTTTGAATAAAGCACCTCGTTTCCATAGATACCCACACAAAAATTTCGAAGATTTGTTTATACTTGATGACTATGGAATGATAAAGATTATTGAAATGACTAATTCATGATAAATCACTTTGGCCAGTGTAACTAAAGCTTAATCTGGTATAACTGAGTAATATAAAGTGAAACTTAACAATATCTTCTTTGTTTACATATTATATAATTATAAATTTAAAAGTGAAGGAAAATGTTTGCAGTTAAGAAACATCAATGGAAGTTCATTAATGTACTATATTGTACCTCATGTAAGCTTTTGTTACTAGTTGATGGCATGCTATCATTCTGGTCTTTTAGATTCTTGTAATTAGGACACGTTTTAGGAACACGTGATAAGCATTTCTCGTGGCAGTTGTATCCACATTCTGTGCATCTGAATCCTACAAAAAACACATATTAAAATAGAAAAGAATTTTTCATGGTAGGAGACAAAATCTCTCCACAAAATGTATCGTAACTACAACGCGTGGTGAACAATTTTGGGGTATCAAGATGCCAGGACCGAGTCAAGTCATTTTAATTCATTTTGGATAGACTTGCTCGAATAAATTTCTTAAATTATTAAATTATCAACGGTACACACTCATTGAAATTCATGATGGACAAAAGCGGCGTCACAATCATCATAAAATAAATTATCAGTTGTATGACATAACAATTATCATAAATCTAGCAAAAAATATTGTCTGGCTGCGATTGTTTTACTTTGAATTTAAAATTAAATTTATACTAGGGGTATATTTAACTAACATGAACGCGCGTGCATTCTGCTATAAAGCTTTGCTAGTTGTAAAATTTTATTAGCAAAATTTCCATAGAAACTTTGCACAGTAGACAAGATAAAGAAGTGTGTTTATAGATGCAACGGAAAGTCAACTGTATGGCCATCATAGATAGATAGATACACAAGCAAACCATACCTCCTTTTCCAATATTCCATATCACTTGTAGACAGAAATCGCAGTTGGTTGGCGTAAAGAAACTGTGAGGTTCAAATGAATGAGGTCGTGAAAAACCTTGGTTACTGTAGTCTTCGATTTGAAGTTTCCCCTGAAATATAAAAGCAGCATGCGTCACATAGTACGTAGCTTTAAAAGAAACTAAGTGAAATCAGTTTCTACAAGGTCATCTTATAAAAGTAACAAAGTTACTCTCTACTTCAAAGGTATAAATACGCAGCAAAAGTTGTAGAAATAATTTTGAATTACAAATTTAAGCAATTGCTGTCTATTCTTCGCAAAACACAACAATGTTGACATTTTTTTAAAGCTAAGATCTTAACAGGCATGGAAAGCCTAACTAACGCAACAAAGGAATCGACGTATTATGAAAATTTAAACAAAACAAATTATTTACTGAAACCAGTACAAAAGTGTGTTGTCATGTGAAGTGAGCCACCACAAGGTAGGTTACATTTTACCTCCATTTCAGTAAAAAGAAATTAAATGAAGATTAAACTAATGCGTTAACTGACTACTTTTCAAGATTTTATCAAAAAATCAGAATTCAGAGACATTAAAATTTTGTACAAACTGTGTTCGAGAATCTTTCAAAATGGCGGCATGACACCAATCTCATATTGTGTGAAAAAAACCCTTTTAAAACACGGGTGCTGATTAGTGCAATGCTCGAAAGAACCGTGTCTATAAAACCCTTTATTGCACGAGAGCTTCAGTCTCCCAAAATTATTGAAAAACTTCCGTGGTTATGGCGGAAAGTTTCAAGGCAAAAATATAAACAACTTGTGATTAAAATTCAAGAATTCATTGTCTTTATGCTCTTCTTAAAACGTTATTTCACAAAGAAAATACAAAAAATATTTTCCTATTCCTATTGATTTATATAGAAACACTCGTGAGATTTTTAAAGAAACTCGAAATTTTTTGCAAACACACGCACTTCGTGCTCCTCTTTGCCATGTAGTTTATTGTTTCTCCCAATCACGTGTTTCTAAACTCTCTAGAAAGTCCGAAAGTGTTTTCTAGTTCTTAAAGAATACAACATATTCCAAGAAACCATGAATACAATTTCACGGCTTAGTGCTACCAGTACAGCAAAACAAAATGTTAAAAAAGTGCATTTTTATATATTGCCAAACTA
This sequence comes from Xenia sp. Carnegie-2017, assembly GCF_021976095.1. Lineage (NCBI taxonomy): Eukaryota > Metazoa > Cnidaria > Anthozoa > Malacalcyonacea > Xeniidae > Xenia > Xenia sp. Carnegie-2017. The sequence goes on along the minus strand of NW_025813504.1, from coordinate 2,694,535 downwards.
ATACAAAAATCCTTTTGTATAAAGAGAAATTATTTTACCAAAAATCACACAATAGAACGAGTATATTGCATGAACGAGAATAGTTATTCAAAATCACGTAATCACAAAATGGTCACTGAAGTTATAAATGATCTACAATCAATATAAAATTGATCATAAAGAAAAGAATCATAAATACTACCTCAAGTATTATGTCCATCGTATCTCGTTTGTGTAGTACACCACTACGGACTCTGGAAAGTTCTTCGTTGTATGTTAAAAACTATAAAGAAAAAATGCCAGTTAGTGATGGTGTTCTATCGTACCATGCAAACACCACAGTCTGGGATGGTATTCATACTATGCACATACTCCAGTCTGATATTTATACAATGCATACACTCCAGTCTGTGATGGTATTCATATGTACAATGCACACGTTTCAGTCTGTAATGGTATTCACACCATGCACATACTCCAGTCATGTATTTATACAATGCATACACTCCAGTCTGTGATGGTATTCGTATGTACAATGCACACATTTCAGTCTGTAATGGTATTCACACCATGCACATACTCCAGTCATGTATTTATACAATGCATACACTCCAGTCTGTGATGGTATTCATACGCACAATGCACACTTTTCAGTCTGTAATGGTATTCACACCATGCACATACTCCAGTAAGCAAAAATTAGTTAAGATGCTTAAACGAAACCTAAAATATGATATTCACAAGCCATTTACAAAAAATCCAGTGGATGACCTTTGCTTAATGACTACAAAGTAAAAGAAAACAACACGTCACAAAGAAAGTATATTTGCTATACCTACCGTTTTCGTTATTTTAGGCTGTTCCAAACGCTCCCATATTTTTTTCCAACGAGTTGTGTGTTTGTCAGCCTCTTCTTCGATGCGATTATATTCGTACAAATGTTATGCACAGCTACTACTGTCGTAATGAACTGATCCACCAAACATACCACTTCGACAGCGTCTAGTAAACAATATGAAGCGTTAGCTATTTTTATTCAATAATCAAGCATGGTTGAATAGTGTAAATCACTTTTTTAAACTTATAATAAAGTTTGCAACAAAAAAATTAAGCACGCAAGCTACGAATGGCATTAAACTTATTTTTTAATAGAAACAAGCTAACAATGAAAGCACTACATAATATTTAAATGGAAACATCCTAACTATTAAAGTACTCAATAATTTTCAAATGGAAACACGCTAAGTATCGAAGTACTTCACTAATTTTTAATGGAAACACGCAAATCGTAGAGGTACTTTGCTAAGTTTTAATGGAAACGCGCTTACTTCTTAACGCAATATCTTATTCATACCTGTTGGCATCGTACTTGTCTTCTAACTTCTGTTGTCCTTCCTCGGCAGCAGTTTCTGTCTCATTTACGACTTTTTGATCAAACTCTGGACCAGTGGAGACATTCTCCGAAACAAAATAACTCCATAATTTTAGATTGGAAACGTTGCAATGAGGACGAAGCACCTGGGAATTTAGAAATAATGTATTAAATCTGGTTTACGAGAAGAAAATCTTCTAGAGAAAATAAAGTAAACGAGTCCTTGTAAGCTAGTAAATATATTTTAGGTGCCCAATAAATTATAATTCTTGTGTTTGTGAGCAAAATTCTAACAACAAAAATATTTTTATAGTTCCAATTTATAATCAAGAATTTTTTATTTACACTAACAAATTTTGTTCAAATTTTGTTGTATCTCATTAAAAACATCGCACAATATAATTATACACAGACATACGTATTTGCCCTCGTATTTGTCTAGAGAAGAAAACTATTCAGGTTTAACCATTGACACTACCAAATTTTACTCTCAGACACGCGTGTCTGTGGGTGAAATCCAGATAGCTTATCACTGTAAATGGACTTTTTTGTGACTAGTTGAATTGCTGGCTTTAGATACAACACAATGATCCAGCTCTATTTAGTTCAATGGGTTTTACAGTCTAATAAAGTCACTTTAAATACAACACAACAAATCGAGGATATTCTGGGATTTACTAAATGAAGTTTATAAGTTTAACAAATACACGTGTTCGATAAAAGATAAACAAGGCGTCCATTGTTAAATGCCTGTTCTTCTTTAATCTTGTTTTAAATCAATTTGACAGTGATTACACAACTACATGACCGAAAAGCATTCAGGTAATTTCATTGTATTGCATGCCAACGGTTGCTGGAAAGATTTGCTAAAATATGGCTGCAAATCAACAACTCACCTTTTCAGAATGTTCTTTCGAAAATTTGAAATTATAAAGTAATGATGATTTTTCTGTGTAGCATGTCGATGTACTCCCAAAGACTTTTTATGTGAGATTTAGAAGTCTTTGCATCTTTCTTTTCAGCATCTGATAGCCAACCCATCTGCACACGTTCGTGCTCTGAATCCAGTAAAAACGTACGAAAACGCATGGAGATGATGATAGGCGAGGAAATGTAAATAATACTCGTTGAATTCGAAGGATAGTGGATACTGACGTAATATCTGAGAACATAAAAAATATGTAGAAATGAGTAATTTTTCCAAACTTGCATATAAAAATAAATAACTGAGAACACAAACAATATGAACAAATAGCTAAGTCACTTTATCATTAATTTTGAATTATAGCAATAAAAAAGATGGGAGACAATTGATGTCTAAACATTTCCCACCAAAATTCTTTAATAATATACGGTGTTTTTACTTTACGAAACGAGCGTGTTCTCCTAAGTGCGTCACTGATGGTGATGAGTAACTTATTTCTGGGCCCGAAAAGACCATTGAAAAAATATTGTGCACATGTTCTTAAAATGAATTTAACTATCCAGAAAAGTTATTTTTTGAACCTAAACTATGCACTTTAAAAAGTTTGATATTTAACAAGGTATTGAAATAATCATTGAGAGGTTTATTGAGTCTTACAATGCAAGAAAACTTTGAAGATAATGACCACGAAAGAGTTGCTTTTATACGTTAAATGTATATTTCAAATTTATGGCGAGAAAAGCGCCTTAACTTTGTGACTAAAATTTTTGATCGAATAAAGTTTTAAAAAAAATTATGCTTTACTCAAGCTTTGGTCAAACGTTTTTTTGTGTAATATAAAAAAAAAACATTTCGCACAATACTCAGACGACAGACACCAGACTATCTTAACCCCAATTTTTAAGATAACTTTAAGAAACAAGGACAACCTGATGGACGCCATCAAGAAATTGCAAGAAAACAGGCGTGAATCCACTTGATTGCGTTGAATGTGTATGATTACAGCGATGTGAGAAACAATGTCCAAAGAACAACCATTTTTTTCAACTAAAACTTTAAAACCATTAATCGTTCGGTAGTATGGATCTAACATTACTTGAGCAAATGACGTCACCTACAAAAAAACAACATGAAGTATTAACTGCAGTTGTTCGTACGTGAAGCAGAGACATTGACAGTTCGATCATTGGGAGGAAGGGGAGAGTGGATAATATTTATATATGCATATTAAAATGGAACTGAAAAAAAACACATTCGATTTCAAAGGAACTGGATATGACAAAACGTAAGATCTTGCACTTGGGTATTGAGGGCTTACATCACTATCGCCATTGACTATCGCTAAAATAATAATACAGATAATAAACACATCAAGAAAGATTAAAAAACGTACAGTGCGGCAGGCTCCCATCCTTGCTTAGATATTGCTTTGTCAACGGAATCCACAACAGAAACACGTTTAGATGCATTGTCATTTGATCGTAGATTCATCGTTGCTTTAGACATGCTGACGTTGGCTTCCAGTGAACGATGTTTCGCCTCCACTTTATTCCACGATACAGGATTTGAAGACACTTAAAATTAAAAGCATAGAAAATCACGGTTACATAATCACATAATAATACTTAAAGCAAAACGTTAGGATTGATACGAAAAAAGTGATAAATGCAGGTACATTTGCTAATGTTAATAAAATTTAAAGAATAGCAAACAGTCCCTAAATACTTATTTCATATATAAATATGTTACAAAAATCAACAGTATCCATAAATTAATAGTGTAGAAAATCAAGCTATATCTAAATCACTCAGTTTTAGAAAAACAATTATACAATTCATTTTTATTAGTTCTCGTTTATTTTTCGAGGATACTTTAATTCGAAATGTGATTTTCAAAAAAACGAGAATCCACAACGTACCCATAATTATAGTAAAGTAATATATATTGCTGTGATACCAAGGGTGGCAATAGATCTGTGTGTATGTGGGAGAGGGGGCATTGCACTGGGTCGGGAGGGCATTTACATGTGAGGGTAGGGGACGAGCGTTGAAACGATAAATATAAACAACTAACCTACGGCAGATAAATATTTATCTTGCTCCACGTTGGATGAAGTATTGCGTCAGTGCTTCCACAACTTGCAGCTAAACCAGAGCAAATGATGAATGCCACAGAGCTTCGTTCAATGGCAGAGATCGCAATAAAACGGCGAATTTATTGACTTAATGTCTCCACGTCGCAACAGGAGAACGCATATGGCGATGGTTTTTAGACACGCGCAACAAAGAGTCATCGGTCACGTGTTGTGGCACCACTAAAACAGCCGAGTAACTGAAAGAAAAATCCACAATATGATGACTATTTTCTCGCGACATATTTATTTTTCAAAGACTTGTAAAGCTTACGCTTTCGCAAAATAAATGTATTAAACGATAGTAAATATGAGTTTTAAAACACTTATGGTAATAAAAAAGGGTTAAATGCTCCTAAGTAATTGAAAATTATCTCCACCATTTTTCTTATAACTTAACTTTCAACAGGCTGCGTACGAAAGATTGACCATAGAAAGCCTCCAAGATCCACTTTTACTCCCTATACGTTCCTCAAGTACACTTCCAAAGCAAAGTCTTTTATACTCTTCACAATACAGGGTTAAATTCAAGTTTTCCATAACCGGCGCATTTCGTACCACAAAAGATCCATCAACCTAACAGAATATATATAACCAATAACATTGCAGAAAAGCTAACAATAAAGTAAGTAATGGTAACTAATGGAAACTAATGGTAAGTAATTGTTAGTAATGGTAAGTAAGGGTAGACAATGGTAAGTAATGATAACTATAATCGTAAATAATGGTAATTATTATATGGCAAGCGTCACTTCCGGCTAAGTGGCGTGCTTTGATTGGCTCAGAAACATTTTAGCCGGTTTATTACTTTCCCGCAATCGACCACGGTCCAAAACGCTTAATTTTACATTCAATGTAAACAAACTTCGTAAAGCAAACAGCAAAACGCTAAATAAACGAAACAAAAAACTATATACGAATGTGATTCGAAAGAAAAACACTTGTAAAACAGTTTAACTATCCAGACAATGTAGGTTGGAACGATTTATTTTTTATGGACGAAAACTAGAAAATTGAAGCCAACCAGTAAAAAACATCAAGGACGAGAAAGAAAGCAAGCTTCGTTTCACGTCAAATAATGCCATATAATAATCCTCTCAATAACCTCGCTTTCTTGGTCTTTTCTGAGAAATAAAGGGAGTGCTTACCAAAGTATGAAGCATTTTCATATAACTCAATGCTGGTGAGGCACCACAGTATGGTGGAAAGATTTTCATTTGCAATCAAGACAATAGAACAAGCATTGTAAAGACAAATTCCATCAGCTAATGTACTAAAACAAGTTGAGTAGAAAATATTACTATATAGTTATATAGTTGAGGTACATAAATTCTTTTTTTAATGTTAGAGAATGATCATGTCCAAAGCAATGAGCTTCAGCTATACAACAAATTAGCAAGCTTAATGTTATGTATCGAGGAAGAGGCTCATTATTTATTTATCTATAGAGTACAAAGCAACCAGCTTGAAAGAATTAGTTGCAATTTTACAGCAAACTTTAAAAATTGAGAAGGATAATTATTGTTTATATAACAATAGGGTACAAAGCAAACAACTTAGAGAACAAAGTTGCAATGTTATAGAAAGTTCTAAGAACTGAGGAGGTGGCTTATTTCTATAACTATATGCTCAAAGCAACCCAATTTCAGGAATGCAGTTCCAGTGTTATGGTAAGCATTCAAATTTGAGAAGTAGGATAATTATTTATAGACATCTTTCGGTACAAAGCAAACATTGTCAGGGATACAGCCGCATTCTTATAGTAAGCTTTAACAATTGAGGAGGTGGCTTATTTGTACATATATCTATATGGTAGTGTTACAAAGTAACTATCTTTTAGGAATAAAGAACTTTGCCTTTTTATAGCAAACTTAAGTATTGAGAAAGAGGCTTATTATTTATATGATCTATATGGTACAAAGCAACCAGTGAGTTTCAAGAATACAGTTGCAGTGTTATAGCACGCATTAAAAATTGAGGAGTAGCACTATTTTATATACATATATATCACTAGGGTATAAAGCAAACAGCTTCAACAACACAGCTGTAGTTTTATAGCAAGCTTTAATAATTAAGGAGATGGCTTATTTTCAATGAAAATACGAGTCATTTTAATGAACTTTGAGTGACTGACCACCATATTAATTCCATTTGATACATACATCATTAAGGGTCATAAGCATAATTAAGTGATTTTTATCATCTATAGCAAGTAACTACGTCAGAATCTAACCTTACTGATGCACAAAGCATTATATCTCATTCTGACTCTGCGGAAAAAGCAATTCATAAAATTCACAAAATCATACTCTTCGTCGTTATTCCAATTTTGCTTTTTCAAGCTCTGTCTTAGACCAAAAAGCGTTCAAAAGCTTCTTCAGCTTAAAAAACTCGATGGAAATATCTTCTTGAATATTCAAACATTTGAAACTTCGACTTAGTGTAGCGCAGAATATCAATACTCGCAGTGTAAGAGACCATGGTAGATATAATATGTATCAATCACTGGTATCAATATCATTGATTTTGGCAAGCTGTTTTACTACTATTTCCCATCTGCAACGATGTCACAGTCATTGCGCAACAAAATCATGGCTAGTGTGTCGATTCAAGTCTCATGGTGTCACTTGCACAAAATGCTTGCGCTGTGATTGGCTTGACACTTGACACCCTTTCAACGGTGTCAAAAGATAGCAAATTGCACCATATTCCAACCGTTGATAACGCAGATATTATTTCAGACAAAATTTGTACAATAACCAAGGCGCGGCGACTAAGCTTAGCTGATCTGGCAAGGTCTGGCCGCTATGCCACACAATAAATCTTATCCAAAAGGGAAAACTATGGAAAAACACAGACAAAAAAGAAATTGTTGTACAGTTTGAAGTGCAATATTATTTCAAAACAATTTATTAAAATTGAAGCATGGAAATGCAGATATTCTTGTGTAGAAGACAAAGAAAAAGCAAGCAGTTAGGGTGGGGGTGATCTGGGTGACTCGTTAGCTCACTGAGCTGAGTTTATAAATGACTTTAATACTCAAACTAAGCTTGTTTGCAGTTTGCTGGCAGACAGATTTATCCCAATGGAGATTAACCATTGTTTTCAGTGTTGTCTAAAAGCACTCGATTAAACCTGCCTCCTAGCAAAACGTAAACAAGTCACGTCGTCTATAAAATAATGTTGGTATCATTTACACACAGATATATCTATTTCTATGGCTCTGATTTGATGGAAATTTATTTATAATGGCCGGTAAAAAACGATGTTTTTCTACAGCACTGTGATTGTTATACTAAAACATGCTCAACCAACTCTCTTTTTAATGGCAAAAACATCGCAAAAAATAGTACATAATACATGTTTTTGCATCTTAAACTCAGTTTTTCTTCACTAAAAGGGCGTTGGTTAAAATAAGACAAATTTTGTACATATTAAATCAACTCTCTTTCAATCGCAAAAACATCGTTGAACTAGTACATAATACATGTTTTTGCATGTAAACTCAGTTTTTCTTCACTAAAAGGGGGTTGGTTAAAATAAGACAAATTTTGTAAATATATTTGTGTCAACATATGAACATCAAACGAAAAGACATCACATATCAAACGAAAAGACATCACACATCAAACGAAAAGACATCACACTTTTCTTTTGCAAAAAAAGACCACTCGATATCAACTCATCCACGATAACTTACCATCATCATCATGCCCGTTAATGCTTTTAATAGCAGACGAGCTTACAAGAAAATATGGACACGGGACGATCATTGAAAAAAATGTCCTCAGCGCGATGAGTTTGTGGAGCTTAAGACAGCTGGAGCCCATGTTGGAAACAGCACTGCAGTATACGCTGATGATGACAGACTTGTTTGCCCATTTTGCGATTATATTGAAGCAGGTGAAGCATGTGTGTACTTTATTTTGTTTTATTACGTTTTAACATTCATGAAATAAGTTATGTAGATGTCAGTAACGCAGATGAGAAGTTACCTAGTAAAGCAAATGAAGAATCCCAACCATCTCAATATGAAAACAAATCAGTGCCAAGGAAAAGAATACCAATGGAAAGGCAAAGCCCTCCAGCATGCAAGTGGCATTCGAGAATGCAATGAAAGAGCACAACAAATATCTAAAGGAGTCCGATGAAATGTTTTTGTCAGAAATGAAAAAAGAAGCAGAAAAAGAGCGAGAGTTGCGAAAGGAAGAGCTTAATGTTTATAAGGAGTAATGTCACTTCCTGCAAAAGCAATAACAGTGAGGTCTCAGCGTGTGCAACAACCATTCTAAAATGTTCACCATGATGCTGAAAGTCAACAAACATATAAAAAACTTTGATTTAGTTTAAGAACATGAGTAATTTAGCTATCATCAGCTTATTGTGTTATCAAAAACTCAGTTAAAGAATTTCTAATTTGCTGTGCACTTGCGTCTGTGTTCTGTAAAACAAATTTCATCATCAGGAATAAGTTCAACATAATCTGCAAAAAGTTTGTCAGCTCTACTCTCACAAATATTGTGTACAACACAACATGCTGCAATTTTCATAGGCAAATGATCTAAATTTGTATAATTCTTGTTAAGTAGGCATCGGAATCTGTTTTTTAAACGGCCAAATGCACACTCCACGACTTGCCTTTCTCGACTTATGTAGTAATTAAATTTCTTTTGAGCAGGACTGAAATTGCCATCATTAGGATGCCTCTTCATCAACCATGGTAACAGTGGATATGCTGGATCACCAATAAGCATGAATGGTACATTGCAACCACATATCTCTTTTCCTCCCTAGAGTATATTAAGACCATGAATTTTCTAGTGACTATTATCAAAAATGCAGTAAAATTTGCCTCTGACCTAAGATAAGCTTTTTATTATAAGAACAGAAAACTTACATTCGGGAAAAGTTTTCCTGCTTCAGCTTTTGCAAACACTCCCGAGTTTGACAAAACTCTTGCCTCATGGACTCGACCTGGCCCTTTATGAAAATGTCAGTGAATCTTCAAAATCTTTTAAATTAACATTTTTTTATTTTTTAAGTGTGTGTAATTTAATTCACTTTGTGTAACTTACTGATTCAACTAGTTGAAACACATGTCTAAATTAATAAGAAACCTGTTTTACACCAGTCACTGTTAAACTTCCCATGGGATCTAAAATTGTTAGAAGGTGAAAAATGTCAGTTGCATAACAGGGAGGCAAAAATTTATTAAGTCAACCCTAACAAAAGCAGTACATTTTGCTACCTGTATTGATGATCAACAACATCTTGGAGAACAATAGAGTGGAATCCTTTTCAATTGTAGTAATCTTATGCAGAATTTGAAGGTGCAACAATTTGAATATGAGTGCCATCAATGGCTCCAGCGCATTGAGGGAAGCCTAATGTCGTTAGAAAGACATCAACGATACACTGCAGTCTATCGCCCGTTGGCCATTTGATAACAAGACGCAATAACACGTCAACAATAGCTTGGCAAACCTCGTTCACGATTTCACAGGCTGTACTTTTTCCTATACCAAAAACGGCAGATTAAAGAACGCAAATCTTCATTGGTAGCCAAATGCCAAAGACAAATTCCTACTCTTTTTGGCACAGGGATAGCCTTTCTGAAATTTGCATCTTCTCGCAAAAGAGTGCCATTGATCTTGTCGCAAATGAAATGGAATGTTCCCTTAGACATACGAAAATTTTCTAGTCAAAACCCATCATCTTTCCACATATCGATAGTTTTTTCCCAGAACAAATCGTGCCTTTGCTTGCATCTACCCAGAAACGTCCTTCACACATTAATTTATTTCCTAGAACGTTATTAAACCAAAAAAGAAACTGGCCGTCCCTTATTTTACTTCGCTGTTTTCACAGTTTCAAAATATATTTCTTTTTCCTTTCACGACGCATTCGCATCTTTTTGTTGTATTCAGATGTAATATTGAAAATGGTTGCGATCGCTTCGTCCGCCATATTGGGATTGCAATAATACTAATATTACACTCTGTCTGAGGATGACTTTGAAATAAAGTCGAAAATTTACAGTTTACTTCTCGTCTTGTTTTGGTTCATATTTTGCAATCTCAAGATGTCTTGTTTCTTCGGAATATGATTTATATTATATTACACTTTGTTGTCAAGGAAACTAGCTCTTCTTACGTGCAGCGTCAGTTAAGTATGAACGCTCAAAAAATTGAGCTTGGACATTTACAGGATCCATTTTCATCCCGCCTACCTATGATCTCGGCCATGAACACGACGTGAATATCAATAGTAATTGTATTGCAAAACAAGATCATAGATAGATGAGATGTCTCGCTAACCGGTCTCATATGAACAGGCCCTAATTCAAGGCAGCTAGTTACGTTGACCAAATGAAAATAAATTATTAATTTTCCTCAAGATAGTCGTTGGAGGTCCGTTAAATCTGTGTAATATACATGTACACGCCATAAGTTGCCTCTCGTTCTGAAATGTGCAAAGATTTTAAGTAATATTATCGATTCTTTATCGATGTAATAGTAAATATCTCAAGGTTTGTTAGGCACACCTAAAGATGTAAAATGTTAATGCATATTTATTTTTAACGCTGAAATTTAAATGCCCCGTCAAGCAAATTTTATTCAACCAAAAGCAATCTGTAGCTACTGACCTCGACATAAAAAAGGAAAAAGTCATACGAAAGGGAGATTAATGTTTTTGAGTGATTTTGATATTTTATCTTGATCATAAGTTGACAAATTTTACTAACTACAATGAGATACTTAAGAATAAAAATATAGTTAATTAATTCATCATATATGAAACGTGCAGCTGCTTAAACAAGGTTATATTTCTCAGTTTTCCCATTGTTGTTAAATTTTCGTGTATAATTTTCACACGTATATGAAAATTAAATTGCATGGATACATACAGTTGGACATTAATTGTTCTTAAAAAGTCACATATTTTGCATTGGTAAAGACTAAGTGGCTAAAATAAACATTGTGTATGAACCCTACTTAATTCAAAAAACTTTTATATAAATACGAAGGTTCCCTCTAAGCATTATGCCCAAGAAAATAAACAGAAGAGATTACATTTTCAGGTAATTCTAAATTTCGAATGCATGTCCTGTGTGACACGCACGCACTTATTGTAAAGTTTCGATAGAATTAGAACTCACTGGAAGGCGATACTGAAGAAAAGAAGCTTACTTTGATCCCCATCAAACTCACGGTATGCAAAATATATGGCTTTGACAGTAATGTATGTCTATGACACCACAACAATGTATGTCTTTGACACCACAAAATGGCTATAACAACATGCTATGAGATGGCTATGACGACATGGCTATGACTCCACAAAAATAAATATAATGTTGTGCAAGCTAAGCAGTTGTTTGTAAACTATTGTACGACTGTAAAGGAAAGCTTTATAGCAAATAATCAAATAAAAGATAGTAAGTGAAAAAAAATTGTCAAATTTGAAACTAAATAAATTCTAATACCGACGAATCTCTTCATTAAAGCTATTGAATGTATAAAGCTTGGTTTGCATGCATGTCACAAAAATTTATACATTTTAAAATGAGTTTCTTTTGGAAATGTGTTAATGTGTATGAATGTCGAAATAACATCTATTCTTTATCGATGTATAGTAAATATGTCAGCGTTTGTTGGACACACTTAAAGATTTAAATTGTTGATCTTTATTTGAATTTAACTGCCACGTCTATGGCGTGCCAAGATGGACAATATTACCAAAATCGAAAATATTTACAACGAAACACATTATCGTATGTCGAAAATAATATACTGGCAACTTTTTCAATTTTTGTAAAACGAAACGCAAAAATATAAAAGAAAACAAAAATTCGTTTACCATAATTTATATATACACAACGAAATTTATTTTTCAAGTTATGAAAATTATTTTTATAAAACGAAACTCATTTATATAAAACGAAATTGACATTCATAAAACGACATTTTCTTCGAACAAACGACATTTTTTACCGCTTTTTTGCGGCCATTATTTCGTAACCTGCAAATAGCCATCCACATAGATATAATAGAACTAGATTGCTAACGAGTGTGACGTCATATAAGACTTATTAAGACGGCAGCGTGACATTCATGATAAATCCAAGATGGCGAGGGAACCCTGGCAAAAAACTTGGGGCTACTATTAGGCAATTGTTGTTTTTTGCAGTTTACTTCGTTTCAGTGTTTTCAAACTCCTCCAATCAAGTTTTATTGGAAACAAAGCGTTATTAATAATGTTTTGAAGCCATATTGGACAATTATTATTGGAATACGTGCGAAAATATCGCTTGCGAAGTGTTGTGTAAATTGGTCGTTTGGTTGTCTCGAGGCGTTTGTCTACCAAAGTAAACGGATTTCGTCTGCTTTAGCTCCCATACTGGTTCGTCCACGTTGAAATACATCATATTGAATACATACAAAAAGATGGGAAAATTATTCTTCATATTTTTTACATAAATTTCACTTTAAGATGCTATTCGTTCTTTCAATCTTCAAATATGTGTTGACACTTAACAGACAGAGTCTTAATCGTTTCCAAAAAGGATGAGTTTTGTCATCTTTTGCCGCTTAGATGGAGCTCCTTTACGAACGATTCTCTCGGAGTACACTTTGGAAAACTGGTGTACAAATATTTTACTGTACATGTATGCTATTTTTCTGATGAGGATGGTGATATGGTCATCGCAAAAGCTCTCATCTAGTGCATGAGTTTCCTTAGAATGCTGCAATAGCGATTGAAATACATTTGGCTTAGTTTCTTGCAGGACATCTCGTTGCATAACTTGGATTGTTTTTTCTGACAACTGACTCCACTTGTTGACCATTTTGCGAAGGGCTTTATCTGCTGCTTTTGCGTTTCGTTTTACAAATATTGAAAAAGTTGCCAGTATATTATTTTCGACATACGATAATGTGTTTCGTTGTAAATATTTTCGATTTTGGTGATATTGTCCATCTCGGCGCGCCATACACGTCAAGCAATTTTAATCAACCAAAAGCAATTCGTGCCGACTTTCATACAATTAGAAAAACAAATACTCGTAAAAGATAAAAAACTGATGTCTATGTTTGGCTTTATGATTTCTTATAACTGTTAACTTCTAATGGAATAGTTGCGTTTATTGAAGAAAGAAAGTTCGTTTAGGTAAGTGACAATACATATAACTTGGCGGTGGAAGATACAATAATAACTATGATGATATAATCGTTCGATATACGTTTTCGATCACGTGATATTTACATGTTACAACAATAACAATGTTTATTCTTGAATATGCTATAATATATCAATATGTCGACAATTACCAACTTAAAATTTTAAAAAGTTAATAATTCTTACAAAAAACAATGCGATTCTCAAAACAATAATTTCTTTTTAACATAATTAATTCATCGTGTATAGCTAATAAAATGTGGAGCTCCTGAAACAATGACAATTAACTATTTTTAACTGTTTCATCAAATATTTTCTGAATATTTCAATATTAATTAGCATGTACATGCATTTAAAGATTGATTCGTGATTTTTAACAATTCTTAGAGAGTCACAAATTTTGTATTTTGCCAAGATAAAGTAGCTAAGTCACTGCGTGAACCAAATCATGCGAAATTTTCGTACTTCAAGAAATAGAAAAGAAACTCGTGCAATTGAATAAACAAACCCTATACAAATATAGGAAGACTTCCGTTTAAGCAATCTGCTTAAGAACACAAAGATTGAAGCACTTTCAATTTTCTGCATTTTAAATTTATAAATTCATTTCTTGTTTGAGACGCTTGCACTTCTTGCAGAAATCGAATAAGAACAGAGCTCCCTGGAAAAAGTTCCTTAAGAAAACTGCGGATAAATTAAAACAAGTACGTGTATTTATCAATTGTATTTATCAAATTTATATTACATTTTTATTGAAATGTGCTCGTATGTAAATATTATGCTATTTTAAATTGGCGCTTTTCTTTAAGAAGTTACTCTCTTTAAAGCTTGGTAAGCCTGTTCTTTGTTGCAGTATGAACTCTTACGCAATGCAGGTGCTTATATGCAATATATTACAGATACACATTACTTTTAAAAGCATGAGAGATGACATGTAAAGCGTAAAAAGACAAAATACGGAAGTGGATCGTACTGATCCCCCATCAAAGTATCGCTATACAAAATATTTGCACAAAATGTTTACGACAGTAGTTTTGAGCCAATTACATCAACTATAAAAAAGAGAAAAACTTAAGATTCATGATATGAAAGAAAAGATGCAGATTATTTCTTTTTATTATATGGCAAGCGCCACTTCTTCAAAATGGCGCGCTGTGATTGAATCCGGTCCATTATTCTCTCGTAATCAACCACGATACAAAATGCATAACTTTACACTCAAGTATAAACAAACTTCGTAAAGCAAACAGCAAAACGCAAGAAAAAACATAAAGAAGAAAAATTTATAAGCTTTTGCTGCCCATGCAACTGCTCTCATCTGTCCATTTTCTCAAACTAAGAAAACAATTAGGCTAAATGATTACCTTAGAATGACAACTACATCTTTTCATAATATAGTCAAGAAAACCATTGATATGTATATAATGGGGCATTACGTATCCAAGTATAAATTGAGAGCAGAACGTAAATGTCATTGGTACCTATCCGTAGAAGAAAGACACAAAATTACTCTTTTTTATTTTTATTCTTTTACATTTTTTATTACGCATTGACTATTGAAACAATCAGGAGAAAATCAGGTTTTATAAGAAGAATATTAAAATTGTACTTTAATATAGTTAAGTGATTTTAATCTCTATTCACTCATTTATATCCTGGTAATTTTATAAACGTTGTCAGTCATTTTCTCATATAATAACAGAAAATTAATTTCTTTCTACGATAATTTAAGAAATGATCACATAAAAAGTTTGTTGTAGCTAATTGTAAGAATCCTGTTGGCCATGCGAAAACATGAACATTTTAATTTGGATATGAGATTGCAATTTAACAGTTAAAAGCTAAATCACAAGTGTTGTGATCTTTTTAAAATATTTATTGCCATTCCTCGCTCTACACAGCTTTATATAACAACTAGCTATAAGTCTAAAATTGCAAAATCTACAGATATTTATACTCTTTTTTAAATTCAACTATTCATAATATTTTTCTGTATGTAATCTAATGTGTCCCATTTGGTTTTACTTTAAAAGCTAATTATAATAAATAGTTGCATCATACTTGAATTGTCTCTTACGACAATTAACCAGGGGTTACCCACAAAATTTTGCTCGCATGTAAAGGTTTTTTTGGATGTCGTATAAAAGTCGAATTTTGCATATATTTATATGTATAATTCATTCACAAATATAACTATGAAAACTTTTGATATATAAAAAAGAAGCAAATTTATAGATTTTTCTTTGATTAGAATCAACCATGTAAAGCAAAAAGCACTTCATTTTCTATTTGAAGATTATTTTAATTCTTATTGTCATTTTGATATCAAGCTGTACATTTAAATTATAAATTTTTTTGCCTTCAAGACAATAAAGTTTTTAATTAAATTTTTTAGATTTTCTACTGATATTAGTAACAAATAAACTCTTCAAAGCAACCTTTTGTATTTTTTTTTGACGTATAAAATTGAAGATTGAACGATTTATTTAAGTCCTTACTGAAAACGGACTACTAGATTAGACAAAAATTTGGCAAGAAATTAATTATTACTTATAGTTATCTCACCAAACAGCAACATAATTGAGGCAAACATATTGGCATGCAGTTTTAAACCTATTTTCATACTTAAGTTCTATAAAATTTTGAGAAATTAGCAATAATTCTAAAACTAGATGAAACGAAAAAACGGCGACTAACCTCTCACGAAAACAAAACAAAAGCGTTCACATTAATATAATTAACAAAAAAATTACTTGTGCAATTGCTACAAAATATGTATATTTGCACATACTCTTTATTCGTTCTCTCATATGCATATGTGTAAATCAGTAAACCAAATAACCACATATTTGCAATTATGTAGATTTTTGCCTCATTTTCATCTTTCGACACCACGAACTATAACAAGGATGACAAATTTTAGTTTTGGATTTTCGCTCCTACTTGTAGTTATCTATGGATCTATACAAATGTAAGTTTCGTGTGCTCGTGTTTGTTTGATTCATGTTTTTCGTCAGATTTTATGTTGATTGAATATAATAAGTTTTTGCTTGTGTTTTTAACTCTTTCAGCTGTTCATTTATTCCGATCTTGACATTTGACACCCACCTTTCTCATATATAAAATATTCCTCGCAAAATCTATGCATTTTTACACGGCATTTTTCTTTTTTTCTAGAAAGACACTATCATCTTTGGTAACTGTCTCCACTAAAATCCTCTTTTCTTATTATTACATAGAGTGGCGTAACCAGCCCGCAAGTTTTGGTCCTGCTATGTAAATTTTAGATTATTAACATTATTCATTTCTTTAGAAATCGGTTGTTTTGCAGTGAGTGATTACAGAAAAATTAACATAGCAGGACCAAATTTGCAGGCTGACTACATCATTGATTACATGTGCAAACATTGCTGCCCATCCTTTTTTAATTTTCAACCAGTCCTTATGAATTTTGCTTCGATTTGCACGTTCTAATTACTGTTTCTGTCTTTCTAGTGACTCCAAGTGCTCACTTGACTATTCTCAGCTCGGCTACTTCCAGTCGACCCTTTTTTCAACTGCTACTGTTATAGTTTCCACACCATAGATTATCGCCGATCTGATAACACTCTTATAAATCTCTTCCTTTAATTTAGCCGATAGTTTCTTATTTCACAGCACACACTTAGAACAGCTTCACACAGCTATAGGTCCATTCTCTACAAAAATTTTACGATAAACGGTCTTTCAACATTTCTCCTCACAGTTCCATAGCTCCCCAAGACCTCATTTCTTCTGTTCATTTTTCCAACATGCCCTTTCAAATCAGCTTAGATCACAATTCTTTCCACCTTAAGTATCTTTTTATATGTATCATCTAGGACCTGTCAGAATCTTTTACTCAGATTAATGCCACTCATTTATTCAGCTGTACATACACTCTATATATATCAACCACTATTCTACTTTTCTTAATCCTTAGACATAACAAACTATCTTTTATTCTTCAAAATTCCCAACTACATCCAGTAAATGATTTTTGTACCAATGCTTGTTGTTCTTTTTTTAGCATTATTGTGCCACAATTTTTTAAGCTTTATCCTAAGTATCTTGTTTTTGCTTCCCTAAATCTTGTTTCCTTAAAACAAGAAACCTTAATCTGACTTTTCCCCATCATATATATCACTTCTCTTTTTTCTCCAACATATTACCTATTATGTGTTCACTCCGAAGATTTGTTTTTTCACTTCTCTTTTCAACTTTCTGTCTGTTTTATTTCCTTTTTCATTTTACTTCTTCTTCTTCTCGTAGTTTTTGAATTAGCATGTCCACCAGCAATTTTTATGTTGAAGGCAATGATAACAGACATTGTTATCGTGCGATCCTATTGGGTCAGGAAATTTGACTTTTTGTAGCTACGAAAGATGCTTTTCCTGTCGCAATTCCTTTCAATTGCGTTCAATGACACTCAGATTGTTATAATTACTTATCCACCAGGCATTTGTTGTTGCTCATATGACATAAACTCCAAGACAGTCATTCAAGAGTCATTTGCGTCAGAAAAAATTCTATTCAAACTTAAATAATTAAAGATATCTATTCAAGTTTAATTAGCTGTTTGAAAAATTATATTTTTATCACCAGGAGTCACTCTTTGTGCTGTGATAAAATCAAAAGATTGGCTGATTTAAATATGGATGCTTATCAGGTACTGTGTAAGAAAAATTCGTCACTTTCTCCTGATTGCTGTGATGACATCAAACCAGAAGTTAAATCATATGAAAGGTCGTATGCATCATTATGCTTAAACAGAACTGACGGTACGTCGACAGAAAAATATTTCTACTTATTTATGCTTGTAATTAATTTGAAAATAGATTGTGCTTCGATATTTAACATTTGATTGATTACTTCTTGTCTCAAGCTAGCTTGCGCTTCATATAAAACATATTTGTATTCCATTGCTTAAAGTGCATATAAACCTTACAGGATTTTAGTATTGTTTGAAGGAACAACTAGTGAAATTAACAAATTCAAAAAAGTATATTGTTTTACATTAAACCTACCTTAAGAAATTACTGTTAAAAATCCAAATTTACCATATATATTTTTCACTAAGGGGTCTGGTATCAAGTTCGTGTCGTGACGTCATGTAAGGAACACAGTTCGCACGGCTCTATTTAATTCAAGACAAACTGTCTGCTGTAAATTATCCATAGCATCCTTTTTTTAAAAAATTGGCTTTATTTAGGTCGGCATTTTTATCATTAGATTCATCAGAAGATGAAATTTTTGACATAGACTTCGACAGTAGTTTTAGCAGCAACACTAGGCTAGAGTGAAAAAAACACATGTGGTATAATATTTATTTTTTACATCGGGAGGTATGACGGGATGTTTCTAAGACGGGTATTATACATCCCGCGTTTATACTAGTTTTTACAACGAGACAAAAAGTAATTGAGATTAAAAAACCATCATATCACATCTCCTCAGCCTTCATTTGCCAAAGCCTTTGTCTAAAGACTAACCGGCGCGAGACAAAAAGACATCCCAACTCCATACAAACAAAGGACAATTACATATAGAAAATGTATAAAACCGAGGTCTCATTCATCTCCCGTTTTGGGAGTCAATCCATCCTGGATCTCATATAAACAAGTGCTTTTTGTGCCCCTAATACATAGGAGAAGATTGGGCCAGCAATGACTGGGAAGAAATATTCTACACAAGCTTGCTTCTCTTGCAAATTAATATATACCGCCTAGTCAAGTTCTTGGGCTTAAATGTAAAATGCAAATACTATACATAGCTGATATTGGACATTTTACTCGCTTTAGCGCAACAAAGTCGAGCCACTTATTTCAACAGAATTGGCCGTTTAAAACGAATGAGTGAAGGCCTTTGACTTATGGACAGAAAACGTTAAACCTACCGGTTATAGTCGACTAAGTTGGACTTATATGACAAAATCTTGCTATACTTTTCACATATCTCTAACGACAGTTCAGACCTGTGTTACTCACATGACATCAGCTGTACTCGCAAGCCCAGTCCCATAGCGGTAAAACCGAGCAAACTATTTGTCTGATTACAGAAAAATTTTGGAATATGGCATTTGATATCACGTATATTGAATAGTGTAAAAACACGTAAGGTTTCTATGCAATTTAGATAATTCAATTCCATAGTTGTATTGTAATATAGTTGAGTTCCGTCAATTCAATGCAAATTTTACACATCTTGGAGCCACTGGTCGCCACGGTCCAACATCAATTGGTCAATTTTACAATGGTCAGGATCACGTAAATATGGTAACCGTATCAAAAGGTATCCAGTATTGGACAGTGCCTTACACTGGAACTTATGAAATTACTGCTGTCGGCGCACAAGGAGGTTACGACAAATATGGCTCTACATGCAGAGGTAAAGTTTTTAAAGTTTGCTATTATTGTAGTTTCCTATCACTTAATTGGAAACTCAATATTTAAAAACAATATTATTAAACTAGAAGTTACTATCGCAAGGAAAATGCTGCTCGGGCTTCCCTTTTCACCCATGGGACGAGTGCTTAGAAGAAATGAAATCAAGCGTACGGAAAGCCGACGGCAAGCTCGAGCGAGCATAAGTATATCCGCTTCCCGTGTTTTACTTGCGACGATTATAGAAACATCCTCGAAAAATTTAACATTAAATTCATTGCTATTATGAATGAAAACCGTTTTTATTAGATTATACCATATCTTCATTTGTCGTCCTAAGGCTTTGTGAAGAGTAACATTGTCGTTCACAAATAAATGGAGCAAAGTTTACTCCGTATATGAAAAGAATAAACAATGTTTACAAGATAATATACAACTGAATGAATCTTTAATTTTGGGCCAACAGGCCGTGTAGTTTTATTAGTATTTTCTCATTATGGTAGGACTATATTGCTTATTGTTATATAATTAATTTGTGAATGGAGAGGCTTCACACGTGTCAAGTATTTTTTTACCATCCCATTACACGTACGTACATAATTTAAAACAAAAATCATTTAGCATGCTGAAACAGTTATACTACATGAAACATTGACTCTAAAACTGTAAGGTCAATATTGAGATTTTTTACATATTTATTATCTAATGTTATAGCAAATTAGCTAAATGTACTTTTGCCCAATATGCGGTTAATGGAATATTTGTGCCGATAAAAGTGTACTTTTTTCTACCATATGTGATGCAGTCAACAAAATGTTCTTGCTGTAAAAAGCGTCGATAATATCATGAAAGCACATTGCTTTTTTATCCGAGTGGATCGCCTTGGTGCAAATCAGCAGCTGTTAATGAAGCCATACTACTGCTGGTATCAAGTATTCCAGGAAACTTTGCTTTCTGTTCGTTCGACAAATCAAAAATATAAAAGACTTAAATCTTAAAATGTTTTTTAATGTTTATCAATCGAAAAAACATACGTGCTCTACTTAATATTTTATCATCCACCTCAATTCAAAAATGTTCTAAATTGTGACGTCGTGCCCTAAAAATCTTGCCGGACAGACGCCAAATCCGAGTGTTGAAAAGTACATAGATTGTGAAAAGACTGGGTCGAGTGAAATAGGAGTCATGAATAGTGTGCTGCCTCGTTCATGCTCGGCAGCAATTAACATGGCGATGAAATTTTCAAATTTTATAACTTTTGCAGCTGTATATTTAGCAAATGCTCAAAACTGCGCTAATTTTTCTTGCGAATAGCAAAATTCACCAACCTATAAGAAAGTAAATGGATTTAACATCGCTTACTTTGTTTTTTTCGTATCTTGAACATACAATTTTTCAAAATTTATCAAACTTTCGCAAGTGATTGTTTTCATAATGTATGAAAAATGCGACTGAACATAAACTGTTATTGTGTTCGTATGAAAATATTCAACTACTTAAATTTATATTATGGGAAAGCAAATAAAAATATGATTTCTTTTACATAAGCCAGAGTGTTTAGTCTGTTATTTGGCACTAAAGAAACCCTTTCTTTTGCGCAGGCGTCAATGATAATGACAGTTGAATACTTTACGACACAAATTGTAACGTGACGTAACAATTTATTACAAAAAAAATTTGAACTAATTATTCGGAAAATCGAATATAGTGTTTTCATGCGTCGCCATTTTTGCGCGTGACTTCAAAGTGGCCATGTTGGGGCATTGAAGTAAATACGTGCAACGCTACCTGAAATAATTGAAGCCGTGACTTTACCCCAGACACGCGCGTGTAATGTTTCGAAATTCTCACGGAGTAAAAATTGATTGATTGAACTCGCAACTCGAAGAGAAAATAAACAAAATCGAAAAAGACATTTTTTTGTTTGTCGTTGCATGTTTGTATTGACATTTGATCAATTTGACAGTTGCTTCTTCTTTGCTCATTTTAGTTCAATGTGTTGGGGAGAGAACATCAAAGTGCCGATGCTCAAAATAACATTAAATCAACATAAATTCTTTTCATTATCAGCGATTTTCCCCCAACATAGCGACTGATGAAAACACTCTATAGCTTTATAATGCGCGGAAACGTCTCTAAAAAATCTAACAGACTGCATGGTTTGCGCAAGAATTTTGAATGGTGAAAACATAAACAAAACTTCGTTTAAATGATAAATTTAATGATGA
Organism: Xenia sp. Carnegie-2017; assembly: GCF_021976095.1. NCBI lineage: Eukaryota > Metazoa > Cnidaria > Anthozoa > Malacalcyonacea > Xeniidae > Xenia > Xenia sp. Carnegie-2017. The sequence goes on along the minus strand of NW_025813504.1, from coordinate 2,672,322 downwards.
ATTTTTCTTTTCAATATATTTTTGAAAAGCCTATTTTGTAAAGAAAATACAAACAAAGATTATATATTTTCATTCCAATATTTTTCCTGTAAATCAAAGTACCTGTGTTTCCGTTTCAGAAGCTTGTGCTTTTATGCGAGGCCATGCAGTTCCAATTAAAAGAATTATTTCCTATACAAAAGCAATAATTTTGATTTGCTTAAACTTATAATAGGATAATCTATCGTTTTTAGGTCGTGGAGCTTATATGAAAGGAACTTTGAAATAAACAAAGGAGAAATTATTAAAATTCTGGTTGGGCAAAAGGCACCCGTCAATACCCGTGCCTATACATCAGGAGGTGGCGGTGGTTCTTTTGTTGCTAGGATCAATAATGTACCCCTACTGGTTGCTGGAGGTGGTGGTGGTATAGAATCTCTGAGCAAACGTTTAGATAACTGTGATGCGAGCACTAAAACATCTGGAAAAAATAACAAATGTGTCACACCTTGTGGAAACTGGGCTGGAGGAGTAAATGGGCAAGGAGCAAAGCAGGCTGATTCAGGAAATTCAGGTTGTAGCAGATTTTGAATTTACGGTATTTAGGCTCACATTTTTGATAACTTGAAATCATTACGAGAAAAATTTGTTGTTAAGGGATACTGAAATTACTATGTATGAGCTCTAACCATTACACCAAGATTTATTATTATCGATAACAAACTTTCTCATATAAATCATATTAGCCCTGTGATGCATTTTTTGTTTGCAATCAAATCAGAAGTAAAACAATATAAAATTTATATATAATTTTATGATGTTTACTAGGTGGTGGTGGAGGTGGATTTTACAGCAATGGAAGAAGTAGTAAACAGTTTGGTGGAAAGTATGGAAATGGAGGAGAAGGAGGTTTTGCTTTTATAAATGGAGGAGCAGGAGGACGTGCCAAGCTTAACAATGCCGTTGGTGGATTTGGAGGTGGTGGTGGGGCATATGGTTCTGGTGGAGGACCAGGTGGTGGAGGTGGTTACTCAGGTGGAGCATCCGGAGAAAATGTGTACGGATCTTGTGGTGGTGGAGGTGGATCTTATAATGCAGGAAAAAATCAAGTGAACAAGTCAGCCTTTAATGACAAAGGAGACGGATATGTCATTATCACTCGAAAGAGGTAGATTAAATCATCTTAAACTTATGTATTTTTTGGTAAAAACACTTTAGAACCTTGTTGTATAGTTTAGAACTGTTTAAGACAACATATTTTGAAATAAAAGTTTTCCTATCTGTTAAAACACAAATTGTGGTAGTCAACGTGAATCAGCACGATATTTACCCATATCTATAAATACGAGTAAAGTTTTTGTGTATTGACAACATTGTTGTCAAACTAAAATTTTTATGTAATAAGACTTCATAGTTGCATCAGGGGTAAGTTTTTTTTTCTTCAATGCCATAGTCTAAGTTTTGATTGTGAACCTACTCTTTAAATAAATATTTTCAAACCTTATCTGGATAAAAAAATCAAGCCTTTTTTGCAGTCTGCATTTTGGATAATGTCAATGAGGTATTTTTTGATATTTTCTGAGTGATTCATTTCGCGCCGTAGTTTTTGAAAGACATAATTGCGTAAGCACTTTTAAGAAAACATAGGTACGAGTGCGTTCATGTGGATAGCCCTACCCTTATTTCAGTTTAAATGGTGTGTTTCATACCTTATAACTTGATACCATGAGAAGTGAACTTCAAAATGCTCTTTATTGCTCTAAATCTACCCAATTTATACCTATCTAAAACATAATTTATTTATACTGGTAATATAAACAAATATTCAGCGGTTTTGAATATTTTGCTATTACAACATGTTATATGTACAGTTGACAAAATGATACAGGTTCTGTATTAAACAGTCCCTTTGTGTTAAGCCGTCACCTGCTATTGCTTCGAAAATTTCGTAATACAATTATCGTAAGAGAAACCTTTATATATTGAAGGGTTAAAATGATTACAGCACGTTCATGCAGTTAGCCTGAGTAATGTCAGTTGTATAAAAAAGTAATTATTGCTAGCTGTAGTTAAAAGGTAGTTAGAGTTAGCTACTTAGCATCGCTAACTTTACAAAACACAGTTAAATATGGCGGCGTTGCTTACGAAGATATTAATGGACAAGATGTTGTTGATTAACAAGGTTTTTCATATGGTTTTTTTTTGCATCGTCCGTTGCAAAGCCTTTTTAGAATAAGAGCTTTGAGGGCGGTATACATTTTTATTGCTGTAAACATCCAAGTACTTGTTAAGCTCATAATTCCATTACTAACAACTTGTTAGGAATTGAATTATTATGAGCTTTCACTATATATATATCTTATATATCTTTCTTGTTTACTCACAACATTCAGCATCTTCCAAAACTTCTGCGTATGAGGTGACTGACATTCTAAAATAACATTTTTTTGCACTTAATCAGTGTGAGTGTAAGTGAGCTTTTAGAATACGGACATATGACTTCTTCAAGAATTTTTATTGCCGAATAATAGTATTAATCCCAAAGCATCGACGACATTTCTTATTTATTACAAGAAATATGTTACACTTCTGTCCGAAAGAAAAGAAAAAACGGAATATAAAAAACAATGAGTTCCTTCGTAAGGAAGAAATCATTTACGTTGAGTTATAAACGCACTTACCTACCACAAAATAGTTTATTTAAATCAAATATCAAGTTTACACAATGTAATATATACAGCCATCTACAGAACTTATAGTTTAAATTCCCTCCTTTAAATTCAACAAATTCATTAAGAGGAAATCCATTTGATAGAATTCTATAATTAGTGACAAACACTGCGCTTATTCACAAAGAACTATCGTTAATAATAGGTGTTAAGATTAATATAAACTCAAATCAATCTTTAATAGGTGAAGATTATAAAAAAGACATATGAAAAAAAACACTTGAACAACCCACGATTTAAAAGCTGAGCGTATGTGTTCAGACTAACAAAAAGATTGACAAAGGCTTAAACAACATGCACGATATTTTACCCCCTATATGTTTCAAATGCTTTTTAGCTTTGCCGTTTTTGGGAGCAAGTTATTTTTAATTACACTTTTAATTTAACATAGAAAAATAATCATGTCAGTATCTATTATTGGATGAGTTTGGATTCACTTCATTCGTTGATGTTGACGTATGCTAAATTTGACTTTTGAGACAACCCGCCTTCCTCCTGTTTCGCTGTCTTTAATTTTTTTTTAGATTCTTTCAATGACCTGCTTCAACATAACAAAAATGGCTAACATTGTTTTTAAGCCGTTAATTATCCAGGCAACTTTAAGTGTTTCCATTAAGTCAACAACCTTTTACGGCATCCCAATAGGCGTCCTAGAAATCCATTTGAGTTTTTTATACAATCGATTTATGTATTGAACACCAATTCTTATTCTTGTGCAATATGTTTGTTTAACTTCAATTTTTTATGGTCTTAGCAGTCTTATACTTTGACAAGGTAGGAAACTTTCAACACAAAATTACCGTTTGTTTTTACTATATTTTTGCAGTATTTTCAACATTAAAATTTGTTTATATTGTATGAAAAACATCAATGTTTTTAGGGCTTGTAGCAAAAATTTTTCAAAACGTATATAATTTAAGGCCACTTACCTTGTCATCCTTCATATTTTTGAATGTTCAAAGGCATCGCAGATTGGCAGCATTTAATTCAAAAACTGTACTAGCCATGCAGTCTGAATACATGCGTAAACAAACATACGTGCATGGTGTTAAACTAAATTGCGCGCGTGACAAGCATTGCACATGAATCAAAGAAAGTAATTAATATTTACGCAAATCGATTGCACTTAAATAAGGTTTCAAGGCTGCCTGTGGCACTCCTGTTTGCTGATCTTTTATTGATCTTGCGACACGCAATAGGACATATACCTGAGCCCAGAGTCTAAACTAGAAATTCAATTGGGGAGGTGCATACCCATATATTCTGTTGTGCCCTACTAATTTCTTATGAAAGTGAATTGAATTTTAAAAGAAATCAGTAGAGCACGACAGAGCCCAAATTCTTAGCTCATCTATGGCAAATACAATTAAATTCTTGAATGTTTCAGTGAAACTTTAGAAAGCCAAAAATAGTGAGACTACAGTGAAATTTACAAGAATCATCGACAGGGTATTTGACATTCTTAATTCCAAATCTCCTCAGGCAAAGAGATACAAGCAACTTCTGAAAAGAAAATCTGAGGACACATGGGTGTGACGAGAAGAGAACCTAAAATCAAGAAACGACATGACATAAACTCAAGCAAAAACCTGCGCAGTATAATAATCATGGAAGTCTGTCATCATTAGCGCTAAATCAAGTCATTTAAACATCTTTGATGATCATACTCCTGAGTTGACCAATGACCCTGATGAAGACCACAAGATGAAATTGATTACGTACACTGCCGACAAATACTTCACCCTTAGGCTTTTCAAGTACAGCAAACGTTTTAATGAAACCGTTATATTCAAAATGGACAACGAAGTTACAGATTCCAGTTAACTAAATTGATTTTGTTTACAAACCAACGAAATTTTATGAGCTATTGATAAACATTACTTATCGACCGTGAACTGTACAGTGTGTAAACTGTTTCCGAAGACGTCTTTATGGTTTTGTGTTAGTTTGAATTATATCGCTTGAAATAGCATCGATCGTTAATTGTCATTTCCTTGCGATTCTTCTTTTGTTTCTTTTCCTATATCCTTTTAATATTTAACAGCTCATAGAAATAAATAAATAATAATAAAAACACAAAAAAAAGAGCCAAATAACTCCTTGTACGTGGAATACTTATTGCCGTCGAATAAGCACGTTATCAGGGGGGAGTGTAAATGTTACTGTGCTCAAGCTGGCTTTAACCAATCATGAATAAAGTATGGCAGTTAGCGTTCGAGGGTTATTTAATTCAATGAATGGACCACAGTCCAAAATGCGTAATTTTATAGTCAAATGTAAAATGTAAACAAACTTGAAAAAAGCAAAACGAAAAAAAGATTTATGAATATGAGTAAAAGGAAAAACTCATAAAAAGATTTTAATTATGCAGACGATACAAAATTAGAAATGATATATTTTTACTAACAAAAACTAGAAAAGTGAAAGCCAAATCTTACAAAACAGCAAGGACCAGAAAGAAAGCAAGCTTTGTTTCAGGTCAAATAATGCCGTATATAATAAACATTTTAATAACCTCGCTTTCACGATCTTTACTTTACTACGGGGTCGGTTGGTGCAAAAAGACCACGGTCCGATATTTCTCCAAAAGACCTCGAGCTCAGTTATGAAGGATTTAATATACATGAAAACATTTCTTAATTCTAGCTGGCTCGTATATTACAATTCCATTGGATATTACTTTTTATAACACTAAAGCTTTCACACACGCAGCTAGAACAAGCTAACTACTTTTGGCAGTGTTCGTATTTTTTTCCAAGCACGTCTTGCAAACGGTGAAGTGTAAGCTCGTTCACTAAGGAAAATTTACGTAAACTTGCACCAGACATTGCTATTACTTTGCTTACATTAATTTAACTTTCACGCCTTTGAAATGTTTTATTTTGATTGGCTCTTAGATCACTTCTTTGCTTGATTAACTAATCAGGAGCAAATTTTTTTAAAAAAATTGCACTGTATTTCCTTTTTTCTGCATTGTGTTTCTTATTTTTTTCCACTGGTATTTACAATAAATTGCACTGCTCTTAATTAACCAATGTGAACTGAGAAATTTTTTCATGTATATTATTAAAATGTAAATCAATATAACCAATCCAATGTTGGCTTCTGAGTTTTACATGAAAATGGCGATTATAAAAAATGAACAAATGACCTTTTAATTTCAGTTTAACAGTATTTAGCAACATTTGCACCTTTATTAACAAGGTCTTTAGCCAAATTTTTTTTCTCGATCTTGCTAAAAGCAACAGCAAGTTCTTCGTACCACAACTGATTCTTTTCTCGATTATCCCACCAAAACTTTAGCATTTCAAACCCTTGCCAGGCCACTTTACGATGATCTAGTTCAATTTCTTTTATTTTCGCATCGCTGACATTCAGCAATCTTGCCAAATCCTTCCATTTATCAGGAATTTCTTTGGCAAACTCTAGCAGAATTTGTTTAATTTCTGCAAAAAAAACGCACATTTAGAAGCAAGTTAATAGCATTTTTTACTTTGGAAGAAAATTTTGGACATTCTACATCAACTATATAGATATACATAGCATTAGACTTATTAAAATAACCTCAAATGTTTGTCATGTTGATTTTAGTACAACTATGGTTAACAATATAATAGTGTTTCAGCAGTAATGTGTCAAAATGCTAACACCAAATTTATGTGATCTACTTTGGAAGTTTTATCACAGTGCGTTTTGCTACAGTAAAATTGATTCGTAATTTTTTGCATCATTTAAACTGCATACGGTACGTAGCTATAAATTTTCAGGCAATGCTGATGATTTCCCAACTCAAAATTCGAAATGAAGCCATTTTTTTAAGAAATTGATTATTGTTTGAAAGTATCGTCTTTACACAAAACATCATCAGACAAGTAAGTAAATGATCAAGTGTGCGTTTATGTTTACATATAAGAATGTAATTATGAGTGTAGAAATACAGTGAGGTGTGATGAACATAATATATCTGTATAAAAATATTATATAAAGCATGAGTGAAGATAATGATATGGAGTGTGAAATGGACGCAAAACGTAGTGGGTTATTTAGAAAAGTTCGAGTGGGATGGAACTGCTTTGGACATTCAGTGTAAGTGTTAGATATGAGATCAGGAGACTTTCATGGATTATTAAGTCAGGAGTTTAAGGTGAGGATGAGATGATAGTGAAGTCGTCAAAGGAAGCTGTGTGACCTGACATGTTGATGTGAGACAGGATGCTGCATTTTGTAGGGCATAATGACTGTTTTACTGTCAGGAGCGAAATTCCCTGGTGCTCTGAGTTTCTGGTTTGAAGATAGCGTGTGGTTTGACCAACATGCGACGTGTTGCAGCGTCGACACTTGGGAAGGAATAGGGAAAAGTGAGATACCTGGATGAGTTTTACGTGTGAGGTTTTGCATATAAAATTTGTTATAATCAATGCTGGTTTTTTAAAGTATCTTAATGTCACAAAAGTAGCATATGTTTACCTAAAAATAACACTAAAATTTGCAACGTTTCGCGTTATCTGAGATTGCAAAATGTTCTAACCGCTTAGTGTTATAACATTGAACAATATTTATAAGCAAAAGTTAAAGATAATTTAAGGAATCAATGGAAACAACTTGATCTAGATTCCAGGTAGTATCACGATTTCCCCTCTTTTTGACTATTAAAGAGTTCATCTAATAAAGCTCTAAATTTTGTATATTTACATTCTAATATAATAAGCATACCTTCTATTTTCTCCATATGAACGTGTAAATTTGAAGGGGATTTAGCATCAGCAGTATCATCAGGCCTTATTTCTTTGAAAAAGATATAAAAATAGAGCAAGTGAACCATAGGTAAAATAGAAGAGTGCTTTTTATAATGAATATGTTTCTAGGGAAAGACCGAGTTAAGAGGTGTTTATAAAGTTTACTGGATTAAATAAAAAAGAAAAAACCAAGAATTAATTCTTCAAGTAAATTATTAGAATTTAGCTACACGTTCTTTCTAAGAACAAAGATATATATCAATCTAGGTTTTTGTAGTAATAAAGAAGTTTTTTAAAATCAAGTATTGTAAATCTAGTATTTTTCTAAAATATTAAAAATAAAAAATCTTAAAAAATGTAAAACTTTATTTATGTCCTGATTTTTACTTAAGTTGTATACTTTCTCTAGATTTTACGAGCAAAAGTCAATAGCATTTATTAGAAAATTTTTTAACTTGTCATATATAAAACAAACAAAATATATTTGTACTAAAAATAACTTTCCCCAGCCTTGTAGCTATGGAAAAAGCAAAAATAATTTAAATAGATAACTTGAGATTTTTTTAAAGCATACGTTTATAATAAGTAAGTAAAAAGCAGATACTTAAAAAAGAAAAATATATGAACCAGTGAAAAGTCAAAAAAATTGTAATTAGGCATATCAGCTTAGAAAGAATTAGAATGAAAAGGCTCTAACTAGTTTCTAGCCCTAAATTGCAAACCACATAACAAAACATAAGATGGAAAGAAAACAATGAAAAATTTACCAAAAACAAAATTCAGTTGCATATGTCGTTGCTTCTTACTAGTATAGTTTTAGTTTAGTTTTATTCATATGTTAAAAGAGATTTAAAATATTTTTGCTCCCAAATATATATTGAAGTGCATTACATTGTTCTCGATTTGCATCAAACTTTAAGAAAAAAATAGTTTTTATCTATTTTAAGATAGCTCTACAAATTGACTATAACTAGAATAGATAAATGCTTAAGTTGGTTAAACGACCTAAAATAAGATTAATACTTTAAATGAATCCGAAATTCACAAGAAACAGCTTTAACTAATTTTATAAATATTCCTAAAATTGTCTTTTCTGTTTAGATCTAGCCAAACATAATGCAAGCACTGTAAATTTTAGGGGGTAAAAGTTATCTTTGTTCAGGGTAATATTTACTACCTTCAGATGGGTAATTGACTAAAGGGTAATATTTACGTTTTCCATACAGTGCATTCATCGAGGCAACTTTCAAACAATGAAGCATTTTCTTTTTATGTATGTTTTAGGAAGATGATGATTTACCGAACAAAATAACCCGCACCACCTATCCACGAGTTTTGGTTATTGGTGAAAACATACTGAGGACTGACAGGCTACTATTGTGCGTCGAAGGACGACAACTCGTTGACGTAACTTCATTTCCTTTAGACACAGTCCTTTTTACGTTCTATGCAACATACTATGTATTTTCTATAGCTTATCCACAAGATCATAAGGATGTATTTCTTTTTATTGATTCCGTTTTTGTTGGGTTGCAGCACAATGCTATCAATAGAATTAGCTTGCAAAAAGTTATTAAAGGTCTTGCCAGTTTAAAGTAAGCATTAAGTGAACATTTAAACCATTACACTGGACATTTAGACCATTTTTTCTGTTACGGTGTACTCATGTTTTATGTTGGCGTAGCCAGCTTAATTGTTGAGGGGAATACTCAAGGGCGGCGGATTATTAAAAATTGGGGGGCGCTATTATTAATTTGTGCCCGTTCTACTTTACATTGAAATTTATTAGTTTTAGGAATTATAACATATGAATATATGAATTCCCCCCCCCCTCCCAATTATCAATGTTCTGCCGTTGGTAGGGTGTTTATGTTTGCCAATACTCTGTCAATGGTTGAGTAGTTATGTTTGCATGTTGAACCTCGATACTTTTCCTTGAATCTAATCTTTTTTATTGATAATAACGCGCATTTTTAATATTTGCCACCCTTCACTCCATTCTCGAGATAGCTACGCTCATTCCTTTTCTGTTGAAATAAAGAGATTGTTTTTTTGATCTATTTTAATTTATTCTTATTATAGTTTTAGAGTTCGTTTTAACCCCATTAAAGCATTACCTCCTGTATTTGCACATGTGCCCTAATAAATGCAGCATTCTATGTAATTTCTTTTTTTCCCCAATTTATGGGGGAATTGCATGTCCATCATAATCACCCCTTTAAAATTTACCCCCATAAATTTTACCCCTTGACAAATTTCACCCCTTAATAGAATTTACACCTAACTATATATTACCACCATAAATTTCACCTTTAAATAAATATTACCCCCATAAAATGTTACCCATCAAAACCGGGGCATTCTGTGGCACTCATTTCACCCCTAACTTTAAGGGTAGTTTTTACCCCCCAAAATTTACAGCGAGAAGAACTCATGATTTGTAAACACACAAGGCTTAAAAAATTTTGTCTAAAAATTTCAAAAACCTCAAAGGTTACACTTAGAAACGCTTATATATGCTAAAATATACAAAAATAAAGAATAACATACCAATACTGTTCGAAGATTCAGTAAAAACACCATGATCCGAAGCAACAGATTTTTGTCGAATTTCCAACACTTTTTCGTTAAATTCTTTTGCATTGTCACATAGCTTAGTGGGACGAATCGCATTGCCAAAATTGTCATACTCTTTAGTACGATGGTACACATTGCCAAGATTGTTTAAAGTCGCAGCCACATCAACATGTTCTGGACCAAGCGATTTCTTTCGAATTTCCAACGCTTTTTCATAACACTCTTTGGCTTCGGCATATTTGTTCGTCTCATAATACACATTACCAAAATTGTTTAAAGTCGTAGCTACATCAACATGTTCAGGACCTAGTGATTTTTTTCGAATTTCCAACGCTTTTTCATAGCACTCTTTGACTTCGGCATATTGCTTGGTCTCATAATACACATTACCAAGATTGTTTAAAGTCGTAGCCACATCAACATGTTTAGGAGAAAGTGATTTTTTTCGAATTTCCAACGCTTTTTCATAACACTCTTTGGCTTTGGCATATTGCTTGGTCTCATAATACACATTACCAAGATTGTTTAAGGTCGTAGCCACATCAACATGTTTAGGACCAAGTGATTTTTTTCGAATTTCCAACGCTTTTTCATAACACTCTTTGGCTTTGGCATATTTTTTGGTCTCATAATACACATTACCAAGAATGTTTAAAGTCGTAGCTATATCGACATTTTCAGGAACTAGTGATTTTTGTTGAATTTCCAACGCTTTGTTAAATAACTTTCTTGCTTTGTCATAATCTTTAGTACGATAGTAAACATTGCCAAGATTGTTTAAAGTCGTAGCTACATCAATATGTTTAGGACCAAGTGATTTTTTTCGAATTTCTAACGCGTTTTCATAACACTCTTTGGCTTTGGTATATTCTTTAGTACGATGGTACACATTACCAATATTGTTTAAAGTCGTAGCTACATCAACATGTTCAGGACCTAGTGATTTTTGTTGAATTTCCAACGCCTTTTCATGAAATTCTTTTGCTTTGTCATATTCTTTAGTACAATGGTACACATTACCAAGATTGTTTAAAGTTTTTGCTTTATCAATATCGTCAGGACCTAGTGATTTTTGTTGAATTTCCAACGCTTTTTTCAATAATTTTTTTGCTTTGTCATATTCTTTACTACGATGGTATACATTGCCAAGATTATTTAAAGTCGCAGCCACATCAACATGTTCAAGACCAAGTGATTTTTGTCGAATTTCCAGCGCTATTTCAAATGATTCTTTTGCTTTGTCATATTCTTTAGTACAAAGATACACATTACCAAGATCGTGTGAAATCTTAGCCATATCAACATATTCTGGACTTAGAAAATTTTTTCGAATTTCCAGGGCTTTTTCATAAACTTCTTTTGATTTGGTATAGTCTTCAGGCTTTTTGAGCACCATACGAATATTATCTAAAGTCGTAGCCACATCAACATGATCAAGACCTAGTGATTTTTTTCGAATTTGCAACGCTTTTTTGTAACATTCTTTGGCATTGGTAAATTTGTTGGTCTCATCATACACATTACCGAGATCGTTTAAGGTCTTAGCTACGTCAACATGTTCAGAACCTAGTAATTTTTGTTGAATTTTCAACGCTTCTTTAAATAATTCTTCTGCTAAGTCATATTCTTTAGTACGATGGTACACATTGCCAAGATTGTTTAAAGTCGTAGCTACATCAACATATTCAAGACCAAGTGATTTCTGTTGAATTTCTAGCGCTTTATCAAATGATTCTTTTGCTTTGTCATATTCTTTAGTACAAAGATACATACTACCAAGATCGCTTAAAGTCTTAGCCACATGAACATGTTTAGGACCAAGTGATTTTTGTTGAATTTGCAACGCTTTTTCATAACACTCTTTGGCTTTGGCATATTTGTTGATATCATAATAAACAATGCCAAGATTTTTTAAAGTCACAGCTACATCAACGTGTTCTGGACCAAGTGATTTTTCTCGAATTTCCAACGCTTTTTCATAACACTCTTTGGCTTTGGCATATTTCTTGGTCTCATAATACACATTACCAAGATAGTTTGAAGTCGTAGCTACATCAACATGTTCAGGACCAAGTGATTTTTGTCGAATTTCCAACGCTATTTCATAACACTCTTTGGCTTTGGCATAATTGTTGGCATCATAATGAACATTGCCAAGATTGTTTAAAGTCGCAGCCACATCAACATGTTCTGGACCAAGTGATTTCTTTCGAATTTCCAACGCTTTTTCGTAAAACTCTTTGGCTTTGGCATATTTGTTGGTCTCATAATACACATTACCAAGATAGTTTAAAGTCGTAGCTACATCAACATGTTCATCACCTAGTAAGGTCTTCTGACTTTCGAGACATTTCTTAAAACATTTCTTAGCTTTTTCGTATTTTCCGATTTTGTAATACTCCATGCCATGTTTGCTTGATATCTTAGCGTCATTTTGCTGTTGTGATTCTTTTTTGAATTTAAAATAATTGTATTTGAAATTCATTATCTTTCTGACATTTCCACCGCTAGAAAAATTTATTAAAGTTCATGTACTTTTCATTATTAACAAATAGGCAATATAGGTTTACTTCGTTTTTATTTATTATTATTTTAATTTTTAATGTTTACCATCTATGGCCTGCCTTGACAATTCTGAAACATTTATAAAGCCAAATAACAGTTAACTCTCTGATCTGATAAAAGACTGGTTATATAGTTTCTGTAGGTATCACAAAAAAGAAACCCGATAACACATGCGACGATACGACAAATTAGATTCTTGCACGGACAGTTTTTAAATGGAGACAAACGCCAACATTTCATGGCCATAGGAAACATTTTGATTTCAAATTGAATTGAATAACTTGTTCTGCCCATAATAAAGTAAATGGTTTGAACCCAGGAGTATCGCTACATGTTTGTAAATGTCGATCGTCCAGGTTGGTATAGTCCTGAGAAGGACTGTTTTTGTTGTTGTTGACTGACGTTTCGACAACCTTAGCGGTAGTCATCTTCAGAGTCAAATGAAGTCAAATATCCATTTATAGTATCCAAGAGTCAAATATCCATTTGACTCTGAAGTTTACTACCACAAAGGTTGTCGAAACGTCAGTCAACAACAACAAAAACAGTCCTTCTCAGGACTATACCAACCTGGACGATCGATATTTACAAACTTGTTCTAACCATGACGTATATTTTTGATTATTAAAAAAGTCGCGAAACCAAAATATTGGAAAATCTACGTTGGTAAACGTTATCCGCCGTCATTCCTATTTGGTCTTTTAATCTTGTACTGGTGGAAAAGAAAATAATAATCTGGTACAACTTTGTTTATTCCCACTCTGCTATTTTGACGCAGTTAGCTCAGCATGTTCTATGTGTTAATAATACACTTTTAAGTAGTGTTTAATGTGATGTTCTAGCGTCAATAGTGAGCTTTAGTAAGTGTGTACTATTATACTGTGCGACTTAATTCAAGTACGAGTTCGAAGTTTGACCGTGTACTGGATTTGCACGAAGATGTTTGTCGTCGTTGTTGCTTTGTCAAAATTTTATTTTAGTTTTAAAAAAAGACCGAGTTTTTTTACTTGGAAAACCACCGCGTTTTGTGAAGCATATAGCTTTAGCTGCGGCTTTATTTGTTAATAATTATATCAACGAATCGGTAATAATGATTTTGCAAAAATGTAGGACTCTTTATAGACAGAAAAATGTTTACTAATTTACATTTTATGTTTTATATATTTGTAGTATTTTACTGTTTCTTTACATTCCATTTGCATTTGAGATGCATGAAAGTATAAAAGATATACAAGAGGAATTTTAAACTTGGTAAACACATATTGCTATGAACATATTCCGTTCACTAGAATTAAAAAATGATTCAGCCTTGGAAAAGTAACGATTCAAGCTGATGCAATTTCTTCAGGCAACGAAAATCAAATGTGGAAAGAAAGCACACTTTAAATTCATGAGGACTATTTAGTTTAAACGTCTCCAATAATTATATTGATGATGGATATTTAGAACCAAATATCATTCTCCTTGATATTGAGGGAAGTACGTCTGTAAACGTTCCTGTGATAACAAAAGATCCCAACGCAACTCTGTTATTACGCATTTAAATGTTAACTGGTGCTTAATTAATGTGTGGCGAACATCTGTTACATTTCAAATATTGCTAATAAATTCATAAAGTCAGTCTCGAATAAGAGTCATTACTTCTGTTATTTTCTCGGTACGTTAAAATGAATACACTCTTATTGGCGTAAACTTGTATTTTACTTAAAATGAACGGTCTCTTCACAAAAACGCCTCATGAATCATTATTAGATTCAGTGAATGGTTACTTTATCGTAAGTTTAGAAAGTTGACATGCATGTTGCAACATGTAATATTACGACGTTTGTACAAGTACGTTTTGCACTCCGGCACTCGTTAGTCTTTGTAGTAAATAATACCTCATACGTACACCTCAATTAATTTGAATTTATATAATTTAGAAGAAACGAAAACATAAGAGATTCTATTTTCGACTTTCGTTAACATAACAATATTTACAAACCTATACCCTACGTTGAAACGTTCGAATTTACCAAAGAACAAGCATTTACGTACTTGTTAGCAATGAAATTATGAGCTCTCGCTATATATATATCTTATATATCTTTCCTGTTTTCTTACAACCTTTCGCCATCTTACCAATATGAGATGACAAATATTCAAAAATCTTTTTTTTTATTACAATATAGTACACAGTCGTCAAGTTACTAGCCAGAAAAACGGTGAATTCAACGCATGCACACGGAAAATATGCCAAACATTGCACAGTCAATGAGTGGGGCTTCGAAAGCACTTCATGCATATTCAAAGCTCAATTTCTCTCAACTGATTGCTTGATTTGAAATATCTAGGAGAAAATCTTGCCATAGATGGAGAAATGACTTTGCTGATGATTAGATAGAGTGTGATTTTTATGTCGCTCTCAATATATATGAATGTGAGTGAGCTTTTAGTATACGGGTATAGACTTCTTCAAGAATTTTTATTGCTGAAATAAATAAAATTCCAATTCCGACAATCAACTTCGTGAATATCTCGGGAAATACATTACATTTCGGTCCAAAAGAAAAGGAACAACGGAAAATACAAAGCAATTAAGTTCCTTCGTAAGAACGGAATTGTCTACGTTGAGTTTTAAATCGTACGCGCTCACATACCATGAAGTAGTTTATCTAAATTATATATAATTCACATGTCGTCGTATGCAAATAAGACATTGAAAAGGCTCAGTGTAAAAGCTCAAACAAAATATTATATTTTTGAAATACATAAAATTCAGTCAAAATTAATCTATAGTGTGTCTACGCTATATACTAGTCATTCAGTGGTGGATTCAAATTTATATCAGAAGACAAATAAATACAACGCTTAATTTGGCCTTATTTTGTTATATCTATAAATTCATGTTAAGAATAATTTTTATTGATTTTTAAATCGTCGAATCGTCCGACTCCC
This sequence comes from Xenia sp. Carnegie-2017, assembly GCF_021976095.1. Lineage (NCBI taxonomy): Eukaryota > Metazoa > Cnidaria > Anthozoa > Malacalcyonacea > Xeniidae > Xenia > Xenia sp. Carnegie-2017. Next base: position 2,656,799 of record NW_025813504.1, on the reverse strand, counting down.
TGTCTGCATTCAAAACTTAAAATCGTCCAATCATGTTTCCCTTTAATCATAACTCACTGCTTTAAAGGAACGCACGACAAATAGTTTTTAAATGTTTATTGAGTACGATTGGTTTTGTAAAAATTTTAACGCTTGAGAATTAAAGCAAGCCTTGAATATATTCAAAGTACGAAATCATTAATAGTACAGATAAAATAACCGATCATCTATGACGTATAGTAATTACAACTTTATTTATTTTTTGTTAACATACCTTGAACTGATAGCGACTTCAAATTTCTTAAACTCATCTCATAAAAACATCATACGCATCCTTCAATTCCGTGTATAATAAATGTTTTTATGCAAAGGAATTTGAACCTTCGTAGGTGTATATTGTTATGTAAAACAAGGGTATTACACCATATGATTTTTATTGTTGTTAATCATAACATTTTAAAATAATATAGTGAACATTGATTGAGCAAAACATTAGGTGTATATTTGAATTATAACTTTGCGATGTTTTTATCGTAGTGCATATGCACGCTTTAATACTTTGATCATTTATCTAGTACTTATAATTAAATGTTATTTATAAATAAATTGCACAGAAAGAGTGTAAATGCTGATATATTTTTAGCATAATATTGAAATGCCGGCTGATACAATTTTCCTAAAACTTTGCTAAAAGGTCAGAACGCAACCTCCTCCAGCGACTTTTCATATTATTAAGATTCGCTAATATGTTCTACTAACACAATGTAAACGAGAGTCTTCACGTCCTCCATTATATTTCGACCAGCTGCACACAAGCCATTTTCCTCATCCAGGTAATTCAATAGAAATCTATAGTCATTATTAGAAGGAAATCTAGAAGCTTTCTTGCATGAGTGAGCATATTTTATAGAACTGCACAGAAGTTTTTATTCTGGTTTTTATTGTGGCATTATTATATATATATATATGTAAGTAATTTAACTATATTGCATGAGAACAACTTACAGGGTACAACTTATTGAGGACAATTTACGAGGCACAGCAAATTGAAGATAACTTATACGGCGGTGTACGTTGACAAAAGAACACCCTACAAGTCTTGGAGACATCAACTAAGCCTTTTGACTTCTGTACCTTTAATCTGTTTGGAAAACCTATTGTGAATCATTGTTGGAATCACGTACACTAGACTCGGGGTACGGTTCAGACTGAGCAGATAAGTTAAACTCGTTAGCCTACCGTTTGATAGTAGTGAGACTCTTATTGTTAAAATACGTAATTGATGAAAAATAAATAGCTTCACTGATTATATCTGGTGTCACACTATTTTTATAACATGTGGAAATACAACGAAAATTCGTATTGGTTATTTCAGTCATGTTTATTTGAAACCTGTGCGTGTCTCAAAATGATACTATTATTTAAAAAAATTAAAATACATACATAAATTACCCTAAATATGCGTTCTAAAATGTTAAAATATTTCACATATGCACAACATTTCTTTTGATTATAATGAAATTCCTGATTGGATCGTGGAAGCTCTACGTATCCAAGCTTTGTAATTTAGATATCCATTTCTTGGCTTCTTCCTCCGTCGCAGCATACAAATTATACAATCGTTTCTCTGTACGAAGCTATAGAAGCATATAAGGCAGTGAAAATAGTCTTTAAGAAGAAAAAGTATTTTACATGCATGATAGTTTATATCGGTTTTATTTCAAAGTTTTAAAAACAGGGTTCAATGTTATCAGCGTAAAATATTTAATTGCTTTTTCAATGTCAATCTAAATCAACTAAAAGTGGTAAAGAAAGGATCATCTTTAAGCTTCGGGGAAAATTTAAAAGTTCATAAAAGAGCTTATTCCCATTATTTAATACTAGCCACCCTTACATAGTTTACAGAAAATAGCAAGCACGATTAACCAAATGGTTTTTCACACAATAATTTAAACCAATCAAAATTCGTGATGATTTAGAGCACTTTAAAGCTTCAAACAAGCAACACAGCGATGAAAGATACACAAATATATTTACTTACGTCGAAAAAAACTTGCTTCTCGTTTGCTAAAAATATCAATGAAATTCGCAATTTTTATAAAAAAAAACACGACAATACAATAACAGCACTTTTACAATCATGTAATCATGTTTACAGTTTTATCGTACAATTAAATACGTAATTGCAACTTGTTCCATACTTAAATATATTATTAATTTTTATATACAGAAATAAATATCCTTTCCACAGATACCAAAAAAGCTTAAAAATTTGCAATTCATTCAAGCTGGTGCACAAAGACATTTGCTCTTAAGGTAATATCCCAGGAGAAGTTTTAATTTGGAACACACAACACCCTCCGCAAAAATCCAAAGTTAACAGAAAAGTCGTTTTTCTCAGTTATGCAACCAAAGTCAATAGAGCATTGTTTTAAAAGCTCATCAAAACCATGGAAGAAATAAGACTATAGAGCAAAATATTGAAATAAAACTTACAATTCAACTGTGACATTTCACATGAAATAATTTCAGATAAGTTGACAACACCTTGACAATGAACATCGCTTACTTCATCATAGTAACGAAGCTACAAAACCAATTAATTTGTGAAAACATAGACATCGTAAAATGTTAAAGCTAAGGACAGCAAATTGCAATGAACTAGAAATAAGTGCATCGAATAATTTGCACAGCTTAAACTTTGCGATTTTCACCATCAAAAAAGTCGGAAGCTTTAAATCATGGACCTCCCGTTCTCAGAAGTTCTTTTAACAATTCCATGCTCTGTCAGTAATGTAACGATTTTTAAAATGCACTTTTTGTTACTCTTGCTTTTAACGTGATGTCACAAATAGAACAATGAAAATTTAACGTGAAATCACAAAAATAAGGTATCGCAAAGTATGATTTGGACTAAATCAAATAGGCACAAAGCTATGGTAAGAAACAACAAAGTTAACCTTTCTATAGTAATTTTTAACAGAAACCAGTAGACATTGACAATCTGAAGCTTTATTTTACACCGTTTTCCATCTTTCATTATCACATTCCATCAAAATATCGTTCGCTAAAATTGCCAATAAAGAACAATACCTGATGTCTTTCCGTATCCAATACAAAATACCGTTGCTTCCATTGTTTGAATAAAGCACCTCGTTTCCATAGATACCCACACAAAAATTTCGAAGATTTGTTTATACTTGGAGACTATGGAATGATAAAGATTATTCAAATGACTAATTCATGATAAATCAGTTTGTCTAGTGTAACTAAAGCTTAATCCGGTATAAATGAGTAATATAAAGTGAAACTTAACAATATCTTCTTTGTTTACATATTATATAATTATAAATTTAAAAGTGAAGAAAAATGTTTGCAGTTAACAAACATCAATGGAAGTTCACTAGTGTACTATATTGTACCTCGTGTAAGCTTTTGTTACTAGTTGATGGCATTCTATCATTCTGGTCTTTTAGATTCTTGTAATTAGGACACGTTTTAGGAACACGTGATAAGCATTTCTCGTGACAGTTGTATCCACATTCTGTGCATCTGAATCCTATAAAAAACACATATTAAAATACAAAAGAATTTTTGGTGGTAGGAGACAAAATCTCTCCACAAAATATATCGTAACTACAACGCGTGGTGAACAGTTTTTGGGTATCAAGATGCCAGGACCGAGCCAAGTCATTTTAATTCATTTTGGATAGACTTGCTTGAATAAATTTCTTAAATTATTAAATTATCAACGGTACACACTCATTGAAATTCATGATGGACAAAAGCGGCGTCACAATCATCATGAAATAAATTATCAGTTGTATGACATAACAATTATCATAAATCTAGCAAAAAATATTGTCTGGCTGCGATTGTTTTACTTTGATTTCAGAATTAAATTTATACTAGGGGTATATTTAACTAACATGAACGCGCGTGCATTCTGCTATAAAGCTTGGCTAGTTGTAAAATTTTATTAGCAAAATTTCCATAGAAACTTTGCACAGTAGACAAGATAAAGAAGCGTGTTTATAGATGCAACGGAAAGTCAACTGTATGGCCATCATAGATAGATAGATACACAAGCAAACCATACCTCCTTTTCCAATATTCCATATCACTTGTAGACAGAAATCGCAGTTGGTTGGCGTAAAGAAACTGTGAGGTTCAAATGAATGAGGTCGTGAAAAACCTTGGTTACTGTAGTCTTCGATTTGAAGTTTCCCCTGAAATATAAAAGTAACATCTGTCACATAGTATGTAGCTTTAAAAGAAACTAAGTGAAATCAGTTTCTACAAGGTCATCTTATAAAAGTAACAAAATACTCTCTACTTCAAAGGTATAAATACGCAGCAAAAGTTGTAGAAATAATTTTGAACTACAAATTTAAGCAATTGCTGTCTATTCTTCGCAAAACACAACAATGTTGACATTTTTAAAGCTAAGATCAAACAGGCATGGAAAGCCTAACAAACGTAACAAAGGAATCAACGTATTATGAAAATTTAAACAAAACAAATTATTTACTGAAACCAGTACAAATGGTGTGTTGTCATGTGAAGTGAGCCGCCACATGATAGGTCACTTAACAAAACAAATTATTTACTGAAACCAGTAAAAGGTGTGTTGTCATGTGAAGTGAGCCACCACAAGGTAGGTCACTTAACAAAACAAATTATTTACTGAAAACAGTACAAAGGTGTGTTGTCATGTGAAGTGAGCCGCCACAAGGTAGGTCACTTACAAAAGTTCCAACATTAAGATGTCAATTTTACCTCCATTTCAGTAAAAAGAAATTAAATGAAGATTAAACTAATGCGTTAACTGACTACTTTTCAAGATTTTATCAAAAAATCAGAATTCAGAGACATTAAAATTTTGTACAAACTGTGTTCGAGAATCTTTCAAAATGGCGGCATGATACCAATCTCATATTGTGTGAAAAAAAACCTTTTAAAAACACGGGTGCTGATTAGTGCAATGCTTGAAAATACCGTGTCTATAAAACCCTTTATTGCACGAGAGCTTCAGTTTCTCAAAATTATTGAAAAACTTGCGTGGTTATTGCGGAAAGTTTTAAGGCAAAATATAAACATGTTATTAAAATTCAAGAATTCATTGTCTTTATATTCTTCTTAAAACGTTATTTCATAAAGAAAATACAAAAAAATATTTGCCTAATCCTATAGATTTATATAGAAACACTCGTGAAATTTTTAAAGAAACTCGAAATTTTTGGCAAACACACGCACTTCGTGTTACTCTTTACCATGTAATTTATTGTTTCTACCAATCACGTGTTTCTAAAACTCTCTAGAAACTCAGAAAGTGTTTTCTAGTTCTTAAAGAATACAACATATTCCAAGACAACATGAATACAATTTCATGGTTTAGTGCTACCAGCACAGCAAAACTAAATGTTAAAAAAGTTCATTTTTAAAAGTTACCAAACTGATACAAAAATCCTTTTGTATATAGAAATTATTTTACCAAAAATCACAAAATAGAACGAGTATATTGCTTGAACGAGAATATTAATTTAAGATCAGGTAATCATAAAATGGTCATTGAAGTTATAAATTATCTACAATCAATATAAAATTAATCATAAAGAAAAGAATCATAAATACTACCTCAAGTATTATGTCCATTGTATCTCGTTTGTGTAGTACACCACTACGGACTCTGGAAAGTTCTTCATTGTATGTTAAAAACTGTAAAGAAAAAATGCCAGTCAGTTATGGTGTTCATTCGTACCAGGCAAACACCACAGTCTGTGATGGTATTCATACCATGCACATACTCCAGTCTGTAATGGTATTCATACCATGCACACACTTCAGTCTGTAATGGTATTTATACCATGCACACACTTCAGTCTGGTATTCATACAATGCATACACTCCAGTATGTAATGGTATTCATACCATGCACACGCTTCAGTCTGTAATGGTGTTCATACCATGCACACACTTCAGTCTGTGATGGTATTCATACAATGCACATACTCCAGTCTGTAATGGTATTCATACCACACACGCACTTCAGTCTGTAATGGTATTTATACCATGCACACACTTCAGTCTGGTATTCATACAATGCATACACTCCAGTCTGTAATGGTATTCATACCATGCACACACTTCAGTCTGTAATGTTATTCATACCATGCACACACTTCACTCTGTAATGGTATTCATACCATGCACACACTTCAGTCTGTAATGGTATTCATACCATGCACACACTTCAGTCTGTAATGGTATTCATACCATGCACACACTTCAGTCTGTAATGGTATTTATACAATGCACAAACTTCAGTCTGGTATTCATACAATGCATACACTCCAGTTTGTGATGGTATTCATACATACAATGCACACACCACAATCTGCTACGGTATTCATACATACAATGCATACACTACAATCTGTAATGGTATTCACACCATACACACACTCCAGTAAGCAAAAAGTAGTTATGCTGCCTAAATGAGACCTAAAATATGATATTCACAAGCCATTTACAAAAGATCCAGTGGATGACCTTTACTTAATGTCTACAAAGTAAAAGTAAAACAACACGTCACAATGAAAGTATATTTGCTATAAATACCGTTTTCGTTATTTTAGGCTGTTCCAAACGCTGCCATATATTTTTCCAACGAGTTGCGTGTTTGTCAGCCTCTTCTTCGATGCGATTATATTCGTACAAATGATATGCACAGCTACTATTGTCGTAATGAACCGATCCACCAAACATACCACTTCGACAGCGTCTAGTAAACAATGTGAAGCGTTAGCTATTTTATTCAATAATTTACGCACGTTTGAATATTATAAGTCACTTTTTTAAACATATAGTAAAGTTTGCAACAAAAAATTAAGCATGCAAGGTACGAATGGCATTGAACTTATTTTTTAATAGAAACATGCAAACAATGGAAGTACTAAATAATGTTTAAATGGAAACATCCTAACTATTAAAGTACTCAATAATTTTCAAATGGAAACACGCTAAGTATAGTAGTACTTCACTAATTTTTAATGGAAACACGCAAATCGTAGAGGTACTTTGCTACGTTTTAAATGGAACGCTTACTTCTTAACGCAATAACTTATTCATACCTGTTGGCATCGTACTTGTCTTCTAACTTCTGTTGTCCTTCCTCGGCAGCAGTTTCTGTCTCATTTATAACTTCTTGATCAAACTCTGGACCAGTGGAGACATTCTCCGAAACAAAATAACTCCATAATTTTAGATTGGAAACGTTGCAATGAGGACGAAGCACCTGGGAATTTAGAGATAATGTATAAATCTGGTTTAAGAGAAGAAAATCTTCTACAGAAAATAAAGGAAACGAGTCGTTGTGACTTAGTAAATGTATTTTAGATGCTCAATAAATTTTAATTATTGTGTTTGTGAGCGAAATTCTAGCAACAAAAATATATTTTCGTTCCAATTTATAATCAAACCTTTCCTATTTACCCAAACAAATTTTATTTAAATTTTGTTCTATCTCATTAAAAACATAGCACAATATAATTATACACAGACATAAGTATTTCTCTTCGTATTTGTCTAGAGAAGAAAAATATTCAGGTTTAACCATTGACACTACCAAATTTTACTCTCAGACACGCGTGTCTGTGGGTGAAATCCCGCTAGCTTATCACTGTAAATGGACTTTATAGGCCGTGCGTGGAAGGATTGGGACTAGTTGAATTGGTGGCTTTAAAATTTTGGCGGGAAGTAACATTCCAGTTCTATTTAGTTCAATGGGTTTTACAGTCCAATAATGTCACTTTAAGTACCACACAACAAATCAAGGATATTCTAGGATTTACTAAATGAAGTTTACAAGTTTAACCAATAAACGTGTTAGATAAAAGATATACAAAGCGTCCATTGAAAAATAAACTGAGTTAAATGCCTGTTTTCTTTGATCTTGTTTTAATCAATTTGACAGTGATTACACAACTACATGACCGAAAAGCATGCAGGTAATTTCATTGTATTGCATGCGAACTGTTGCTGCAAAGATTTGCTAAAATATGGCTGCAAATCAACAACTCACCTTTTCAGAATGTTCTTTCGAAAACTTGAAATTATAAAATAATGATGATTTTTTGTGTAGCATGTCGATGTAATCCCAAAGACTTTTTATGTGAGATTTAGAAGTCTTTGCATCTTTCTTTTCAGCATCTGATAGCCAACCCATCTGCACACGTTCGTGCTCTGAATCCAGTAAAAACGTACGAAAACGCATGGAGACATGATGATAGGCGAGAAAATGTAAATAATACTCGTTGAATTCGAAGGATAGTGGATACTGACGTAATATCTGAGAACATAAAAAATATGTAGAAATGAGTAATTTTTCCAAACTTTCAAATAAAATAAATAACTGAGAACACAAACAATATGAACAAATAGCTAAGTCACTTTATCATTAATTTTGAACTATAGCAAATAAAAAGATGGGAGACAATTGATTTCTAAACATTTCCCACCAAAATTCTTTAATAATATACGGTGTTTTACTTTATGAAACGAGCGTGTTCTCCTAAGTGCGTCACTGATGGCGATGAGTAACTTATTTCTGGGCCCGAAAAGACCATTGAAAAATATTGTGCACATGTTCTTAAAATGAATTTAACTATCTAGAGAAGTTATTTTTGAACCTTAACTATGCATCATTGAGATGTTTATTGAGTCGTACAATGCAAGAAAACTTTGAAGATAATGACCACGAAAGAGTTGCTTTTAAGAGTTAATGGTAAATGTGGAATTTATAGCGAGAAAAGCACCTTAACTTCATGACTAAAATTTTTGATCGAATAAAGTTTTCAAAAAAAACCCAACAATATGCTTAACACAAGCTTTTGTCAAACGTTTTTTTCTTGTGTAATATATAAAAAAAAAAAAACATTTCGCATAATACTCAGACGACGGACACCAGACCATCTTAACTCCAATTTTTTAAGACAACTTTAAGAAACAATGATAACCTGATGGACGCCATCAAGAAATTGCAAGAAAACAGGCGTGAATCCACTTGATTGAGTTGAATGTGTATGATTACAGCGATGTGAGAAACGATGTCCAAAGGACAACCATTCTTTTTCAACTAAAATTTTAAAACCATTAATCGTTCGGTAGTATGGATCTAACATTACTTGAGCAAATGACGTCACCTACAAAAAAACAACATAAAGTATTAACTGTAGTTGTTCGTACGTGAAGCATTGAGTTCTATAATAACTGGAGCGGCTAAGTGGACTGGGACCTGACGCAAAAAATGGCGGTCAATGGACCTATTTCCGCTGAAATGATCGCTTTGCAGAAAAATTATATTCTCGACCTCCCCCTGATGTCTATAGCTAATTATACAGCATTATTCAAAAACAAACACGATATCTTTTTTGGCATTTATTTTAAAATGCCAGCACTTCAATCATACAATCGTTGGATATGGTAGTGTCCACAAAAAAGGAACATGTCGCTTTCACAGGTGAGATATTTCTTTGGTTTGTTCATCAAAAATTGAAATGCAATTGAACTTGAAGCCTGAGCGATAAAATCCGACTGATGTTTTCCTATTTATGTTTTTAAACATCAACATACTTTTCCACTTATTTGTTAATGTGTGAAACCGTAAATCTGTTTGCAAAATAGTTTCCCTGACGCGAAAAAAGATTCTGCTCTTTTTACCCAGTGGGCAGATACTATGAAGAAACGATCACCCTAAAGAGAACCCATAAAGTAGAGAAGAGTTTGTTCCTGTCAATTTGCTCACAACATGAAGAGATGATCGGATAGCGAAATGTTTCTGGAATATGCTGCAGTACCACTATTTCATAGATCACTATATTAAGACAATTGGAAAATGCTATTGACCAGACAGAGTCTAACTGCAAAATGCTAAGGCTGAATACGAAAAAAGGTAAATGATTTACCGACTTCCTGTACAACAGTTATTTGAACTTGGACTAATTCTATGGATGGATGTAATGGATTTAATAAAGATGCCTTGAATGCTTTGAAAGTAAAGGTCAAGTACCAAATAAAGATAACAAGGTTATGTGTGTTTTGATGCTGATGAATTGTCATGTCTTTTCCTCACTCTTTCTTAAGGAGAGAAATTGTGACATTTTCAGAAAAGCAGTCAATTTCGGTAAATATCAGCGGTAATGGAACAAATCCTCCATTTTTTGGCGTCAGCCGCTAATTAAAGCCGTGTTAGAGATAGGCGCTCCAGTTATTATAGAACTCAATGACGTGAAGCAGAGACATTGCCAGTTCGATCATTGGGAGGGCAGTGGAGAATATTTATATATGCATATTAAAATGGACTGAAAAAAACACATTCGATTTCAAAGGAACTGGATATGACAAAACGTAAGATCTTGCCCTTGGGTATTGAGGGCTTGCACTATTATCGCCATAGACTATCGTAAAATAATACAGATAACAAACACACCAAGAAAGATTACACTATAATAATCTGATGTGTGAATTTTTACCACTTATGTATAACCACATTGAATTCTATAAGACCTGGAGGGAGCACGTCAACAAAATTACTATAAATTATTAGCGCACAACACGCGGTCAAAATCATGGCGGATTTTGGTGGTCAAAGTCAGTGGGAAGACGCGGGCTCATGAAATAAAAATTTTGTCGCCTACCCTGATTTTACCACCACGATTGGGAGTAAAGAAAATATCAAAACTCTTTTCCTAACATAAATACTTTTTTAAAATTTTATTTATTAAACAATCTGCAAACTTCCGTGGTTTGCGGATGATGAAATAGCGACAGAAAAGGAAACATTTCATGACTCCGGTAAGTAGCACAGTAGTAGTTTTACTATTTTCTTTGTAACACGATACTTGAAGAGTGTTTCAACTACTAAGTTTTAATTTAAAGTTATTTTGGTCCAGTCTTGTTTGTTCTTCACTTTATCGCTCGCCAGACGAGGCGAAGCAGCCAATTTTTATCGAGTTTTGCATCCATCTTGTATCATGATCAAGCTAAACTCTACTTATTTGAATTGAGTTTACCTCCCAAAAATGGGGCAGAATTTGTTCATATTTTTTTTAAAAGATGAAGGGAAAGTTTACAACGGAGTTGTGTTAAAATTGAATGCAGTGCCATGCAAAATTAATGAGAACTATGGTATATGTTGTATAATAAAAAAAACTATTAAACTGCTTGTCTGCTCAATTTGACTGACTGTATAGTGTAGACTGACTGTATAGTGTAATTATAATGGGTTTGGAAAGTTGGATTTATGCAAACAGTTTTAAAGTACTATTTAATGTTTCTGTAAGTGAAGTATTTATTGTTATAGTAAACAGGTTACTACTTCAAAACCAAGATAGAAGGAGTGTGTTTAACAATGTTCTAAAATTTGCTCCTACCTTGAAATTTTTGTTCAACAGTAGCTTGTGATTATATCATTAATATGCATGAAAATTAAACATAATATTGTCTCATTTCACCAAATCCATACTTGGTATGATTCAAGGTGATCCACAAATTCACATCGGATGCATTGGTTACAATGAAGTTAAATGTAGAAGAAGAAAAAATAGATGGCAAAGAACTTATCTGTGTCTTATTATGAATTAGTAGAAATCAATAAAAAGAATTCTTTAGACAAATTGTAAACAAATTGAAATTGCTCATGGTCAAGCAACCTAGTCAAAGAAGCAAAGTCTGTCTTCAACATGTGACCTTTTCAATTACGTTTAGTTTCTTGGTACAAAATACTAATTTCGAGAAAATTGATTTGTATGTCTTTTTAATATTTTTTACCAAGAGATAAAAGGAACAAATTCAAAGGCTTGATGTAAAATACAAAGATTTATCAAGTTGTTTATCATTTAATTCCCAATTGTAAATTTGTACATATAAATAATTAGTATTGATAGCTATAAGTTGTTCAAGCAGAACAGAAAAGTAGTAGTGCTCGAAAAGGTTATCATTTTTGAAAAATTGTATCTTCTTCTTGACATACATTACACAATTCCGAAAGACTCTAAGTAAGGCACAATAATATCTATAGAACTTGCTAAATTTCTTCACCTACACTGTCAATTAACTATTTTGCCTTCATGCAGCAATAGACAGAGTGTTTTTGTCAGAGAAGCCAATGCACTTTCCTAGTTTCCAAACTAGTTTCCAAGTTTGTTATTTCAATGGAAAATTATTGTAGTTCTGTTCAGTAATAGACCCAAGGTTCTGCCAAGCAGTTAACAAAATACAAATTTCCAACCAACAATATCATCTTGGTGTTTTGAATTTTTTTCTTTTTGCAGCTCTTCTAGTTCAACATACTTTCTTTATGAGTTTTCAGCAGATTTATCAGGCAATGACAATAACACTTATACTTATCCATGGTAAATTTTCAGTTGACTTATGTCGAAGGACTGAAGCAAACATTTTCTCGCTTCCTTAGGAGCATTTTAACACAGATTTATCCATTTCAGCAAGAAAAATAGTTGCACCAAACTGTTTACAGTCAAACACACAGAAGCATGAAATAATGTATAAGTTTGACGAGACTTACAGGTCCACTAAAGAATGCCGTTTGATTTTCACTTTTAAAAGGTTAAAATATCATAAAATAACTTAAATGCTACAGCCAAAATATGCGTTTCTCTGCCGTCGATTTTCTTTATTTAGATGCGTGTGTTTACTGTGTTTTTCCCGCCATGCTGAAGCATTATTTTCACATGATATGCTGACGGTATGGTAATAGTATTTTTTCACTTGTTGTCGTTCATATAAACAGTATTAGAAATCAGGAGGGAGTGAATATTGAAAACAATTTTTAAAGTGGAAGTTTCGACTACCAAATCCGCCATTACCGCCATGTTTTTGACAACCGGGTCCAGGCACCCTTCCCCACCAGGTCTAATAGAACTCAATGTATAACCAAAGATCAAACTCCACGCTACTAAAAGGAGATCTTACATGAAGTATGACCCAATATAAAAGTGTTTTGCAAGACCTCAATGTTTTATAGGAGCATACGTAACAAGTAACTTTTGTTAATAAATAACATAAGCTACGTGCTTAAATGAAGCTTACTTGTGTAGTAATGTCCCATCCATCTTCAAACGAGACAAGAACAGATGATCCCTGAATGTCCAAAAGATCTACGACAGCACCGGATATCCGAAGTACAAGCGATAACTACAAATAAAAATAGGCATGAGATACACCAAAAACTCCCGAAAAAGTCTATGTTACAATACTTTCTTCTGCATATCTTTCAAGAACGTTCTCGTGGCATAAAAATATACTTCGTTGGATAGAGTTATTCATAGGTTGCTGTTTTATCTTTATGGGAAAAACGCAAACTAATGTTCCTTTCTATTGACTGATGACTTAGGATCGTAGCTAGTTGAGATTTAATATATTTCTTAAACAATCCAATGGTTCACAGTAGAACAAGAACGAATTTAGGATCGAGATGTTACGAGAGTTGTGCATCCCTTCTAGCCTTGGCCAGATGGAATGCAGGAGGGGTGCCGATTTCCTTACAAAATACAAAGTATACATAACAACTAAGGATGCAAAACTTCTAGCTTTGGCCAGATGGAATACAGGAGGGGTGGAAATTTCCCAACAAAATACTAAGTATACCAAACAATTAAGGAAAAGAAATTGCGATTGTAGCGTTCAATGGAACAGAGTTTGAACAATTTAACGAAAATAGCCTGACTTTCGGCAACAAGCAGCTACCAATTCCTAATCAAAATTAGATACACACCCCACCCCACCACCCCGTAATATCCAAATCAAATATCCAAAAATGAGTATAGTATAAGAGTAGACTGTGAATTACCATGCTGAAACTATACACAGCCGAATATACATAAGAAATTTGACATTGGAATACGATTCCATCCTTTTTTGACGACACAAGAATCGGAAATAATGAATTGTCTAGCAACAACAGTTTAGAATTTAGAAAAATCACACTACAGCATGTTGAGAAACGTCACAGTAGAGAACCTGTTGTTAAATATGAGTTAGATTATCATAATACAATTGAAACCATCAATATACATATATTATATAAAACAGCGTAAACCAGCTGATACCTGCTTCAACCAATCAGTATCTTGCAACGACTTGAAAAATGGATCACCTTGAGTGGAATCTTTAGGGGGATTGCTGGGACAGCAAACTTTGAACAACTTACGTAAGCTGGTTTTGAGATCACGTACATCCGGTATCTAGTACGACAGGAATAAAAGACCTCTGATTAAACAGATCAATAGATCGTACATTGAAGATGTGCATTTGAAAATTTGCTTGATTGCTTTTAATTAAGTTGTTTTGAACGAAAGAATTGTGGACACACAGCAATAAAAAACATGACATTTTTATTTCATTGTCCATTTTGAAGCTGCTATTGTAAAATCTTAGTATAGTTGCAACTATTTTCTTGGTGTTATCACATTACGTAATGGTCTCCATGTTGAATGACTTTGACAGTGTATTTTCTTTATTTACAACGCAAATTTCAACCAACATGGCGAACGTTTCATTGTTTCCTCACTCCCAGGCTGTTTTAAGGTGAAGAGGTTACACACTACATATTGTACGATAGTCAAAATGACATACCTCAATAGGAACAAAATCAATATTGGTATACGAATCTTTCTTTAAATTCTGTGAAAGATAAACGGTAAGGTAAGATATTCAATTAATTAATCTGAAAAAGAATTTTATTTTACAAGCAATTTGCTATAAATATAAAGCAATCGTTCAATAATCAAAAATAATTTATCATTATTATATATTTGCAAAAGCTCGTTTCAATAAATTATTTTTTGGTTAGTGAACGACTATACGTATGCTTTATATTAAGCCCTTAATAACCGAGCTCGAGGTCTTTACGGAGAAATAACGGACCGAAGTATTGTTGTAAAGACGAGCCCGTAGGGCGAGCGGCAAGAAAATGTCAAGTCCTATTTTCACCAAAGCTTCAGGAAAAAATCTCACCTTTAAATTGCTTTTGTCTCCAAAAACGTATAGTGCAGCAGGCTCCCATCCTTGCTCAGTTATTGCTTTGTCAACGGAATCCACAACAGAAACACGTTTAGATGCCTTGTCATTTGATCGTAGATTCATCGTTGCTTTAGACATGCTGACGTTGGCTGCCAGTGAACGATGTTTCGCCTCCGCTTTATTCCACGATACAGAATTTGAAGACACTTAAAATTAAAAGCATAGAAAATCACGGTTGCATAATCACATAATAATGCTTAAAGCAAAACTTTAGGATCCATAAGAAAAAAATGATAAATGCAGATACATTTGCTAATGTTAATAAAACTTAAAGAATGGCAAATAGTCCCTACATACTTATATTGTGATACATATCTTACAAAAATCAACAGTATCCATAAATTAATAGCGTAGAAAATCAAGCTATATCTAAATCACTCAGTGTTAGAAAAACAATTATACAATTCATTTTCATCAGTTCTCGTTTATTGTTTGAGGATACTTTATTTCAAAATGTGATTTTTAAAAAAAACGAGAATCCACAACGTACGTATACTTAAGTAATATATATGCATACTTAAGTAATATATAGTAAAGTAATATATATTGTTGTGATACCAAGCGTGGCGATAGATCTGTGTGTTTGTGGGAGAGGGGCGTTGCGCTGGGGCACTTACATGTGAGGGTAGGGGACGAGCGTTGAAACGATAAATATAAACAACTAACCAACGGCAGATAAATATTTATCTTGCTCCACGTTGGATGAACGTATTGCGTCAGTGCTTCCACCACTTGCAGCTACACCAGAGCGAATGATGGATGCCACAGAGCTTCGTTCAATGGCAGAAGATCGCAATAAAACGGCGAATTTATTGACTTTATGTCTCCACGTCGCAACAGGAAAACGCATATGGCGATGGTTTTTAGACACTCGCAACAAAGAGTCATCGGTCACGTGTTGTGGCACCACTAAAACAGCCGGGTAACTGAAAGAAAAATCCACAATATGATGACTATTTTGTCAAAACATGTTTATTTTTCAAAGACTTGTAAAGCTTACCCTTTCGCAAAATAAATGTATTATACGAGTAAATATGAGTTTTAAAACACTTATGGCAATAATGAAAGGGTTAAATGCTCCTAAGTCTTATTCAGAAATTTTGAACATAACAATTCTGTAATTGAAAATTATCTCCACCATTTTTCTCATAACTTTACCTTCGGCAGGCTGCGTACGAAAGATTGACCATAGAAAGCCTCCAAGATCCACTTTTACTCCCTATACGTTCGTCAAGTACAGAGCCAAAGCCAAGTCTTTTATACTCCTCACAATACGGGGTTAAATTCAAGTTTTCAATAACCGGCGCATTTCGTACCACAAAAGATCCATCAACCTAACAGAATATATATAACCAATAACATTGCAGAAAAGCTAACCATAAAGTAACTAATGGTAGGTAATGGTAGGTAATGGTTATTAAGGGCTTAGTAATGGCAGGTAATGGTAGGTAATGGTAGGTATGGTAGGTAATGGTTACGTATGGTAAGTAATAGTAGGTAATTGTAGGTAATGGCAAGTAATGATAGTTTATGGTAGGTAATGGTTAGTAATGGTAGGTAATGGTTAAAGAGCTTAGTAATGGCAGGTAATGGTAGGTAATGGTAGGTGGTAATGGTTAGTATGGTGGTAATAGGGAATGGAATGGAATGGAATGTAATGGAATGGAATAATGGTAATGGTGTAAGAATGGAATGGAAGGAATGGTAATGGAATGGTAATAATGGTAATGGAATGGAATAATGGAATGGTAATGGTGGTAAGTAATGGTAAGTAATGGTAACTAATGGTAACTAATGGTAGGTAATAGTAACTAATGGTAGGTAATGGTAAGTAATTGTAAGTAATTGTAAGTAATGATTAGTAATGGTAACTAATGGTAGGTAATGGTAAGTAATGGTAGGTAATGGTAAGTAATTGTAAGTAATGGTAACTAATGGTAACTAATGGTAACTAATGGTAGGTAATGGTAAGTAATGGTAACTAATGGTAAGTAATGTGCTCATAAGTTTGAAAAACTTGACAAACTCCGCATTTTGCATTCAGCATGTACAAACAGGAAAATAAATTTAAAACAACGCTTTAATATTTCCTTCAACATGATTAATTTGCGAATTCTCTTTGCGAATCCTCATTCATGATTGATTTGCGAATTCTCTTTGATTTATTTAACTGGTTGACCTCAGATTAGATTGCGAAGGCCAATGCAAGCTCAGCTACCAACCAATCAACGCGCGCGTTTGATTTTATTTTATAAATGCATGTAAAAAAACACCGTTCGGCTTTATGAAGATATTTTTCTTCCCTTTTCTTCAATAGTGGGTCATTGTCTACTTATATGAACAAGATTTGTTATCGGCTCGAAGTAAAAAATAGAACAAACCACGGAAATTATTCGTTCAAACAACGAGTCGTCTATTGTCACCTTCACCCAGGTATATTTACTATCAACACTTACTAACCACTCACCTGTTCGCCGCTCATACTTTCTACAGAACCATCAGATGAAAAATTATTCCTAGGTAATCTAGGGGATGATATGCCATTTCGAGTTTGGCCTCGTTTCATCGATCCTCTCGCTTGCTTTGCTTCCTTTCGAATATCACTAACAGCCCGAGGTATTCTAGCGCCAGTATTGCGCGGTTGACTTTCTGCGGGTGGGATTTGCAGGCGAACAACTTTTGCAGGTGGTTTCTTGTCCGCTTCTTTAAACGAGAATGTGTCTAAGACCGATGAAGGATATCGTAATCGCGTCAACGTTTTACGAAACAGTTCAATTTTCTCGGCACCGACCTCCTCATCAAAACAAAGCTTTAACATCTACAACAAATAAATCATTTTTACCGAAAGAGGGCGATAAAATAATGAATGTGGCATTAAATGATCGTGGTGAACAATTTAACTGATTTACTACTACCAAATGTGGCATGAAATCATTGTGGTGAACAATTTAACAGATTTACTACTACCAAATGTGGCATGAAATCATCGTGATGAACAATTTAACAGATTTACTACTACCAAATGTGGCATGAAATCATTGTGGTGAACAATTTAACAGATTTACTACTACCAAATGTGGCATGAAATCATTGTGGTGAACAATTTAACAGATTTACTACTACCAAATGTGGCATGAAATCATTGTGGTAACAATTTAACAGATTTACTACTACCAAATGTGGCATGAAATCATTGTGGTGAACAATTTAACAGATTTACTACTACCAAATGTGGCATGAAATCATCGTGGTGAACAATTCAACAGATTTACTACTACCAAATGTGGCATGAAATCATTGTGGTGAACAATTTAACAGATTTACTACTACCAAATGTGGCATGAAATCATTGTGGTGAACAATTTAACAGATTTACTACTACCAAATGTGGCATGAAATCATCGTGGTGAACAATTTAACAGATTTACTACTACCAAATGTGGCATGAAATCATTGTGGTGAACAATTTAACAGATTTACTACTACCAAATGTGGCATGAAATCATTGTGGTGAACAATTTAACAGATTTACTACTACCAAATGTGGCATGAAATCATCGTGGTGAACAATTTAACAGATTTACTACTACCAAATGTGGCATGAAATCATTGTGGTGAAAAATTTAACAGATTTACTACTACCAAATGTGGCATGAAATCATTGTGGTGAACAATTCAACAGATTTACTACTACCAAATGTGGCATGAAATCATTGTGGTGAACAATTTAACAGATTTACTACTACCAAATGTGGCATGAAATCATTGTGGTAAACAATTTAACAGATATACTACTACCAAATGTGGCATGAAATCATTGTGGTGAACAATTTAACAGATTTACTTCTACCAAATGTGTGTTATGAAATCATTGTGGTGAACAATTCAACAGATTTACTACTACCAAATGTGGCATGAAATCATCGTGGTGAACAATTCAACAGATTTACTACTACCAAATGTGGCATGAAATCATTGTGGTGAACAATTCAACAGATTTACTACTACCAAATGTGGCATGAAATCATTGTGGTGAAAAATTTAACAGATTTACATCTACCAAATGTGGCATGAAATCATTGTGGTAAACAATTTAACAGATTTACTACTACCAAATGTGGCATGAAATCATTGTGGTGAACAATTTAACAGATTTACTTCTACCAAATGTGTTATGAAATCATTGTGGTGAACAATTCAACAGATTTACTACTACCAAATGTGGCATGAAATCATCGTGGTGAACAATTCAACAGATTTACTACTACCAAATGTGGCATGAAATCATTGTGGTGAAAAATTTAACAGATTTACCTTTAAAAAATGTGGCATGAAATCATTGTGGTGAACAATTCAACAGATTTACTACTACCAAATTTGGCATGAAATCATTGTGGTAAACAATTTAACAGATATACTACTACCAAATGTGGCATGAAATCATTGTGGTGAACAATTTAACAGATTTACTACTACCAAATGTGGCATGAAATCATTGTGGTGAACAATTTAACAGATTTACTTCTACCAAATGTGCTATGAAATCATTGTGGTGAACAATTTAACAGATTTACTTCTACCAAATGTGGCATGAAATCATTGTGGTGAACAATTTAACAGATTTACTACTACCAAATGTGGCATAAAATCATCGTGGTGAACAATTTAACAGATTTACTACTACCAAATGTGGCATGAAATCATCGTGGTGAACAATTTAACAGATTTACTACTACCAAATGTGGCATGAAATCATTGTGGTGAACAATTTAACAGATTTACTACTACCAAATGTGGCATGAAATCATTGTGGTGAACAATTCAACAGATTTACTACTACCAAATGTGGCATGAAATCATTATGGTGAACAATTGAACAGATTTACTACTACCAAATGTGGCATGAAATCATTGTGGTGAACAATTTAACAGATTTACTACTACCAAATATGGCATGAAATTATTGTGGTGAACAATTTAACAGATTTACTACTACCAAATGTGGCACGAAATCATCGTGGTGAACAATTTAACAGATTTACTACTACCACATAACTTGTTTTAATAAGCTAAAACGGTAATCTGATTAATCTGATGGCTTGATTTGCAATAGTTAAGCAAAAAATCTCCCAATTGATGGAGACATGACCTTGTCGTTGAAAACCACTTTTATATAGCAGTCAGAGAGTGTGAGCTTCTAGAACACGGGGATAATTCATCATATGCAAAGCAGCTAGTGAATAATACCGACCACTTCTATGGGAGACTTTGTCAACTGACTGGAGAGTGTAAATGGCTTTGACAGAGTTGTAAAAAAGTTCAACCTTCCTCCCCGGGTAGGATTCCCTTAAACACATTCCTCAAAGTAAAATCAAGTTTTTCTCGTTAGCCATGTGATTCGTGCAGCATGGGTACATGCATGTGCTTACTGGGAGTATTGAAATTTGAAACATCCTCAAAAACTATATTTAAAGAAGCCTTCCTCACGGGTGGTACCCGTCTCTACCCGCAAATTTTTAGGTTTTGAAAACTTTACTGACGACAGTCAGAATCCTATTAACGCCTGGGAGAATTCAATCAGCTCTACGTTATCAATGCATGGAGTCAAAAACCTGAAACGTCGCAGATCGCAATTGAACACATTCTTGCAACCAAGATCTAAGATGTCGCAAATACTGAGCTGGGAGTTTCTTATCTCTCACTAAGGATCCAATTGGAAAACTTCTCGTCACGATCATTTCTGAAGCTGAAATTTAAATTACATTGTTAAATACGCATTTTCAAAGTTCATTTTTCCCATTGTTTTCATACAAGTAACTCAAGCGTACCTAAGATAGATAATACATTATCTACTGTTAGATGATGAAAAGTCACGTTTGTCATATCGTAAAAGCGCGACCTTTGCCCGACATTGGTTAGTGTCTTATCTCGATTAAAAAAGAGCGGGAATTTTTTTTACTATTTTATTTAAACATTCCTTTGCGAAAGTAAGTATTTCGTTTATGTACGTTGTTCTCTGTTTTCTCATGGGTATATAACAAAAAAAACTTATTGACTGAAATCTCGAAAAACAGTGTTTTCCGTTTACACTCGACCGGCACAATTTTCCTCGGCGAACTGGGCTCCTTCTAAAGTAAAAAACAATGCCCGTTCTTCAGATCTTGGTATCTTGGCTTAAATGACACAAGCCAATTGGAACTGTCGGTATTTATTTAGAAACAAAGAAAGAATACTTTGGACAAAAATAGTTATTTGCTCATGTCATATACTCATAGTCCTATAGCAACCACTGGTAAAATATCTTAGCACACCAAACTCGAAAGAACAAACTTTAAAAAACAAACAACAAATACCAAGTATGAAAAAAGGTATGATAACATGAAGTCTTGACATAGATAAAATTATATTGTAAAAACTGCGAGCCTCCACCAATAAAACAAAAACAAAACACCAATACAATCTACGTATGCACAACATCCACTAACCGAAATTAGTTTTGATAACGTTTAAACTCACCAAATTCATCAAGAGGAGTTCCTTTAAATATAATCCGATAATTAGTAACAAATACAGCGCCTTCCGCAGGGAACATAACAGGACCGCCATAATGCACACCAGTGCCAGTCTCCCGACCATCCGGAATTAAATAACAGCGAAGTCCATCCATTTGCATTTCTTCAAGAGGCAACATGGCGGGTCGGATTATTTTAGCCTATTGATATAGCAAAGGATGAGAAATTACATTTTCTATGATATTTATACATCCTTATCTACATCAAACAAAACCAGACAAGTTTGCCATCGATGCAACGAAATTTTGTGCATTGATTTTGCAAATGTGATTTTACAATATGGATATAACTTGCCGACAATTTTCAACGAGAAACGATATAGATGGGTTTTGTTACGTAAATACTCTAAGATTATTGCTCTTTCACAGTCCTCAAGAATGTTTTGAAAATTACGTATAAATACATTTCTGTATCGTAGTTGTACCTTTCGAATAGGAGCAAGTTGTTTATATTCTCTGTAAACTGGTTCCAGTGATTCTGTGTGCATAGTCACCACACCTGAAATACAATAATAAAATCTACGGCATCACAAGATAGCAGTCCTGTCGTTTATAACCCGTCTTACACTTTTAACGTAATTCAAAAATATTAACGGAAAAATTGTAGTAGACATTATAGAAACTATAATATGGGCATAAAAATTCAATACAATGTCATTTTTTTTCGATTTCAGCCCCATAGCAGACTTTGAATCAGTCGATCAAGGTTTCACTTCGAAAGAAGGACTTTGGCTGCTTACTGGGCAGCCTCAAACATAAATTTCAATCAAGGTTTCACTTCGAAAGAAAGACTTTGGCTGCTTACTGGACAGCCTCAAACATAAATTTCAATCAAGCTTTCACTTCGAAAGAAAGACTTTGGCTGCTTACTGGACAGCCTCAAACATAAATTTTAATCAAGGTTTCACTTCGAAAGAAAGACCTTGGCTGCTTACTGGACAGCCTCAAACATAAATTTTAATCAAGGTTTCACTTCGAAAGAAAGACCTTGGCTGCTTACTGGACAGCCTTAAACATAAATTTCAATCAAGGTTTCACTTCGAAAGAAAGACTTTGGCTGCTTACTGGACAGCCTCAAACATAAATTTCAATCAAGGTTTCACTTAGAAAGAAAGACTTTGGCTGCTTACTGGACAGCCTCAAACATAAATTTCATTCAAGGTTTCACTTCGAAAGAAAGACTTTGGCTGCTTACTGGACAGCCTTAAACATAAATTTCAATCAAGGTTTCACATGCTTCCCGAATTGATCTTGGGATCGTAAAATTTTTTAGGAATACCCAAGTGGAAAATCAAAAAGATGCAGTACTTCGTAAGATAACAAATTTCTATTGTAAATGTGTTCAAAACACACACAAAAAAATATCCCTACTTGGCACCAAGCTGTAAAGAGACTTCAAATGGTCGGTTGAAATTCCTGCAACTGTTCCAACTCTATCCACAAAGCGAATAACAAATCTCGTCACTTCATCAATAATTGTGTCCGTTTCATCATCTTCCCAGTGGTCACCAGCATGGACGTCCCCATACACACTACCCACCCCTAAAACATAAAACATATCCCATGGCAAACTTTGTTTACATTATCCATTCTTTGGGTTGACCACGTACAAATTTCTTGTTTTTAGAATTTAGGTCCTTTCAGATTTTCGGAAAACAATGTGGTAAAACCGTAATTGTGTTGTGTTGAACTCTTTAGACATGGGAATTTTTTTCGGTAATTATTTTCCCTAAGAATGAATGAAGAAATTTATCAATTAAAATGTGCAAAACGCGTGCTCTGATTGGTCGATGATCGTGTTTGCATTAGGCCATCCAAACATGGAAATTGAATTGTTGTCGTGAGAATTTTGAACATGCCTGAAAGCAAAGCCGATTTTTTGCCTAAATTGACTTGGAGTTCATTTCTGGCATTTGAAATGTAAACTTAAATCAGCATTGGTGTTTTTTCTAAGCTTTTAAATTCAAAAGCCTCGCTGTAATTCTACGTTTTACTAACCTTTACAGCTTTGCTCGCTAGATATAGTTTAATTTTCGTATTTCCGCTTAAAGTTAACAACACACTACACTAAAGTTATTTTATGTAAAAATAATTTAACGCTTTCAAGTGTTTGGATGTCATAATCCAAACATTTTGGAATGTTGCTCGAGTCAAGAAAAACAGTGCAAACACTCGTTTTAGGACGTGTTTCGCGCTTTTCTTTAATATCGCTTAGTTCCCGTATGTTTGGGTCCGGCCATCAAAACACGGAAATTGTTTATTCTTACCCGTGGTGGTATCATTGACATCACTGACAGATCCATTTGTACTTCGAGGAACAATTTTACCGGGATTAGCACGACCATCTGATCCAATACTAGTGTTTGCAATGGATCCATCTACGTTCTCTTTCACCCCTAAAAATACCAAATTATAATCAAAGATATTCGATAACAGCGTAAAAATAATAAAAGCGCCTTTAAAGTGCTCTAGATCGACTAGTGGATTTTGATTGATTCTATCTGATTGTAATAAGTACAAAAGAAGACAAAACATCCAAAGTCCTGGACCCGAGGAATATACTTTAAACAATAATATATTAATATCAATTTAAAGTAGAAAGACGCTCACCAGTATTTTCTAGAATGACATCGTTTTGACGTCTCTTCTTTGGTTTAACCATTTGAGAGACACTGAGGGGTATCATGAGATACACCATACGATTGACGAAGTGGATGGCTTGGCTGAACACGATGCTTTCCTCGTTTGTTACGTATGTCTTTTGTGAATCTTTTGAAAATGTTTCCCACATGCCAAGCTGAATGAAACCAAGAAAACATTAAAACTTGATTTGAAAACTGGAGACAAATCGTAATAAAATGGTTTGAACCCGGGAGTATCGTTACATGTTTGTGGATGTAGATCGTCAGGGTTGGTATAGTCCCGAGAAGGACTGTTGGTATTGATGTTGTTGACTGACGTTTCGACAACCTTAGCGGTAGTCATTTTCAGAGTCATCGGTAGTCATTCAGCGGTAGTCATCTTCATGACTCTGAAGATGACTACTGCTAAGGTTGTCGAAACGTCAGTCAACAACTACAAAAACTGTCCTTCTCAGGACTATACCAACCTGGACGATCTACATTTACAAACATGTAACAAAACATATAGGTATCATTTTGATAACAAGAGGATAAAAAAGTGTGGTTTAAAAAAGAAAAAGGAAAGAACTCTGTATTTGCTAAAAGAAACCGATACGAAAATTGCAAAAGAAAAAAAGAATGAATCATGACAACCGAACTTGTGTCTTAAGGCAAAGCATCAGGAACAAACATGTTCAACAAGACACGCACAATTCTTCATTGCTAACTCACGCAGCACGTTTCATCCAAATGCATTTAGCCTATTTAAGTAAGGCCTCGACAAAATGGTTTCTCTCGCCATTAAGATAAGAAGACAAATAATCTTCATGTAAAGACACATTCGAGTGAAAAGTAAGCCTCACCTGCTTAGCAGCAATATCTAACGCTTCATCATTCACTATCAAATCAGAATCAGATACATCCTGCGGGTAGATACCAGATTTCGTGATAACAATGAGGTCTTGTTTTGGTACTAATGACGGAGGCGATGCTTGCGTGAGGCTGTTCCGTGAGTTTCGTGGAGTGGATAGGCGTTCAAAAATGCCAGAACTATGGGCTAACACTGCAACAAAAAATGTTCAACTTTTTTTCCCTTATAAGGTCTATAATGCCAGTGTGGAAATGCCTGAACTTGCCATTGACAGGGAAAAGAGTGGGTTGAAATGGGGACACGAAAACACTTATAGAACATTGTTACCTAAGAGTTTTATTCAAAACTTAGCGATTAAACTTTTCATGAAATGAATCTTCACATATTGGAACAGTTTTCTACGTAAATCCCATAAGCCACAACAAAAATGTCAACGAAGAGTGAAAAATATGTGGTAAGACAAACTGTCGCCAATACTGCTTGCATTCGAAAAACTATTATAACAAAGGACAGACGAAGTACGTTCAATATACCTTGAACTCTTTGTGTAGAGGGACTAAGAAATTATATGTTTGTTACAAGCTTAAAACAATAACTCGATGTCAGTTAGTGCACTAATGGGTGTTATAATTGATTAAAAAAAACACAACAAAACCCGTGCACTGAAATGTCTATGGCTGGGTTTGCATCTGATTGGTCTATGGCTGAGTTTGCATCTGATTGGTCTATGGCTGAGTTTGCATCTGATTGGTCTATGGCTGAGTTTGCATCTGATTGGTCTATGGCTGAGTTTGCATCTGATTGGTCTATGGCTGAGTTTGCATCTGATTGGTCTATGGCTGAGTTTGCATCTGACTGGTCTATGGCTGAGTTTGCATTAGTCTTTGCAAACAGATACGAGCTCAATCAATTAAATCGATCAAAGAAAATTTGAAAATAAATTGTTATTCAATTGATCTGCACGAGAGTTAACCTGAGCAAACACGAAAAACATATTATTTCTTAACAGAACTTAATAACGTGGTAATTCATGGACGAGAATTAGTAATTTGCTTACGTTTATCGGTGGATAGCCTCTTTTTAGTGCTTGTTCCATCGTATAAATGCTTTATATCCGTTTGAACATCGCTAAAGAACGTTTCTTCCCAAAACTGCGGATTTTGCCAAATGGGATGTTCTTGAACGCAAGTGTATGCAAATTGCATCACTCCTGGTTTTAGGTTCTGAAACAGAATAACAGTAATTGAACTGATGTGTTTTCTGACAAACCATTCAGACCGTTTTTATGCGTATTTATTACGTGGGTAGAAATCATAGACTGTCAGAGTAGGCGATGACTGGCGCTAAATGTCATCCTCGCACCTGGACGTTCGTTGTTTAGTATGTAAACTGTTTTCCTAGCAGTTATTTGTTGGTGGCTTGCTTTTCAAATATTTGTAAAATGGCGAACGCGATAGAACAATTTCAAGAGTTGTATTTGGGCAAAATGTTTGGAGCGATGGCTTGCAATGGATAAAGCGTTTGATTTAAACTTCCGTGAGTATCTCAGTGTTTAAAGCAATATCGCCGCACGAGGCAAAACACTGGTGTTTTACAACCTATAAAGAACGACAGTTTTTACAACCTATACAGAACGGCAGTTTTTACAACCTATACAGAACGACAGTTTTTACAACCTATAAAGAACAACAGTTTTTACAACCTATAAAGAACGGCAGTTTTTACAACCTATACAGAACGACAGTTTTTACAACCTATAAAGAACAACAGTTTTTACAACCTATAAAGAACGACAGTTTTTACAACCTATACAGAACGACAGTTTTTACAACTTATACAGAATGACAGTTTTTACAACCTATACAGAACGACAGTTTTTACAACCTATAAAGAACGGCAGTTTTTACAACCTATACAGAACGACAGTTTTTACAACCTATACAGAACGACAGTTTTACAACTTATACAGAATGACAGTTTTACAACCTATACAGAACGACAGTTTTTACAACCTATACAGAACGACAGTTTTTACAACCTATAATGAACGACAGTTTTTACAACCTATACAGAACGGCAGTTTTTACAACCTATACAGAACGGCAGTTTTACAACCTATACAGAACGACAGTTTTTACAACCTATACAGAACGGCAGTTTTTACAACCTATACAGAACGACAGTTTTTACAACCTATAATGAACGACAGTTTTACAACCTATACAGAACGACAGTTTTTACAACCTATACAGAAAGACAGTTTTTACAACCTATAACGAACGACAGTTTTTACAACCTATACAGAAAGACAGTTTTTACAACCTATAACGAACGACAGTTTTTACAACCTATACAGAACGACAGTTTTTACAACCTATACAGAACGACAGTTTTTACAACCTATACAGAACGGCAGTTTTTACAACCTATAATGAACGACAGTTTTACAACCTATACAGAACGACAGTTTTTACAACCTATACAGAAAGACAGTTTTTACAACCTATAACGAACGACAGTTTTTACAACCTATACAGAACGACAGTTTTACAACCTATAACGAACGACAGTTTTTACAACCTATACAGAACGACAGTTTTTACAACCTATACAGAACGGCAGTTTTTACAGCCTAAACAGAACGACAGTTTTTACAACCTATACAGAACGACAGTTTTTACAACCTATACAGAACGGCAGTTTTTACAACCTATACAGAACGACAGTTTTTACAACCTATACAGAACGACAGTTTTTACAACATATACAGAACGACAGTTTTTACAACCTATACAGAATGACAGTTTTTACAGCCTAAACAGAACGACAGTTTTTACAACCTATACAGAACGACAGTTTTTACAACCTATAAAGAACGGCAGTTTTTACAACCTATACAGAACGACAGTTTTTACAACCTATAAAGAACGGCAGTTTTTACAACCTATACAGAACGACAGTTTTTACAACCTATACAGAACGGCAGTTTTACAACCTATACAGAACGACAGTTTTTACAACCTATACAGAACGACAGTTTTTACAACCTATACAGAACGGCAGTTTTTACAACCTATAATGAACGACAGTTTTTACAACCTATACAGAACGACAGTTTTTACAACCTATACAGAAAGACAGTTTTTACAACCTATAACGAACGACAGTTTTTACAACCTATATAGAACGGCAGTTTTTACAACCTATACAGAACGACAGTTTTTACAACCTATACAGAACGGCAGTTTTTACAACCTATACAGAAAGACAGTTTTTACAACCTATAACGAACGACAGTTTTTACAACCTATACAGAACGACAGTTTTTACAACCTATACAGAACGACAGTTTTACAACCTATACAGAACGGCAGTTTTTACAACCTATAATGAACGACAGTTTTTACAACCTATACAGAACGACAGTTTTTACAACCTATACAGAAAGACAGTTTTTACAACCTATAACGAACGACAGTTTTTACAACCTATACAGAAAGACAGTTTTTACAACCTATAACGAACGACAGTTTTTACAACCTATACAGAACGACAGTTTTTACAACCTATACAGAACGGCAGTTTTTACAGCCTAAACAGAACGACAGTTTTACAACCTATACAGAACGACAGTTTTTACAACCTATACAGAACGGCAGTTTTTACAACCTATACAGAACGACAGTTTTTACAACCTATACAGAACGACAGTTTTTACAACATATACAGAACGACAGTTTTTACAACCTATACAGAATGACAGTTTTTACAGCCTAAACAGAACGACAGTTTTTACAACCTATACAGAACGACAGTTTTTACAACCTATAAAGAACGGCAGTTTTTACAACCTATACAGAACGACAGTTTTTACAACCTATAAAGAACGGCAGTTTTTACAACCTATACAGAACGACAGTTTTTACAACCTATACAGAACGGCAGTTTTTACAACCTATACAGAACGACAGTTTTTACAACCTATACAGAACGACAGTTTTTACAACCTATACAGAACGGCAGTTTTTACAACCTATAATGAACGACAGTTTTTACAACCTATACAGAACGACAGTTTTTACAACCTATACAGAAAGACAGTTTTTACAACCTATAACGAACGACAGTTTTTACAACCTATATAGAACGGCAGTTTTTACAACCTATACAGAACGACAGTTTTTACAACCTATACAGAACGACAGTTTTTACAACCTATAAAGAACGGCAGTTTTTACAACCTATACAGAACGACAGTTTTTACAACCTATACAGAAAGACAGTTTTTACAACCTATACAGAACGACAGTTTTTACAACCTATACAGAAAGACAGTTTTTACAACCTATACAGAACGACAGTTTTTACAACCTATACAGAACGACAGTTTTTACAACCTATACAGAACGACAGTTTTTACAACCTATAAAGAACGGCAGTTTTTACAACCTATACAGAACTACAGTTTTTACAACCTATACAGAACGACAGTTTAAACATCGTACTACAAGATTAGACGTGTGCAACTTGCTAGCAAACAGTTCGGACAAAGCCATATTTAGCTAAACGTAAGAAGTAAGGAGCTTCGTGGACTTTAATACAGGTTTGTATTGTGAGGAAATGTCTCCACTTGGGTGAGCTCGCGTCACATGATGGCAACTCTTCAAGGGTAACGAACTTACAGCGAAAAACATCTGCTATTGTATGTTATTTTTGGACTTGTGCACCTTGCAAATCATTTCGTCTCTAGTTGTGCGCATCAGTTTTGTAATTTCACAGTTGAACGGTTTAGTACTTCAGCCATCTTGTTTTCTAAAAACTAATGACTTGTGCGCATAATTTAGCTAATCTGTCGTTATGTTGTCCGTGATTTCTAGCCATGAAACTGGTTTAGATATTTGTTTAGTTACAGTTTAACGAAAGCGATTGCCATAAACAAATATGTAATTTTTATTCAGAGATATTTCAATAAAAAAATGCAAATTTGTTACACGCAGATGTCGAATTCACCACTTTAAGGGGACAGTGAAACGAAAATCTTGCTATTTGATTTAAATTGTTATTAAAGACTACTCTAAAAAGGACAGTATACTTCTAAAACTGTGCATTCATATCTTTTTTATCATCGAAATACTGAAATTTTGGTAATATCCGATTTACACCACCTGTGACGTCATATTGACGTCATAATGATCGTTGCAAATTTAAAAATTCCTTTAGTTTCTTGGCAACTGTTGGATAAAATACCATGTACAATTCTACAGCCTTAACATTTCAAAACAACGGACTCCATACGGTTAAAGTAACATAACAGGTTATTCTGGTTTGTACATTTTTCATTATGACACAGGTGGTTTTGAAAATCGGATACTAGCAAACCTCGACATTAGCAAAACTCGACATTAACAAACCTCGACATTAGCAAACCTCGACATTAGCAAACCTCGACATTAGCAAACCTTGACATTAGCAAACCTCGACATTAGCAAACCTCGACATTAGCAAACCTCGACATTAGCAAACCTCGACATTAGCAAACCTCGACATTAGCAAACCTCGACATTAACAAACCTCGACATTAGCAAACGTCGACATTAGCAAACGTCGACATTAGAAAACGTCGACATTAGCAAACCTCGACATTAGCAAACCTCGACATTAGCAAACCTCCACATTTTCAGAATGGACAGAGATACGTAAGACTAAACTGCTTTAGGGTTAAAATCACCAAATTTAATTTTTTCCTTTTACATGCCCTTTGACATCATGTAGTGTACCTAAAGTACAAAGGTGTCCCTAACATGAACAAAGTTTTAGGGTTCAATGAAAACATAATTTAAATCACCAAAATTTAATTTTTTCCTTTTACATGCCTTTTAACATTATGTAGTGTACCTAAAGTGCAAAGGTGTCCTAACATGAACAAAGGATGGTTGTCCGCGATCATCCATCGACAACTCCCATACAGATACGTAATAATCTTAAATACGTAATGACTTAAAATATCATTCTGTGTACATACTTACCCTGCAAAACTCTGACGTCAAAGGAAGTAAGGCTGATGCAACAGCACCATCGCTCAAACTCGCATCATCCTGTATAAAAGCAGTAGATGGTTTTAACAAGATACAAATGTTGCTTGAATTTACGATGATTGTTCAATGCCTGCTTTTAAAGACGAGAAAGTAGAAATTGTCGCCGTGGAAAATCAAGAATATTTTTTGTTAAATTTCGGATACACCCCCCCCCCCTCTCTCTCTCTTCGCAGCCCAAGTAAATCTATCCCAGTAAGTACACATAAGTAAAAGTATCTGTAATTCAAAATTTATCAAGCATTTATAACATACCTTGAAAATTTCTCAAGCATTTAAAACATACCTGTAATGCACAGTTCATTAATGTGATAACCAAAACAAACTGATCATGTTCAAGAACAGCTCTATGTTGTTCAGAACGTGCAGCAAGCTCTTGACATAACGCCAGTTGTGCTCCACGTGACTTCAACGCCCTTTGAACGGAGGGTAATGCCTGAAAAAACACAAGCAGTAATGGTCTGGAAAGCTTGATTATGCCAATGTACCAGCTACTGATGTGAAGACATGAAAACGTGGAAGAAAAACTGCTCTTCAGAGCAATATATTTGTCAGAATGTTAGTAGGTGTCGACCATTGCATTGCTAACGGGCTGATTACATAAGCCCGTGTAGCCGGGAGTCAGCGGAGCGTTAAGTCATTTTGGCAAATGGAAAAGATTAAATACTTCACAACAAAAAACTTATTTGAGCAATTCCTCTAAGCTCTGACTTTGCAAATTCACAAAACCTTTAAAATGAAAACAAGTAATTTAGCCTGATTTGAAAATTACAACTAAAATGATTTATGACGCTTTAGAAAAGGTTGTAAGTTTTGCGCTTAAAGTTTTTACTCCTTTCAATGACTCAAAATTATTTCACCCCTCGCTGAATCCCGGTTAATGGGCTCATGTAAACTGCCCCTAGAGAATTGCTCAATGACGTATCAAAACTCTAAAACGGAAGTCAAGTCAATACAAACACAAAAAGTCCTCAAGATTGAACTGCACTAACTTCGACATTCAACACCTACACATGTTAAGATGCTTCTGAGTTCAAAGCATTCGCTTTAAACTTGGAACAAAATAACTTAAGAGGTCAGGGGACGGCTGGATAGCGCTATCCACTGAATAGCGAAAATTTTGAAACTTGTAAAAAGGGCGTTTATGTTTTTCTCACGACAAAGAAATTTTGTAATCTTCGAAACAATATTTTAATTCAGCGATTGCACAGTTCAAATTGTACATTTTTTTGTTTTAAGAGATTTTATGAAAGTTCAGAAAAATTTGCTGTCCAGTGGATAACGCTATCCAGGCTTCGTGCAACAGGCCCCAGTACAAAAAATCGATCTAACCGACGATGAATTCATCTGTTTTTCAAAGAGCAACACAATCGCGAGTTTCGTCAATGTGTGAGAAAAAAATTCTACGGAAAAGAAGAAAGCTACGGGCCCAAACAATTTCAAACCTTTCTGGCTTCCGAAATCTTATTCTCAAATATGTAAGCGACGCAGTCACGAAGAACGTCCAGCTTGCGAACGTTAATATAGTGCTTTGTTTGAAAACTAAATTCTCCTGATCCATACGGGACCTTGCCAAATGACTGAACACGATTCGCTGTCGGATCCCCTGCGCTGGCATCGTAATCAGCAAGTTGTTTATTGATGATAGACGAGTCGAGTAACGGGAAAACGGTGGGCTGATTTTCTTTGAGTGGCGCAAGGAAATTGTGAATATCATCTTCGGCGCAATTACTTGATTCCTGCAAATACCGAACAAAAGTCCGGAGTTAAAAAGACATGTTAAAACTATCAACAAAGATAAAAATAAACAAGGTATGTGTTTCTTGATCAAATTACGAAAAGCGTACAGACGTGGACATACATTATCGTAAAGTTTCTTGGCGATTTGTTTAATATTTCCGCAGATCTCTGCATCAAGATTCATTTCGTTCGTCAATACCTCGTCGATGTTGGCCACGAGCTTTAAATATCGACAAAAAAATTAGTTGCAATATTTTGAAATGGCGAGTGTATTTTATTTAGCTTGAAGACATTAGTTTGAGTTGTTTCCACTTGAAAATCTGTAATTTGAAATTTTCGTTTTCGTAATTTTTCAATTTGTTTATTTGTTTGTTCATGATTACTTAATGAAATGAAATTTTGGTCGTGATGTTAAATAACAAAAATCGTAGCGATTCACAGAATTGAAAGTCCTTGATCTTTCGATAAGGAAATATTGCAAATATTTTGATCAATAAAACATAAAAAATAGCTTCGTACAATCATTTCCGACATTTCATTCTAAACAAATAATTCATGTAATTCGTATATAATCAAAACTTCTCCATAAAATTAAACTTACGTCATCAAATAGATCACATGTTCTATGTGGAGGACCACGTTCCGTAATAAATTGGTTAAAACTTATACTATCTAAAACCTATAGGGAAAAAAAACAAGCAACTTGTCAGAGTATAGACTAATATTTTGCAACAACAAAAGAACTGTGTGCATTCAAAGAAAAGAATGACACAAAGAACAAATACAGATGTACAAAAGTAGAGTTTTAACATTATTTTTTCCCGTGTATAAATAAAGTTGTATTGTATTTTATTTCTTTGATACACCGCAACTGTATACAAATAAAAGCAATGATTCTATGTAGAAATGTACATGTGTTTACTCAGTTGCACATACATGATACACTTCTCTGATACACCCCAACTATATATGGGTGAATGTAATGATTCTAACAAGAAATGTACATGGATGTACTCAGCTGCACATACATGGATACACTTCTTTGATACACCCCAACTATATTTGGGTGAAAGAATGATTTTAAGAAGTGTATGTGCAGTTGTAGATCTATGGATACACTTCTCTGATACATCCCAAATGTATATTAAGTGGATATGTACATGTATGAACAGAAAATTGATAAAAAAAGCATGTGCAGCAATTAGAAACTTTAATATATTAGAGACATGGAAACATGGAAACAAACCTTATTAAAAAAATCATCGCCCAAAACACCCCGCTTCTCAGTAAAAGATGCCTACAATTATAGAGATCACATTAGTAATGATTATAGCAGAATCATACAAGTATTCAGTTGTAAATGCGTTAATTTGATTGGCTACGATACTCGCTACATAATTTTTCACATATAGCGAGTAGCAAAAAAACATGGCTGCCGTCTCTTGTTTTAATCAGGTTTCTCACGATAAACTTGATTATTTACTTTATAAGGCAATTACAGAAAATTATTGGAGCAAACACAGAAAACAACGAGTAAAGGAAAAGTATACTGGCACTAAACACACTAAACACGTGGATAAACACGTGATCACCGCATTGTCTTTTTAAATACACTGTCAATGTGGTTATAACAAATAATGGTGCCTTTAGACGAAGAAAAATAAAGCTTTAGGAACACAATCCCCCCTCCCTTAATTGTATTGATAGAAGTTTCCATAATTTCGTGAGAGCACAATGGTTATAAGACATTTAAAATAGACGACAAATTTCTTTAAAGCAAACATGTTTCGGCGTACTTTATCCCATCTGCAGTGCGAAGTGAATCCAATGTTCGGAAATCATAAAGTATGCCGAAACATGTTTGCTATAAACAAATTTGTCGTCTATTTTAAATGTCTTATAACCATTGCGCTCTCGTGAAATTAAGGAAACGTTATTTACGACTTGGCACAGAAATATGAAGGAAAGGTTTCCTTAGCTGTTTTCCGAACATTGGATGTTTGACATAAAGAAATTTGTCGTCTATTTTAAATGATTGATAGAAGGGTTGCGAATTTTCGTTTTCATTTACCTTATGAAATGTGATGACTGGTTTAGGATGAATTCTTATTACTTTTAAACATGATCTGTATCCAGAAAATAATTGAGCAAACAAGCGCATGAATATCGCACGAACTTCTTTATCCTGAAAAAATAAATTTTTAAGAAACGTACAGTTCGTGTATAAGAGCTTGTTTCCAACGCTGACGACAAAACTCGTGCCAGTCCACGCCTACCTCACACTTGTTCTAAATATCGTCTAAGACCCCGTTCACACGATACCCGTAGAGTTTGAAAACGATGCAAATCTCTTACAGTTTGGGGGTAGGATTTACAAACGATACCGATTGAAATAGTATGAAAGCACTGTACTAATTTGAAAGCGGTACGGCTATTGGTAACAGTTTGAAAACGATACAAAAAATTTTGCCGTTTCCGTTGCGTGTGAACGCATTGACGTAAGAATTTTATTACGGTTCAGCGAAATTTTTTCTCTGCCAATAATGACGCGATAAAATATTTGAACACAGCTGTCACAGGGATATATAAGGTCAGCAAAAACAGGTAGACTTCAAATAAATACAACTGAAACAAACTGAAAGCCGGCGTAGTGTCGACAAAACAGCAAAAAAGAACGAACATCTAACGGCACAGTGTGAACGTGGTCTGAATCGGCCAACGCCGACGAAACGTGCGCCAATATCCAAATAACTAAATAACTTAAATAGCGGGAACGCATACGACGTCGCTAAACTTAGGGGCTGGATCATTGAACTAAAATACATGGAACGCTACCTGAAGCAAATAATTGAAGCCAAATCTTACATCAGACACGCGAGATTTTACCCCAGACACGCGTGTGTAGTGCTTCGAGATTCTCTCGCGGAGTAATAATTCATTGACTACACACGCGTGTCTGGGGTGAAATCTCGCGTGTCTGGGGTAAAATCACGGCTTCAAAAAATTATTAGGGTTTTGTATTACAGGTAGCGTTCCATGTATTTTATTTCGATGGGCTGAATACATGATTCATTTTCAAACATTGGCTGAACTGAGGGCCGTTAAGTGAGATGTATAATTTATTGCGTTTACAAGGAAAATCTCATCTCCATGGATGAAATTACCGGGATTCTAATCTAAAAAAACACGCGAAATATAAAACATAAAAATCATGTCTAGTTGACAACAATCAGACTACGCATGCTCAAATAACTCAGCCCTTGGTAAAAAAAAACAAAACGATGCGATGGGGTGATTTTCGTCTCAGTTTCGTTCCAGAGACCAGAGTTGATAATGTAAAACATGTAAATCATTTTATTTTGATCATGGAGTCCCCGATGTTTCGATAAACATATTATGAAGTCTGCAGGGTAAAAGTCACCCTTTTTTCAAGTTTTGTGATGTTTTTTAGGAAAAGTGAACAAAACCGTATGTATATTTAAGTCGTAGTGCAGAACCGCCAGAACGTCATATACAAACGTTAAAGTGATATATTAGAGTGATTTAGCAAACACGACGTTTCGTCTAAGACGCCGTGAAAATGGCGTGGCATGCGCCTTTTACTTCCGGTTCAATCTACGACGGCAGTTGTGTTGACGACGAAGACGTGAAAACATACAATTTGACGTCGTATCGACGACGGCTGAAACAAACTTAATTTTTGGACAAAAATAAGGAAATAGCTTTGATATTTGCATGTTAAAAGATTACATAGGCCTACATTTATTCATTTAAGAAAAAACTGCGAATATTCTGTTTCCTAAAGCGAAAAAAACAAACAAATAAACAACGCGGAGTCTGCTCTAATTTCGGGGGTTTCCTCGGTGTCAAAACAATTTTAGTCACAAAGCAGCATGTCGATGATTTTGCTTTTATTTATAATTTTATTGAAATGGTATACTGCAGTATATTTTTGATATCAAGGAATTAGTTAAAAATTATAGGAAAACACGATTCAGCAGGAAAAATGCCGAAATGGATGAAACTTGTTTCATACTATCATTTGACGAAGTCCTACAAAAGGTTTACCAAATCGTAAATACTTTACAACGTGGTGGCGTCCTAGACCCAGATCCCTCGCGAAAATTTGACAACGTTTTAGAAGAAACGTCGTGTTAGCTAAATCACCGTATTTTACATCATAATCGACGATTACCTGAAGATTTAAAGGTGATGGGTTGACGTGAGGTGGAAATGTTAGATCAGATACGACAAGATATGGATTGAGAACCTTGAAGAAAAAAATTCAATACAATAAAATGGAATTATACGGAAAGATGTGGAAACTATTCAATCCTGTCAAATAGCGCTGCTTTCAATAATCCAACGTTGGTGAATAAGTGATTTTTGGAAACCGACATTTAAAAGGTCCATTGCGTTCCATGTTTTCATAACAAGTAAACCCAATACATACGTATAAGGAGGTTTTCCGATTGGGTGAATCAGACAATGATGACGAAACAATTATTGCATGAGGTTGACCATGATATCAAGAATTTTTCAGACAGAGGTCAATGTTATCTTCCGAAGCGAATAACATTGACCGAGGTCTGAACAATTCTCGATATCAAGCGAAAGCCGAATTCGATAATTGTTTTATTTCTCACTTTAACCAACTGAAATACGTACTATTGAAACATATCGATGTAAAACATTTTCAAAACCTTCTCTAATTTGTCCTTTTCAGACGGTTTATTCAAGTTCTTCTCCTTTAAATGTGTTGTATATATGTTTAAAGGCAGCTTCGTCGCTTTTTTTATGTTTTCCGCATCATTTTTGTTCAAAAGCTTTAGCATATCGTTTTTAAAAAACTGTGGCAAATCTTACTATCATTCGACTTTTTTCAAAACCGGCTTTAAATGGCGTCAATAATTATAGAAACTATAATTTGTAGAAACGTAAGACGCCATAATCATAAAGATCAGGAGTTGTTTGTAGGTAGTTGACAAATCAAAACCGATCTTGTTCATAAGGTAAATGCTGCTAATTATTCGGTTTGTAGATTTAGGATTTCCGCACCAATTACAAGCCTCGATCACACCAGAACATACCGATGTTGTTTTAAAGAATCCTTCCTTTCGAATTAAAAATATATTACGCTATGAAAAATAAAAAACTCACCAGAGTAAGAGCATGTCTTGTTCTTGATAAATAAGGTTCGGGTATGGTTGATAGATTGACAGATTCTGGAATACTGACATGACCACCATCAAGATCGACAAAAATAACATCGCTCTAAACGTGTTAATGCAAAACAAAGTAATTTATGGCGTTGCTATACGATAATCAGTTTAGTACCCAGTCTTCTTGATGATACTTTAATTGAAACTGCTACAACAGGTATGGATCCAGATGATTTTTATGATGGAGGGATGGGGCTGCTTAGCCTACATAACAGCCTACGCAGTATTGTCTACAACATATGGCTAGAGAGTGCTCTAATGCTCTACTTGGTGTGCGTTGACAAGCCACGTCAGACATTTTCTGTGAATTTTGTTACCCTTATATCATGATTGGGACATAATTTTTAATCACAATTACTTTAGCTTAGTCGTCTGGTACATTAATATTTTATAATGAAATTTGCTTTCCAACTACGAATACTCGTCTAGCCAAGGTTTGTTGGAGGGATGTATATCTCCTCACACTCCAGTGAATACAATCTTGTGTTTTATAAATTAACATAATAAAACACGTGCAGTGATTGGTCTAAAGCTTTTTTTCAATAGCCTGTAAAAAATCGATTTGAGCTCGAGTAAGGAAATGCAACCTATTGGAAATCAATTATGAATTCATTTTACAGGAAAAATTTAAATGATTATCTTTTCGCAATATTGTTATTCTATAAAAGAAATAAAAGATGTTTTTCGTGTTTTCACTGGCTTATGCAAACCTCAGAGACGTTTGTGAGAAACCTCGAACAGGTGCAACCCTCGACCTTCAGTCTTAGGCTGGCACTGATCTGGTCTCGAGTTCTCCTAAAGGTCTCCTAGGTTTGCATAAGCCTGAGCAAACACAGTTAGCATCTTTCATTTCCTAAATAATACATATTGCCTAAAGATAATTACACAACTTTCAAGAATATACTCACCACTTCGGGAATGTTCAATTTATAGCTCGTATGAACACCTATGACAAAAGGTGTTGGGGCACTGATAAAATCCAGCAGTCGAGATGGTAATATTGGTATGTACACGTAACTGAAATGAAAAAAAAATGGTCGCATGTTTGTTATTTACGCAAGCACAGACAGTATATTAAAGAAATTAAGCTAACACAAAGTATCGTCAAAGACGCCGTAAAAAATGGAGGAAAAAATTGCGTAATGTGCCCATATGAGGACAGTCCTCGTAATTTTACGCCCTTTTCATGACGTCTGAGATTTCTTCAAGCACTGTTCAACATGGAAATACAACCAAAAGAATTGTTTTTCAAAAACACGCAGAAAGATAAAATACACGAAGCGATACAATCCTGAGTTATACACCAGTTGAATTCAAGCTGTTGTCTCAGATAGCTCACAATTACTTTCATGTTTTCTAACGATTTATAATTAGGTCGATACAAAATACAACAAGTGCATACACTATACATTCACCACAAATACACAAGTAAGGAACGGACTCAAACCTTTATTAGGCGGCCTTGTACTATTTTTCGTAAAGTCCCAAATTTAGTCTCAAACAGCTAATTCTCAATAACGAAACCTCTATCAGGCGAACTCCTTAATTAAGCGGACGCAAGTCCGTTCACCCAAAAATTCTCGCTAAGCAGCTAGGTTTGACTACACATGCAATGTCTAAATTTCGTATACATACATTACCTAAATTTCAAAGGATACAATAAAGCCAAGAGACCCAGTGATGCACTCGTTAGTAAGGAATAACTGCTGGAATACATTAGTACTTTGTTCTCCGTGACCAACGCGCAAAACAAAGACAGTACATTGTGCATTCCTATCGAAAATAAAGAATATAATTTTAGAACTTATTTTGAAAAACACAGGAAATGAAAACGGACACACTTAACGTTCGTTGTAGTGCGTAATGTTTATTCAATGATGATGCAACATCGTTTGTGGCACGCAGTGGAATTGGTAAAAGTTGCATCCCGCTAGCGGGAATGCACGCAACGAGTTATGGACTAAACAAACTAGATGACGAAGGATGTAATACACCAAATGTGTCACGCAGTGGATTTGGTAAAAGTTGCATCCCGCTAGCGGGAATGCACGCAACGAGTTATGTGGCACATATGATGCAATACACCATATGTGGCACACACAACCAGGAAATCAAATCAAAGTGTATCAGGAGAAAAAACTTCGTGCTCTTACAGATAAAGGAATATGTTTCTATCATGTCGGAACATTATTAAATGTTTTACTTTCAAACTCGTCAAATACAGCATTCTACAGATTTTCCAGCGATATACAGACTGTATCACGTGATTTCTAGCACAGTAATAATTGTATGAAAGACATTTGAATAAAAGGCTGTTAGCGCGGGAAACGTATCTGAAAGATCTGAAACTTAAGGAACGTATCTTTATGAGCAGGGAAACGTCACTTTCAGCGGCCACAACTAACGTGACAAACATGTTTAACGCTCTAGTTTGCACACAAACGTAAACTACTCAAACACAAGGGGACTGGTTACAATTCGCGTCCGCATATTGTGCTGATGTCGAGTGGATTTTTACATAAACGCCTGGCCGCGTTGGGAACCGTTGGTAGCCTTCTTAAAGCTAATCTTTACGAAAACCACTCAAACGCATTAATCAAGGCTAATCTTCGCGTTAAAAATCTTTAACAATGATTTATGAAAAAATCTGTAACAACAGTAAAATGACCGTGTAAACTTTTGTAACAACCGTGTAGACCTTTGTAAGAAACGTGTAAACCTTTGTAACAAACGTGTAAACCTCTCGACAACAGGGCAAACTTTCGTAACCACCGTGTAGACCTTTGAAAAAATGAGTAAACCTTTGTAAATCTCTGTAACAATAGGGAAAACTTTTGTAACAACTGTGTAAACCTTTGTAAGAAATGTGTAAACCTATGTAACAACTGTGTAAACCTTTGTAAGAAATGTGTAAACCTATGTAACAACTGTGTAAACCTTTATAAGAAATGTGTAAACCTATGTAACAACTGTGTAAACCCTTATAAGAAATGTGTAAACCTATGTAACAACTGTGTAAACCTTTGTAAGAAATGTGTAAACCTATGTAACAACTGTGTAAACCTTTATAAGAAATGTGTAAACCTTTATAAGAAATGTGTAAACCTATGTAACAACTGTGTAAACCTTTATAAGAAATGTGTAAGCCTATGTAACAACTGTGTAAGCCTTTGTAAGAAATGTGTAAACCTATGTAACAACTGTGTAAACCTTTATAAGAAATGTGTAAACCTATGTAACAACTGTGTAAACCTTTAAAAGAAATGTGTAAACCTATGTAACAACTGTGTAAACCTTTGTAAGAAATGTGTAAACCTATGTAACAACTGTGTAAGCCTTTGTAATAAATGTGTAAACCTTTGTAACAAACATGTAAATCTCTGTAACAGCAGGGCAAACTTTTGTAACAACTGCATAAACCTCTGTAACAACTGGGCAAACCTCTATAACAAACATGTAAGTCTCTGTAACAACAGGGCAAACTTTTGTAACAACTGCATAAACCTTTGTAACAAATGTGTAAACCTCTGTAACAACTGGGCAAACCTCTATAACAAACATGTAAGTCTCTGTAACAACAGGGCAAACTCTTGTAACAACTGTGTAAACCTTTGTAATAAATGTATAAACCTCTGTAACAACAGGGCAAACATCTATAACAAACATGGAAATCTTTGTAACAACAAGGCAAACTTTTGTAACAACTATGTAAACCTTTGTAACAAATGTGTAAACCTCTGTAACAACAGGGCAATCCTCTATCACAAACATGTAAACCTCTGTAATAACAAGGCAAACTACTGTAAAAATATTGTTTCCTAAATTTGTCTCAAAATGAACTCTAGACATTTCAACTTTGCTTACCAAGTAAACGAAATAAGTTAGCCACAGACTTTCCAGTGACGGTACTTCATCCCATATTGGTGGACTTAGTGTTGTCTTATCTCCAAGACCAATGGAGAATGTTATTGAATCAGAACCTACTGAAGGAGCACGTATGAAGCCAAGAATCGAGGAAACTATTTTCTCAAGTAGCATTCCATTTTCATTTTTCCATGATGTATAAATTGCAGCAAGGCAACTCTAGAAACGAAAATCATCTTCATTGACATAAATATTATTGACATGTTTACACTATACCCACTTCAACAGGTTAATCTGGTATTCAACTGGTTTTACTTAGCAACAAACTGCTTACATAGCAACAAGAAAAATTGCTGAACTTGCCACAAAGCTAATGGTACAATGTAAAGTCCATTTTTTTTGCATCTGGGGGAAAATTAATCCAGGGTTAAAATCAATCAAGTGTAGTGTAAACAGGTTGTAAATGAGCCATCTACAATAAATCAGACCATATCCCTTCCCAAAAACCTGAAGCAATTTATCTTTAATGAAACCACAAAACATGAAACAAGCTATTACACAACAATTCTTGCAATGCCAAAAGCACAGGACATAATATCTCAAAATAAGAACACACTTCATCACAAAACTCTTTTGGACAAATGTAATTCAAACATTACGAGCTTGTACTTAACAGCTAAAAAATATTTTACTCAAACACTAACTTTTACTAAATGGAAGCACTCTTTATTAAATCACACCATCCAGAACTTAATATTGGGCTTAAAGCCAGCAAAGAACTGTCACTATTTGATTTCACGCCACAATCAACCAATCCCACCCATCCACTTCCATTGAAATGATGTAATGCACATATAAGTAGAGCCAGTTAGCTTATAAATATAGTCTGATGG
This sequence comes from Xenia sp. Carnegie-2017, assembly GCF_021976095.1. Classification (NCBI taxonomy): domain Eukaryota; kingdom Metazoa; phylum Cnidaria; class Anthozoa; order Malacalcyonacea; family Xeniidae; genus Xenia; species Xenia sp. Carnegie-2017. The sequence continues at coordinate 2,613,847 of NW_025813504.1, read as the reverse complement.
TGAATTTGTAACAAAGTCGAAATATAACTTTTCAAATAAAAAATTTCTTGTTTCTTTCTCAAATATTGAGTTAAACAAGAGTCTTCTATACGGAGTATGATTACCAACTTTAACATGATTACCTTCAAAATGTTGAAGTATGAGAGCTTTGATATCAAACAAAGACACTTGGGATAGTATACTTCCATTTCAACATCCTTGGAAGAACTTTGGGTACCATCACTTGACTCAATGGTGATGTCAACAGTTTCTATACCAGAGTTGAGATCTTCTTTGTTTTTTACAAGAGTGAATGGTTCATGAAACGAAAGGCATGCTACATAGCTTCTATTGCCGACCACATCAGTTAGAACGGATACAAAAAATGTTGATTCCTTTTTGTAATATGACATCTCCCATCCAGCAGGCTGGCAAAACTACGAGAAAAGATGAATAACTGTATTGAATAAAACTGAAGAGTAAAAATTATTTGTCAGCAACTAAAAGAAAACTGTGCAAGCCTGAGACCAAAGGTTGGTGGTTTGCACGGGAGCATATAGCACAAGAGTTTTCACAAATGAACTTGATAGTTTTCACAAATGTTATTTCTTCAAGCAAATAACAATAATGCAAAACAGACAAATTAAGAACAAAAGTTTTTATATTTCCTCTAACATGTATTCATGATTGATATACAAACTCTCTTTGATTGGTTCATTGATTTGATTTGCTGAGCTCAGATTGGTCAGCACAGGCTAATGCAAGTAAAAAAATAGACCAATTACCACATGTGTTTTATTGTTTTTATATTAACAAATATGTATGAAACACAAACATATTTATTTCAACATTCTTTGGTTGCGCGTACAGCCATTAGCAGAGCCAGCCAGCAGATTGAAGGATTATCATTATACATTTCTTTAGAAATCTATGGTTGTCACAGTCAGTAAACACAAATATATTGGGATAGCAGAAGGAAAAAGTTGGCTGTCTACCTATGCCACTGAGTAAAATTGCAAAGATTATTGATTTTCAACTTCAAAAATGTTCTATTAGTACATGTGGATTACGATTAGTACATGTGGATACAAAAATAAGTATTCAAGTACAATCAAAGAAGTATTATATAAAACAAATTCCGAAGAAGCAAGACATCTTGAGATTGCAAAATATGAATCCAGACAGATTTTACAGAAATATTACATTCTGTCTGAGGATGACTTTGAAATAAAGTCGAAAATTTACAGTTTACTTCTCGTCTTGTCTTGATTCTTCGGAATTTGTTTTATATTATACTTCTTCAAATTGTCGGTGGTCATGGTTTTTAAGTACAATCAAAATTAAAGCATAAGTTAAAAATTCTAGTCAGGACTTTGACTTTGAGTTTTAGTTATGTACTAACAGACTGTTTATGATTTTCATCATTGCTATTTCACGCTCAGCCCTTTAGCACATAATGAAGCAACTTTTCTGACCACTGTAATGACATTATATGTAATTTATAAAAGGCCATAAAGTTCAAATGACTGTCATGTATAACTGGACTGTTAAGGTGGCATTGCCAATGTTTAGCAATGGCAATACCACAAATACATAAACAGAGAAATACAAAAAATGAACCAATCATATGAAAGTTTTAAGTTTATCTACGTTAAACATTTGAGAAAATCACCTTGCCACAGTATAACGAAAATTTGGAATAAAAATTTTATCATTCTTACGAAACGTACATCATAAAGTTTGTATAATCAATCCCGCGCAATTTTTAAAATTTCCAACTTGTGAGCGGTTTTTGGCCGCTGGAAAACCAGTGATGCGAAGAATTATAGTACGTAATATTATCATCAAATGAAGGTTATGATGAATAGGAAACACATTGACATGACGCAGAGAAAACTTTTGGCAAAGTTTAATTACATTACATAAAGTAACAAGAAAGTAATAATACATGCAAACAAATTTTAAAACAATTTTTTAAGTAATATATTTTACGGCATTACCATTTCGATTGCTTCGGAAAGGCATCATCTTTTCTGTCTTGGGATGGAAATCGTTGAAGCACTTTTCCAGCCAGACTATCTATTTCGACAAAATAATAAAAACAATTTTTTTTCCATAAAACACAAATACGTTGTTTTTCCAATTTGTGAAATTATACGACAATTTACTTGAATCAATAAAGATTCTTGAACAAGATAATTTAAGATGTTTCACACTCAACCCGACCAGATAAATAATAAAAATCACATATACCTGGCGAACTTGTTTTAGGAATGCCAATAACGGCAAAATAATCTGCCAAACGAGACATATTTTAATGCCCTACCCATCACCTTCGATTGCGTCCGCCATATTGAATAAAATATTAGTCTTGCACATGCGCACTTGATATAAGACAAACGCCACTGAACTGAGTTATATTTGGAGCGTTAACGAGTAAATTTAAACTCCCCATTGAGAAGTCCATTCAATATATGACAAGAATAAAATTGACCATGATGGATTAAAGAAAGTTCAAATACAGGCAAAAACTAACGAAAATTACGTTTTTGAAAATCTTAAGCAATTTCAAACCACCAAACTGTTTTTCCATGTTAAATACTTCAAAATTTTATACTATAAAAAAATTTGTCGAATGCTTTAATACCTATATAAGTAAGTTGTATCTGCATCTGCAATGTTGCAGCCTTGTCACAAATGTGTCACGCTGATATCAGCGTTGTAGTTGCGTGAAAGGTACGAGTGATTGTAGTCTGGTCAGCTGCCTTCACTATAATTTAAGTAACCAGGATGTTCCACTTCGTGGAACCCTCATATGTCGAAATCGACGGAGCCATTATTATATAAGTAAGTTAATAAATTCGTAATAATTCTGTCAATCATTTGCATTTGAATATGCATTAGTCAATGTAAACATTTATGTAATTAGTTAAAATACGTTTACTAGACACATATATTCAACCGGCCTCGTGGCCTAATGGATAAGGCGTCTGACTTCGGATCAGAAGATTGCAGGTTCGAATCCTGCCGGGGTCGTATTTTTATATTTGCCTAACACATAAGTTGCAAAAATTCACTAAATCGCGACTCACACAATATAATTTTTCTTTATTTTGCTTACTTCTTCATTTATTTTTGTTGGGAAAAAAGTTATTTCGTTGATATTAAATGTTAGTATAACAGCCTATAATCTGTATGTGAAGTTCATTGAAGGTAGCCTGCATTCTAAATGTACACCTACAAAAACTAAGTCTTCCAACTCTTCATTTACAATCTATTGCACAAATGTTTATTTTACAAAAATTCTAAAACTGCTGTCGACGTATTTGTTAGCGTGAAATGATGGACTTATATTCCTCAAATGTTACCTGGTGCTTGTCAAGGCGACAATACAGTCGTCTTTCAAAAACAGCCTACAACACAATTCAACAATATGGTGTACGACAAATCGCTCACGCTCGGCGAGCCTTCTCCTACAAGTTTTCAAGTTCAGTAGGAAGCACATATTTTCTCGTTTTCAGTGCTGATGGAGAGAAATTAGCATCAAGCCACGCAGATCATACAGTGCGCGTAAGTGATGTTAATTCAAATCTTTGCCTACACGTGTTAAGCGGACATCCGCGTACAGTGTGGTCTGCAGCTTTTCATCCTTCTGACTCATGTTTGATTGCAACTGGTTGCCTTAACGGTGTTGTAAAAGTGTGGGATTTAAACAAAGACTGTAAGCTTGTGAGTAAAACCTCCTGCGATTCTAATGTGACCTCGTTGGCATTTCATCCATCCGAGAGAGTGTTGTTAATCGCAGCAGGAAATCAACTGCTATTTTGGTCATGCAACGAGTCAAAACCGTTTGCTAAAAGCAACGTAACGTCTTTTTATGAAAGGGTTAGACTTGCGAAATTTGGTCCACATGGCAATTTCATAATAACAGGAATACTCCAAGCTGAGCATGAGGAATTTTGTAAAGAAACTTATGAGGCCATATGCCACCAGAATCAAGCACAATCTTTAACTTGTCGTACATCTGTGATACATGTCAATACACACAACATGGAGACGTGTGTAGAACATGTTGAAGATAGGTCACCAGAAGATCAACTGTCAATTTCAATCTTAAACCGACCCGAGTTGCATCGTCTACAATATTGGGATTTTACACACTTTACAATTCCCAGTTTGCAAAAGACCAGCAATAACATTATCACATCAAACTGCAAATTTTTGAATAATTTAGGAGTTGATATATCTTCAGATGGTCGTTTCCTGTGTGCAGCTGTCTTTCCTTCAGCGAATGATGCAGAATCCTGTTATATATGTGTGTTTTCGCTGGAGCAAATGAAACTAGGCGAATGCTTGTACTCTAAAGGTGTTAAACAAAGTGTAATGACAATATGCTTCTCGCCTTTGCATTCTCATCTTATTGTTGGTGTATCCCATGGGATTTCATTGAGTGAGGATGTTGCTGCAAAAGTAGTAGGGCATATTTTCAAGCTTGGTTCTAAAAAAAATCTGTCCAGAGTGATGACATTGAAACTTCAATTTGATGTCAAAAGTATTTCTGAATCAAGAATTTTTTTCTGGTGCAAATGTTAATGCTGTATCATGGCATCCAATGATCAAGTATGGCCTAATTGCCTTTGGCACTAATAAAGGAGGAGTTCACTACTTACATGTTTGACCTAAATATTTTTTCTATTATTCTAATACAAGTTTACAAACAACAATCGTTGTCTCTCCACCCCACCCCCCTCCATTACTTAGTCAACACTTCACCCCAGTAAACCAAAATTTCTTAAGAATTATTTTTTTATTTAGAAATTTCATGCTGATAAGAAATTTTGTGTGTTAATAGCTTAGATTTTCAGAACTTTTGCATTATATTTTGTAGGACGAAAGTCTTATTTTCGTGGGCTAATTGGGCCTCGAGGTCGATGACTCAGCGCCGGAAGTGACGCACATTAGATGACGTACATTAGAGAACACATACATGGACGACATAGTTTTCATTATGCAGGATTATAGTAAACAATGAACCTTAAAAAAGTAGAACTGTTTGGACTCTACCACTCAAATTCTATATTATTGTAAGATGTTTATACTTTACGAAGCAAGCGTGTTCTAACACGTCACTTCCAGCGCTGTTTCACTTCGTTAATTCCTAGCGCGAAAAGCCCATTTAAAAAAATTTTCGACCTATAACAATTAAAGTGCAAATATACTTAAAATCAATCTTACTATCTAAAGAAGTTATTAACTCGAACCCTAATCTCAGTTTGTTATGTGATATGAACTTTTGTTTCAATTTTGAATGTATGAACTTGTAATTGTGATTTTAGCGATCATCAAAAATCAGACGTTCATGTAGATTGTTAGTAAATTACATTTGTTTCTTCATTAAAGTTTATACACTTGTTTATACATTTGTATGGCGACGTGCTCTTATATGGTGAGGGGAGGAGAGCGCCAGGAATTCCCTACACATGGATGAAGACGGTCTCCGACAGTGGGGTAGCTGGCGAGCGTTAACCTGAGAGAGTCAAATTTTCAAAAGTAAGTCTTATCGTCTACAGGTCTGCAGGCAAAGAAAGAAATCACGTCTTTGTGCGACACATCAGATCGATATCAGCTCACAATTTCACTAAAACACGCACTCAAGTGATGAGATACAAGATGTCAGCATGTTGCATAAGGAAAACATTTCACTATTCTCAAAGAACTGTGTGCCGCAGCGCGCATGTACAAGGCGAAGTGATAAAAAATATAAACAATCTATAATCAGCTGTATTTAAAGCAACATGCGGGAAAGACGACTTATCAATTTTTTTGCGCTTTTTGCTGATACATCCACTTGCGAGAATTTTTTTCGTGATCAGTTCTTTTGGCTGGCAGCCATGAAGTTTGAAACTTTAAACTGAAAGATTCTGACAAAAACGATTTTCTAATGCTAATATCGAAATTTGAATTAAACTAAATAAAGATCGAAAATCGTAGAAACCAAAGCAGAATTGTACTTATTCAAAGAAGCATTTCAAGCCCTTGAAACTTTAAACTGAAAGATTCTGGCAAAAACGATTTTCTGATGCTAATATCGAAATTTGAATTAAACTAAATATACATCGAAAATCGTAGAAACCAAAGCAGAATTGTACTTATTCAAACTTGAAACTCCAGTCTTTAATCGTGCACAGACAAAGGAACAGTAGGGTAAGAGCTAGCCTTGCAACGAAAGGTGACTCTGTACCACGTAAACAGTATTTTTACCTGCTTATCTTCTCTTATCTTTACCTGCTCTTTCGCAAGAGTGTCAGTTCTTCCATTTAAAAAGATATCAACTAGTAAAATTAAAAAGGATGACCGGTAACAAACAGTGGCGGATAATGACCTAGAACCAGGTCAGTGCCTAGAACCAATGCTACTAGATATCTGATTCCGCCAAAATTGTATAGCAACATTGAACTAAAATACATGGAACGCTACCTTTAATACAAAACCCAAATAATTTTTTGAGGCCGTGATTTTACCCCAGACACGCGGGTTGTTTCCAAGTCAATCAATTATTACTCCGCGAGAGAATCTCGAAACACAACACACGCGTGTCTGGGTTAAAGTCTCGCGTGTCTTATGTCAAAGATTTGGTATCAATTATTTGCTACAGATAGCGTTCCATGTATTTGAGATCAATGGCGTGACTAGTTGCTCCAAATCTGCGAGTTTTAGCATGCTCAGATGTCATTAGCCATATCGATTAGGAATATTTTTTCTATAAGATATATTGTATGGTCGGGCTGAAGTTTGAGAGCCCGACTTTGTTGCGAAAAGCATGGAACGGCTCACTGTTGCTACGAAACTTCTCACTAACTGCAAATTTTGAGTTTAATTAAACCAAACTCGCTATTTAAAGATTTGGATTAGCCTCTCAACATCCGCAATAAGTTGATTAAAACTGTTTTGAAATTCAAACCCATTTACAGCTCATGGATGCTTTCGTTCATGATGAGGGAATTATAGCTATTGTATGAGGAGGTTCTCGTTCATCACGAGAGAGTTATAAGAAATTTACATCGTAACAAGTAAAAAGTTTCTCTGCATTGTTTTAAAAATTATTTTATTGAGCTTTCGACTCGTTTACTTCTCGTCTTGTTTTGATTCATATTTTGCAATCTCAGACATGCCAAGTCTCACGATTTTATCGTGAGACTCACGATTTTGATGTAAATCTCACGGTCTTACGATTTTTCTCGTATATCTCACGATAAATAAAATGGAAATCCTTAAAGGGTCTATAAATTTTTGTAGACATAATTATTAGTGTAGTTCCTTTGTGTCGAATCATCAGATAGTACGATCGGATCGGATGAGATTGAATCTCAAGATGTCTTGCTTCTTCGGAATTTGTTTTATATTAAACTGATAGTAGTCAGCTATCCGTAACTGCAAGCGCCCGCGATCATATTTTGTGTGTGTGTTTTTATTTTTTGTGTATATTTTTATTTTGTATTTGTATAATGTATTTTGTGTGTGTATTTTTATTTTGTTTGTGTACAATTCTTATTATTTTTTTTGGTGTCCCGTGTGAGCCACCGTAATATTGAACAGTCACGCTTAAAGGAAATGACGCAAGATTCAAATCAACTCAATCTATAAATAATACGTTAAAATATGACGTAGGAAATAATTAGTTATCTTCAAATTTTAGCATTGTGTTGGGCATGTGCGATCCATGCAATTTACATATTACATAAAAAATGAAAGTTTCTCTGCATTGTTTTAAAAATTATTTTATGGAGCTTTCGACTCGTTTACTTCTCGTCTTGTTTTGATTCATATTTTGCAATCTCAAGATGTCTTGCTTCTTCGGAATTTGTTTTATATTAAACTGATAGTAGTCAGCTATCCGTTACTGCAAGCGCCCGCGATCATATTTTGTGTGTGTGTTTTTATTTTCTGTGTATACTTTTATTTTGTATGTGTATAATGTATTTTGTGTGTGTATTTTTATTTTGTATGTGTATAATGTATTTTGTGTGTGTATTTTTATTTTGTTTGTGTATAGTTCTTATTATTTTGTGTGGTTTCCCTTGTGAGCCACCGTAATATTGAACAGTCACGCTTAAAGGAAATGACTCAAGATTCAAATCAGCACAATCTATAAATAATAAGTTAAAATATGACGTAGAAAATAATTAGTTATCTTCAAACTTTAGCACTGTGTTAGGCATGTGCGATCCATGCGATTTACATATTACATAAAAAATGAAAGTTTCTCTGCAATGTTTTAAAAATTATTTTATTGTAATTTCGACTCGTTGCTTCGAGCCTTCATCAGAATGAGGAAATTATTATTTACAGTTGTTTTTAGCTTGTAGACGCTTAGATTGTCTAATTGGATTAGTGGGTGGATTGATGTGATCGGATGGGGTGGAATGCGTTGCCATGAGTTTTGGTGTATTGTTAATATGATCAGTGTTTATATTATTAGAGTGTAATGTTGTAGTTTTGTTGTTGTTTGTAGTTTTTTTGTCCTTATTTTCTAGTTGTGAGTATATGATGGGTATGTCGATATGTCTGTTTATTGTGTCGTTGTCTTTACTGTACCAAGCTTCTTTAAATTCGCGTGCGTGTTTAGTCTGTGCGCGTACTACTACTTTAGTGGAATGTGTGGTTATCTCCGTGGGTAAGTTTTGCGTGTAGTGAATTCGGATCTCGTCGTTTTATGGCGTTTTTGTGTTCCGTGAGTCTTGTTTCGATTTCCTTTGATGTTTGTTCTATGTATTGCTTTGAATAGTCTTTACATGGTATCATGTAGATCGCGTCAGTTGTATCATGAATTGCTGTTTT